>NC_041733.1:22363106-22666136 GCF_004115215.2 Ornithorhynchus anatinus | reverse complement strand
ACAAGTACTATAGTTATTATTATTACTGGTTGAGAAGGAAAAGGTGAAGGGACCTACAGGGAAGAAGCAGAAGCTACAGATGCTGTGATGATCAGCTCAACTTCCACTGCCGCCCCAGTCCTTACCATCACTCACCCAGAGGTGGAAGGAGTATGGGGAAGGACAGAGGACAAGGGCATGTGTGTGAGTTGAGTAGGTCAAGGACCAGGATTGCTCTTCCTTTTAGACCTCATCCTCCCGCTACCCTCCTGTTGCACAGCAGCAGCACAAAAATCCATGAGGACCACTGGAACAGGATCCAAGTCATGGCCCAGAAAAGTTTGGGCCCCCAACCCAGGACACCAGAACCCACTGGAGTGTGAACAGTAGACGCCTAGGCAGCAAAGTGGGAGTCAGAGTTCAGGAAGGACCAGGCCTGAAAGTCTTCTGACTCCCAGAAGAACTCGGTCCTAATCCCGGCTCTGCCACTGGCCTGCTGCGTGACCTGGAGCAAATCACTTAACTTGTCTGGGTCTCAGTTACTTTATCTGTACAGTGGGGTTTCAATACTTGTTCTCCCTCCTATTTAGACTTTGATTCCCATGTATCTGACCCAGAGTTTAGTACAGCACTTGGAATGTAGTAAGTTCTAATGAATACCACAATTACTATTACATGTCTAACTCGGAAATCAGCAAGGGATTTGAACTCCAGGCTGTCTCCACAGCAATCCCAAGAGGTCTACAATCGCCATCACCCTGGTGCCGCTGCGTTGTTTACAGGCTCTCCTCCGTCCCCCAGGGCCAATTCCTCCCCGTCCTGTATTCCCGGGCCTCAAGGGACCTTCTTTGGTGGCTCTCACCCTTGGGCCCTGAACTATGGCAGAGAGCGCCCCCGAGGGAGAAGGCAGTCTCCATGATGCTCTGCCTTTTCCCTCTTACCCTGCTCTCCCATCTTTATAATCCCCTTATTCCTCACTGGGAATTTGGTTTCCTGGGATAGAAGGCACTGATTTGCTCTACACCCTGCCTAGGTCGGCACCCAACCCACAAGGTGTTGAGTTCATTTCCGCCAAGTCTCCTAGAGTAGTAGTCCTAATGAGCAGCAGGAAAGGGGGCTCCAGGAGAAGCAGTGGAAATGCTGTTTTTTCCAGCTCCTGCCAACCCTGCCCTGAGCACCTTCCCAACTTCCTGTCTCCCTGCGCTTCAGGGTGCCTCTGCTGCCTCCTCCAGCGTGCAAACTGGGCACTTCAGTCTGTGCCCCATAAACACTCTGATTTTCACCCCACCCCCAGCCCCGCAGCACTTAAATACATTATTCTGTGGCTTCCCCTAGCTGTAATTTACTTTAATGTCAGTCTCCCTGATTAGACCGTAAGTTCCTTTGAAGGCAGGGATCATATCTGCCAATTCCATCGTACTATATTCTTCCAAGCCCTTAGTACCGAGAAGCAGCGTGGCATAGTCGATAGAGCATGGGCCTGAGAGTCAGAAGGTCATGGGTTCTAATTCCAGCTCCACCACTTGTCTGTTGTGTGACCTTGGGCAAATCACTTCACTTCTCTGGGCCTCATTTACCTCATCTGTTTATGGGGATTGAGACTGTGACAGGGACTGTATCCAACATGATTTGTTTGTATCCGCCCCAGCGCTTAGTACGGTGCCTGGCACATAATAAATGCTTAACAAATACCAAGAATTATTATTACTACAGTGCCCTGCACACAGTGATCAACTGATTACCTGGGAGGGTTCAATCTTACTCTGCATCTGGGCCTTTAGAGATTAGCTCTCTGAACCCAATCTCTCATTTTGCAGCCGGTCTTCTTTCAGGATCAATTCTCAAACATTAACCTTATCACCCAGCCAGATCCTTAAACCAATATAAATATATATCTGCCCTGAGTATTTTTCTCCTCCTCTAAAGAATCCAATATCCCAAGTTATACAGTGCCTCCTGATATCCTGATTGAGTTTTGGGGGACTTTATATTTGTTTCACCCCTGAATGCCACTGCTATCACCCCAGTTCCTCTCTCTCTCTAGATATGTCTACAAGGGTCCCCTCCTTTCAAGCCCCTCACAACATCACCTTCCCTCCTGCTTATCAATCAATCAATCAATCATTTGTAGCTATCCTCCATATGGGATACCACCACCAGGTAGCTTCAGAAGATGTTTGGGTGGGGCTTCTTTGTCGAGCTCTCTGCCAAGTCTTCCTGCCTGGGGTCCCAAAAGCCTTGGGAAAGTCCACCAGAGTCCTGTTCAGCCAAGGGGATGGTAGCAGATCCTTCATTTCACTTCTTCCTATTTTGGAGCACCCAAACCAACTGACTTATTTGGACACATTGTGTGGAGAAAAAAAGATCAACCATAGTGGGTTGATTTTAACTATCTGGCGAGGGAACAGCAGAAATTGGCATCCTGGAAAAGAACTAATGACTGGACACCTTTCCCTTTTGGGGCAGTGCTGAAGAATGAAGGGGCCTTGCTGATTCTCGATGCTGGTTCAGGAGAAAGCAAACCTCAAAATCCCTTCCTTTAACTTCTGTCTTCCATCTAATAATTCCTTTTGTTGTATTTCTTCACAATACTGCTTCCTCTCTCCCCCGCAGCTCTCCACTCCAAGGGCCTCAAAAATTGTTACCTCTTTAAGACTGAAGAACTTAGAGCCGCACAAAGCCATCTGCTCCAGCCCCCTGCCTCCAGACGAATGAATCATCCAGGATGGAGGCATGCCTAGTCTTTTTTTATAAATTCCCAAAGATGGAGATTCCCCTCCTTTGTTTTACCGATTACACCCCTGAACAGGCCAGAATAGTTGAACTGTCCCTTCAAGGCCAGTGTAAACTCTGGTGTGCCCTTGGGCAGTGAAAACCAAGAGGCCCCCAGGTGGAAATCTTGGCACTTTCTCACCCCCTTCTCCTGGGGATTAGCAGCAGGTCATAGGAGCTATGACCTGGAGCGTGGGAGTGCTGTTATGTTGGCTAGAGGAGTTGGGGAAACTTTTGAGAATGATGAACAAGAAAATGTCCCATTTGCTCAATGGATGAAACAGCCTTATCTCTCTTGCTGCAACTCGTCTGCTTCCTTTCCTCTGACAAGCAGGAGAACAACTAAATAACCGGGGTCCACTAGAAAAATCCCTTATGTGCTTGAAGGCTAACAGCTAAGTTCTCCTTAGCCTTCTGTAAACAACTCAGTTCCTTTAACCTTTCTGCCCAGGCTCTATCTACTATCTCGTTAATCATCTTTGGATCCTCCCCTTTTTCTCCACATCCTTTTTGATAGGCTGAGGCCAAAACTGGACACAAAGGCCTGCGCAGTGTGGGCCAGAGTGTATTATTTATGTCTCTTCCATGTCATCCTTCTATTTATACATCCCAGTATCACTGTGATTTTTTTAGTAGCAGAACTGCACTGCTGACTCTTATAGAGCTTGTAGTCCACTAACCTTTTCTGCTCTTCATGTGCCAAACCTGCTTTTCCCCAAATTATATTGGTTGTCAGCTACTTCTACTACTAATAAGAAGAAGAATAGTATTTGCTAAGCTCTTACTGTGTCCCAAGCACTATATTGAGCACTAATGTAGATACATGACAATCAGTTCAGACAATCTCTGTCCCACATGGCACTCACAAAGACAGAGGGAAAACACGTATTTAATCCCCTTTTTACAAATGAGGAAACTGAGACCCAGAGAAGTTAAGTGACTTACGCAAGATCGTAGAGCAGGCTAGAGGCAGAGCTAGGATTAGAACCCAGGTCTGAGCTCTTTCCATTAGGCCACATTGCCTCTCTGTAACTTCACAGGCTTATAACTTCTCTGAAATACACTACTCATAATTTATAAGAGAGGAAGCATGGCCTAAGTGGAAAAAGCTCAGGCCTGGGAGTTAGGAGCTTTGGTCTTTAGTCCCAGCTCTGCTACTGGCCTAGTGTCTGACCTTGGGCAACTCACAACCTCTCTTGGCCTCAGTTTCCTCATCTGTCAAAAGGGTATCATTTTACCTGTATCTGCTTTTTAGTCTGTGAGTTTCATATGGGACAGAAAGTGCGTCTTAGCTGATTATCCTGAATCTACCCTACCACTTGTCACATAGTAAGTGCTTAATGAATACCACAGTTATTACTATCATTATCATTCTCCTACAGGAGGAAAAGCACAGGTAAGAATTATTCCATCAAACCATATCCATGGGTCTTACTTAGAAAAGCATTTCAATTCCCTAAGTTGATTTTAAATATACACTGCAGGCATTCCTTACTTTTTGGGCATTCTTTTCAATTCTTGTAGAGTTAGATGAGGAAGAGTTTTTCATCTGGGACATAATTCCTCAGGTACATATGTTCCCCTTTCCCTTTAGGCAGGTTATCTTCATATTGCCTTTTCTCAGGAGTAGCCCCAGGACAAAATGCAGGGACAGCTTAATTGTATGTCGTCTCCCTTTCTCCATTTTCTGCGTTTCATAGCTTTCGGAGCTTGAATCGACAAGGAGGGCAGGAAGTGGGAATAAAATCCATAGGGATAAATTTCCTTAATGTTCTCTCCACAGCTCTTAATCCTAATCCTTAGAACTCTGCTTTGCTCGCCGAGAAGATTCATCCTTACCTACTTTCCAAAACATACCATAATGTGTTTTCCTCAATGCAGCGTTTCTGTCTTGAGAATGAGCTAGTGTCAACAAGGAGCCTGGTGTTGTAAAGTGAAAGCCAATGTGTGGCAAAGTTAAAAAGGGTGCAAATTTAGAAACTCTAAGTGCCGCATGTTGTAAATCGAAAATATGTTAAATCGAGGGCTCCCTGTTTACAAACAGAATAAAATGCGGCTGCCAGGTTCTTGTAAAATGCTCAGTGGTGGAGGAAGCCTATCAATCAATCATTTGTATTTATTGGTGAATGCTATGTCATAGGAGAATTGAATGTATGCCCAGAGTTATGCTGAGGCATTTGCTGTTTGCAACGTCTGGTGTTATTTTCACTTTAGCCTCAATCTCATGGCCCTCTCAAAGCTTTTGCTCAAAAACAGCCACTCCTCTCTTGATCGTATCACGCTAATTTTGATCTGCCCACTGTCATCCTTCTCAGGCTTTCAGATACAATGCCACAATGCTTTAGATTGCATTTTATGATATGATCCCAATAATACCATTTGTTAAGCTCTTACTATGAGCCAAGCACTGTACCAAGAACTGGGGTGTAGATACAAGATAATCAGGCCCATCACAATCCCTGTCCCAAATGGGGTTCACTGTCTAAGTTCTTCCTCTGTTTCCTTGCTTTTGATCATCCCATTTCAACCCACCATTTGGTAGCTGTTCGAGTAGCCTGCTGTCTTCCATTTTCATTCACGTTCCTCCTGGTTACACCATGTGAGATGAACATAACTTGAATACTCAGGGATTGACTTTATTCCAGGACTTTACTCTTTGTGATCCTGACTTTATTTTCCATTTGGCCCCTTAGTTACTGGGATGAATATCCTCTAACCAGCCCAGCCACATCATCTCATCAAACTTTGCGGCACTATGCAGGCATCTGTTAATGTAGTTGTCATTCATTATTTATTCACTTGTCTCTAGTAATATTGTGTTTTTTCTCTACCCTAACTAGAGCAGGTTTGTCAATTTATGTGTACCCCCATTAGATTGTACGCTACAAGGGGGCAGGGATACAATAATGAATGTTTCCCAAGTGTCCAGTGGTCAATGCACAATAAGTGCTTAATAAATAGTGTTTATAGACATTTATCGATAATAATAATACCTATGGTACTTGTTAAGCGTTTACTAGGGGCCAAGCACCGTTCTAAGCACTGGGGTAGATACGAGTTAATCGGGTTGGACACAGTCCCTCTCCCTCATGGGGCTCAAACTCTTAATCTTCATTTTATAGATGAGGTAACTGAGGACCAGAGAAGTGAAGTGACTTGCCCAAGTTGACACAGCAGACATGTGGCGGAGCTGGGATTAAAACCCAGGTCCTCCTGACTTCCAGGATCGTAGTGTATCCACTAAGCCGTGCTACTGTGTGCAAAGCACTTTAATGGTGGGGGAGAGTGGCTCTTCCTCCATGCTTTGAGGAGTCTTTTTGCTGGTGAGCAAGATTTTAGACACCTGCCACCACATGGAGCAGCAGTCAGCATATGGAACCTGGGCCCAGCCTCCCTTCTCGGTCCCCTTGTGCATCTCCTCCCCAAGCCGCCCTACATATAAAAGAGCTAAACTGGACAGGGTAGGTGATTATAAATGAGAAGACAAGTTTCCTGCCCTCAAGGAGCATTCCTTCTAAAGCCCAATACAGAATTAATGTAGATTTAGATGCATAAATGGACCAAAACTATGCCATCAGAGAAGAGGACCAAAAAGGTAGATGGTGTGAGGAAGCAACTCGTACTCCCAGTTTTCAAAGGTAAGTAGCAGGCAGGAGCCAGAGTTAGTGAAATAGCAGAATCTGGTGGCATGGCCCTGAAGGAGGCCTCATGGAGTTAAAGCGAGCTTTGGCAGTCTGCAGAAGAGAAGATGGCTTGACAATGAGAAAATAGAAGAGTCAGGATCCAGGAGAGTGAGGAATCGGTGGTAGCACAGGGAGCGGACTGCATAGGTTAGAGTAGAAGCCGGACGCTAGCATGTAGGAGGAGACAACAGAAGTTGAGTCAAGGATGGGGCCACTTGGCAGAGAACTTTGAAGCCAGGCTTAGGTGGCTCAATGCGAACCGCGAAGCCAAAGTAGTCATTGTGGACTTCTGACTTAGGAAGTGAGAGGCCCAGACCAAAGAGGACTAGGACATAATCAAGGCCCGTGGCAGCAAGAAGAGCGGCAACAGTGGATGTGTAAGAAAGGACTGTCAGTCAGTCAGTCAATCATATTTATTGAGCACTTACTGTGTGCAGAGCACTATACTAACTGCTTGAGAGAGTACAACAGAACAATATAACAGACATTTCCTGCCCATAATGAGGTTACAGTCTAGAGGGACCGAGAAAGAGTTATCAGGATGTGGTAAGCATTTAGATGTGGGGAGAGCGAGGGTGAAAATGAGTCAACGATGACTCCGAGGTTGTGAGAAAGAATCGGGTACTGTTGACTGTGATGGGAATATTAAGAGGAGTCGGCCGTTTGAGAGAAGATGTGGTGAGCTTCGAGGGGTGGTGGGTGATCTTAGTGGAGGAAATACAAAACTGGAAAAAAAGGGAGATGGTTAGGTTGGGAAACAGAAATTTAGAAATCACTTACAAAGAAGTGGTAGCTAAAACTGCATGAGTGGATGAAGTCATGAGTTCATGAAAGTGAGCAGAAAGAATATGCGAGGGTCCAAGGCAAAGTCCACAGATTGAGGACAAGAGAAAGAGACGACGGTAAAGGAAACAGAGAAGGAATAGTCAAAGAGGTATGCAGAGAACCAGAAGAGTTCTTCTTTTGTTGAATCAACCAAATCATTACTGATTTCTGCTCATCTAAATTTAATCTTACTTTCAAAATTACCTTTTTCCATGTACTTTAAAAAAATACTTGCCCATCTTCCATCCAGACCAGCATTCTGACTCCTGGTCTCCTTTCTCTCCTGCCTCCTGTCCGAACTCCAGTCTTCCTGTCTTGCAAACTTCCGGCACTGTGAATATTGGAAACCAGACTCAGTCCTCTAATCAAACTCTGACTCTCACTTATGTTCCGGTCAATGTGGCCCAAGAGCAGATATCAGCACATGACTCTTAACATGCCTCTCTTTCCTATCTCCCTTCTCCAGTGCCAATAAGAGCTTTAGGCCATGGCTATAGGTCTTGGGCAAATCACTTTAACTTCTCTGGCTCTCAGTAAAGTGGGGATTACACTTAGTACAGTGCTCTGCACATGGTAAGCGCTCAATAAATACGATTGAATGAATGATTAAGACTGTGAACTCCATGTGGTTCCAACTTGACTGGCTTGTATCTACCCCAGCACTTACTACAGGGCCTGGCACTTAGTAAACGATTAACAAATACCACAATTATTAAATGTATAATTTATTTATTTATATTCAAGTCTGTCTTCCCCTCTCGAGCTTGTTGTGGGCAGGGAATGTGTCTGTTTTCTGTTGTACTGTACTCTCCCAAACAGTTGGGAGCTCTGCACACGGTATTTCTTCATTAGCATAGGTCTAATGGAAAGAGCATGGGCAGAAGGACCTAGGTTCTAATCCCCAGTCTGCCACTTGTCAGTTGTGGGACCTTGGGCCAGTCACTTCACTTCTCTGGGCCTCAGTTCCCTCATCTATAGAATGAGGATTAAAACTGTGAGCCCCATGTGGAACAGGGACTGTGTCCAACCCGATCACCTTGTATCTACCTCAGGGCTCAGAGAAATGCCTGGCATATAGTAAATGCTTAACAAATACCATAAAACAAAGTAAACAGTAAGTATTCAATTAATACGATTGACTGACTGATAAAAAGGGCACCTGGGACTCTCTTCTCAACCGGGGGGACAAACTTCCAGATTACAGGTGAGTAATATCTTCGGGTCCCACCCCTGGCACCGTGTCCTCCTCTCCCGGCAGGACCGTTCCATTTGGGGCCCAAGGTGGCCCATGGATCCCAGAAATAGGACCGCAGCAGTTAGCGAGTTCATCCTACTGGGCCTGACGGATGGGAAGATGCCCCAATCCATCCTCTTTGTGGCTGTTCCTACTGACCCTCCTGGTCACTACTTGGGGGGGGGGGGGAATCTCAGCATCATCCTAGCCATCCTGCTGGAACCCCAGCTCCACAACCCCATGTATTTTTTCCTAGGGAACCTGTCGCTCACGGACATCAGCTGCATCACCGTCACTGTCCCCCACAGGCTGGGGAACCTACTTTCCCAGAAGAAGACCATCTCCTTGGCTGGCTGCCTCGCCCAGCTCTTTTTCTTCCACCTCCTGACAGGGGCGAACTGCTTCCTGCTCACGGCGATGGCCTACGACCGCTAACTGGCCATCTGTCACCCTCTCGACTACAGGGCCAGGATGAAGTGGTCCGTGCAGGTGGCGCTGGTGGGGGCCTCCTGGGCTTGTGCCTCACCAACGCGCTGACTCACACGGTGGCCATGTCTACCCTCTACTTCTGTGGGCCTAACGTCATCAACCACTTCTTCTGTGACATTCCCCCTCTCTGCCAGCTCTCCTGCTCCAGTAACCACCACAACCAGCTGCTGCTCTTTGTGACGGTCATCTTCATGGCCCTCATCCCCATCGGCTTCCTCGTGCTCTCCTACACCCACATCGTAGTCGCCATCCTGAGGCTCCGCTCGGCCGAGGGCCTACGGCAGACCTTCTCCACCTGTGCCTCCCACCTGATCATGGTCTGCATCTTCTACGGCACCGGCATCTTTAGCTATATGCGGTTGGGCTCAGGGGATGCATCAGAAAAGGACAAAGTGATCGGGATACTTAACAGCATAGTCAGCCCCACACTCAACCCTCTGATTTACAGCCTCCGCAATGCGGAGGTGAAAGGGGCCCTGCGGAAGGTGTTCACACGCAGGCAGCCTGTGTAACTGGGAAAAAAACAACAGAAAACACCCATTTCCCTTCCTCGAGACACAGGCACCTGTTCCTCCTGAGTCTTCCTCCACAGTCCTCTCTGAAGAGCTCAGTATCTACCCTGCACATGGTGAGCTCTCAATAAACATTAGGGATTGATCCAGGACAGATCCCTTCACCAGGCACCTCCCTGAGGTGATTAATTCATGTATTTATTAAGCACTCACTATGGGTTCAGCACTGGGGTAATAATAATAATGGCATTTGTTAAGCGCTTACTATATGCCAAGCACTGGTCTAACCACTGAGGCAGATTCAAGGTAATCAAGTTGGACACATCCCTGTGCCATTTGGAGCACACAGTCTTAGTCCCTAGGCAGTGGATCATATTTACTGGGCACTTACTGTGCGCAGAGCACTGTATAAATTCATTCTTGGACTCCTTCGCGGGCTCCTCCTCCCCCTTCTGCCCCTTAACTGTAGGGGTTCCTCAAGGGTCAGTTCTTGGTCCCCTTCTGTTCTCTATCTATACTCATTCCCTTGGTGAACTCACTCGCTCCACGGCTTCAACTGTCATCTCTAAGCAGAGGACACCCAAATCTACATCTCCTTCCCTGATCTCCCTCCCTCCCTCCAGGCTCGTATCTCCCCCTGCCTTCAGGACATCTCCACCTGGACGTCCGCCCGCCACCTAAAACTCAACATGTCCAAGACTGAGCTCCTTATCTTCCCTCCCAAGCCCTGTCCTCTCCCTGACTTTCCCCATCATTGTGGACGGCACTACCATCCTTCTCGTCTCACAGGCCCACACCCTTGGTGTCATCCTCGACTCTGCTCTCTCATTCACCCCACCCATCCGATCCATCACCAAAACCTGTCGGTCTCACCTTCACAACATCGCCAAGATCCACCCTCTCCTCTCCATCCAAACTGCTACCTTTCTGGTACAATCTCTCATAATAGCCTGACTGGATTATTGCATGAGCCTCCTGCCTCAACTCCCATCCTCCTCTTCCTCCCCACTTCAGTCTATACTTCACTCTGCTGCCTGGATTATCTTTCTACAGAAACGCTCTGGGCATGTCACTCCCCTCCTCAAAAATCTCCAGTGGTTGCCTATCAACCCTCACATGAAGCAAAAACTCTTCACTCTTGGCTTCAAAGCTCTCCATCACCTTGCCCCCCCCAACCTTATCTCCCTTATCTCCGTCTACAGCCTAGCCCACACACTCTGGTCTGCTGCTAACCTCCTCGCTTTGCCTCGTTCTCGCCTGTCCTGCCATCAACCCCTGGCCCACGTCCTACCTCTGACCCGGAATGTCCTCTCTCCTCACATCTGCCAAACTAACTCTCTTTCCCTCTTCAGAGCCTTACTGAGGGCTCGTCTCCTCCAGGAGGCCTTCCCAGATTGAGCCCTCCCTTTCCCTCTGCTCCTCCTCCGCTCCCCACCGCCCCATCCCCTCCCTCTGCTCTATCCCTTCCCCTCCCCACAGCACTTGTGTATATTTGTACATATTTATTACTCTATTTTATTGATGATGTGTGTAAATCTATAATTCTATTGATCTATTTTGATGATATTGATGCCTGTCTACTTGTTTCGTTTTGTTGTCTGTCTCCCCCTTCTAGACTGTGAGCCTGTTGTTGGGTAGGGATTGTCTCTATCTGTTGCCAAACTGTACTTTCCAAGCACTTGGTACAGTGCTCTGCACACAGTAAATGCTCAATAAATACGACTGAATGAATGAATAAGTGCTTGGGAGAATATAATATAACAGACCCGTTCCCACCCCACAATGATCTTACAGCCTTGAGGGGTAAATAAAGTAAGCTCGTTGTGGTCAGGGAACGGGTCCATCAACTCTGTTGTATTCTACTCTCCCAAGAGCTTAGGGCTTATCTGCTCTTGATAAGCACTCGATTAATACCATTGACTGACTGATACAAGTTAATCAGACTGAACACAGATCCTGTCCTACATGGAGCTGGCTCAGTCTAAGTAATTCTCACTATGCTAAATTCTTCAACTACAAAGGCCAGGCAGAGGCATATTGGGACAAGCTGGGCAATGGCCAGGACCTCTAGGTTTTGCCCATTCTGACTGGAAAGTCACCAGCCCCTCTGGAAGTTCACGGGCCTTGTTCCATCTGCAGTTCAGCTTCAAGGCAACCTCCTCCTCAGCCCAACCTATGAAAAGGGAAGCTCTTCCCTTTTAGGATCGTAGCCGTCTGCAGCTCACAGTCTCACCCCAATTCATCCTTTTTCAACAAAAACATTCAGTTCATGTCTCCCCACTCCTCAAGAACCTCCAATGGCTGTCCATCAACCTCTGCATCAAGCACTCAATCAGTTCACCCCATCCTACTTGTCTGCTGTGTGACCTTGGACAAGTCACTTCACTTCTCTGTACCTCAGTTACCTAATCCATAAAATGGGGATTGAGACTGTGAGCCCCACGAGGGACAAGGGGCTGTGTCCAACCCCATTTGCTTGTAACCACCCAGCGCTTAGAACAGTGACTGACACATAGTAAGCGCTTAACAAATACAATTATTATTATTACTTCACCTCACTGATCTCCTACTAAAGCCCAGCCCGCACACTCCACTTCTCTAGCACCAACTTACTCACTGTGCCCTGATCGGATCTATCTCATCTCTGACCTCTTTCCCTCTTTCCCCTAGCCTGGAACTCCCTCCACCTCCATATATGCCAGATTATCACTCACCCCACCTTCAGAGAATTATTAGGGTCACGTCTCCTCCAAGAGGCCTGCCCTGTTTAAGCCCTCTTTTCCTCAGCTCCCTCTCCCTTTTGGGTCATCTACACATTTGGATCTATGACCTTTGGATGGTTGATATTCACCCCAATCCTAACTCCACAGCACTTGTGTACATATCTTTAAATTATATATTATAAATTATTTATTTGTAATAATGTCTGTCTCTCCCTCTAGACTGTAAGCTCATTATGGGCAGGGAATGTCTCTGCTCACTTCCATGCATTTAGTACAGTGCTCTGCACGCAGCAAGGGCTTAATAAATACCCTTGATTGACTGACTGATTGATGGATCTTCTTTCTAAGTCCAGGTTATGGTCCAGGTGGGCCCACAACAAATATGAAGTTGTGTTTTCCCACCTACTTGACTGACCCTTCTGGTTCGGTAGACATTATGCCTGTTTCTGCTCTGTTGCTGGGCTCTGTGGCACTTAGGTCCGCCTAGCCCCAGCTCCCTGGGCATAGAACTACTAGTCCCAGTCTGCCCCTTCAATGACACTGAGCGGCATCCACAGAATGGGCCTTCAGAACTACCAACCCTTCCTTATTGGCTGATGGGAGAGGACCAAGAACTTCATGTTCCAGGAGCCCCTGCAGGAACACCATCTTGAAGATTTGTCAATCCAAACTGAGTGACTTTGAATTACAGTATTTGTTTTGGAGGCTGTCCAGACTCAGCTCAAATCCAACCAGCTACATTCACATCTCTAGAACCCGCCCTTTCCTCTCCATCCAAATCGCTACCATGCTGTTCCAAGCATTTATCATATACTGCCTTGACTACTGCATCAGCCTCCTTGCTGACCTCCCTGCCTCCTGTCTCTCCCCTCTCCAGTCCGTACTTCTGCTACCTATGTCATTTTTCTGAAAAACAACTCGGTCCACATGTCCCCAAGAACCTCCAGTAGTTGTCCATACACCTCAGCGACGCACAGAAATCCTTACCATTAGTCTTTAGGGACTCAATAAGCTCAACCCTGCCACCTTACCTTGCTGATGCCTACTAGGATCCAGTCTGCATATCTCAATCCTCTAATACCAACTACTTTCTGTACTTCGATCTTATCTCATCATCAACTGTATTTACTGAGTGCTTGCCGTGAACTCTGTTCTAAACGCTAGGGAGAGTACAATACAACAGAGTTGGTGACACATTCCCTGCCCACCTCAAGCTTACAGTCTAGAGGGAGTTTATTTCACCATCAAACCCGGGCCCACATCCTCCCGATGGCCTGAAACTCCCCCTTCATACCCAACTTACTCGCCCCACTCTCTTCCAAGAGGCCTTCCCTGACTAAGCCCTCATTTCCCCGCCCCAGCCTCTGCTTTGCCTATGCACTGGGCTGTGTGCGTACCCTTAAGCACTTTGGTACACAACCCAGTCCCACAGCACTTATGTACATATTCTTATGCTCTATATTTCCCCTATCTCTAAATCATATTGTCTGTCTTCTCCTGTAGACTGTAAACTTCTTGTGGGCAGGGATTGTGTCCAGCAGCTCTATTGTATTTTACTTTCCCAAGCGTTTAGTGCAATGTTCTGTACATACCTAGTGCTCAATAAATAATTGCTTAATTAATAATAATAATAATAATGTTGGTATTTGTTAAGCGCTTACTATGTGCCGAGCACTGTTCTAAGCGCTGGGGTAGACATAGGGGAATCAGGTTGTCCCACGTGGGGCTCACAGTCCGAATCCCCATTTTACAGATGAGGGAACTGAGGCACAGAGAAGTTAAGTGACTTGCCCACAGTCACCCAGCCGACAAGTGGCAGAGCTGGGATTCGAACTCATGAGCCCTGACTCCAAAGCCCGTGCTCTTTCCACTGAGCCACGCTGCTTCCCTAATTGATTGATTGCTAGCAGTGGGACTGGAAGACCCTCCCTTTTTCCTAGGGAAAACAGCTGCCCTCTTGACTTTTTTCTACTGATTTAGCCTGGCCTGTTTCTAGGGCAGCCATTGATGTCTCTCACAAATACAAGGAAACGCATGTGATGTCCCACGAGCAACCCCAGCACGATGAGGTCACAGCACCATTTTGCCAAAGTATGCTGGGCTCAGGCACTCTTAGAGCATCTCTGCAGGGGTATCCCCAGTTGGGGTCAAATTAAGGGCAGGTCGGGGAGGGAGCTGGGGGGCTGCAACCTTTGAGCCCCAGCCAGGGACAAGTGAGTCAAGTCTTTGCTGCTTCAGGCGGCAACTGCACCCTTCCTGACCCTACCAGAGATGAGGCAGCCTCTGCCAGCAGGGCTGCCTGCCTGAGCCCGGGCTGGCGGCACGACTGGCCATTAAAGGACATAGTCGCTCTTTAAGTGGCTCAGCCCCAGCTCGGGGCTGGAGAGAAGAGCCTGCATGTCCCAGAGCCAGCAGGCGAGGTGTGACTGAAGGATCCCCCGCTGCCTCACCTTCCCCATCCCAGGCCCAGGATGGGTGGGGGCCGTGGATGGGAGGGGCACAGGGACAGGTGCAGCAGGCTCGGTGATTGCCAGCGGGGATCATCTACTCTCCCTCTCACCAGCACGTGCTCACTCGTGTCTCGTACGCACGACCTGAGTGGGATCAGGGCTTCTATGTCGTGCAAATAATGCTCCTGGCTTTTCCCCAGAGCTGGCTTTGGATTCTTGCCTTCTTGCCTGAACGGGTGAGCAAGCACTCTTCCGTCCCACCCCCGTAGCCAGGGATTGAGGGCGCTTTCTTGCTGCAGCACGCACAAGCAGGAAGGTTGGAGTCCAGACCTCAGCTCTTGGCAAGAAGCCCAGGCCTTTCCCTTTCCCCTCCAGCAAGGCTTCTGCCTCCCTCGTGGACCTCTGGTGAGCGGAGGGAGATGCGGGGGGGTGGGGGCGGGAGGAGGAGGAGGTCTCTCCGGTGAGTGAGGACAGGGGGGCCAAGAGAGATGATCTAGTCCGGCTCCGAACCCTAGCCACTGGGGAAACTGATTCAGTCCTGTCCCCCGGCCCCAATTTGCATCAGAGTCTTTGCATTTTCTTCTCAGGACTGGGTGAATTTGGGGAATTTGGCAGCAGGAGATGCAGTGGAGGAAGGCACGGGACTAAAACAATTAAAAAAAAAAAACCCTTGCTAGGCAACCACAAGAAAGGGGTTAAAGGGAAGCAGTATGGCCTAATGGATAGAGCACGGGTCTGGGAGTCAGAAGGACCTGGGTTCCAATTCTGACTCTGCCACTTGTCTGCTGTTGACCATGGGTAAGTCACTTAACTTCTCTGTGCCTCAGTTGTCTCAGCCATAAAATGGGGATTAAGACTATGAAGTCCATGTGGGACATGGGCTGTATCTAACCTGATTAACTTGTCTCTTCCCTGACGCTCAGTGCCACGACTGGCACAGGGTAACTACTTAGTAAATACCGTTTTTTCAAAAAAAATGAAGGTGCCAGTTCCGTAAGGTATCGGTGTCCCGCCCTGGCCAGGCTGGGCCTTCGTCAGCCCCACGTACTCCCCGTGCCCGGCCAAGTCCTGCCCTCACGGCTCGGCTTCCCCGGCCCCAACCTGCTGAGTCTTCGCCACCGCTGCGGGGAGGAGCTTCAGAATAACAACAACAATAATTTTGGTATTTGTTAAGCGCTTACTATGTGCCAAGGACTCTTCTAAGTGCTGGGTTGATACAAGGTAATGAGGTTATCCCACTTGGGGCTCCAGTCTCCCTCCCCGTTTTCCAGATGAGGGCACTGAGGCCCAGTGAAGTGACTTGCCCAAAGTCCCACAGCTGACAAGGGGCAGAGGTGGGATTCGAACCCACGACCTCTGACTCCCCAGTCCGGGGTCTTTCCATTGAGCCAGGCTGCTTGAGGAGGGGAGGTTGGCCTCTGGGCCAATCCCGGCATGCTCCGCGCGCCAGCCGCCCATCCCTGCGCTCCCATCAAGGGCCGCCTGGGGGCGGCAGATCCTCGGCCCACCGTCCCCGCACGGCGCCACTCCGAATTGCTGAGTAATAATAATAATAAATAATAATTAATAATATTGTTGGCATTTTTTAATTGCTTACTATGTGTAAAGCATTGTTCTAAACGCTGGGAAGGATCCAAGGTGATCAGGTCGCCCCCCTTGGGGCACCCAATCTTCATCCCCATTTTACAGAGGAGGGAACTGAGGCCCAGAGAAGTGAAGTGATTTGCCCAGCCTCCCAGCTGACAAGCGGCGGAGCCGGGATTTGAACTCATGATCCCTGACTCCCCAGCCCGGGCTCTTTCCACTGAGCCCCGGCTGTGGGGAGCATCTTGCCCACAGGGCGTGGTGGAGGGCCGCACCGCCTAGCGTGGCTCAGTCGAAAGAGCCCGGGCTTGGGAGTCAGAGATCGTGGGTTCGAATCCCGACTCTGTCACTTGGCAGCTGTGTGACTGTGGGCAAGTCACTTCACTGGGCCTCAGTTACCTCATCTGTAAAATGGGGATTAACTGTGAGCCTCACGTGGCACAACCTGATTACCCTGTATCCACCCCAGCGCTTAGAACAGTGCTCTGCACAGAGTAAGCACTTAAACATTATTATTATTAACCCAGGGCTGCAGGAGCACCGGGACCTTGCCATGGGGTCTAGGTGCTGGCGAAAGGAAGGCGAGACACCCTTCTTGCCTCTCCAAGAGCGAAGGATAGAGGCTCCGGGACTCCCCACCAGGCCTCACTGAGGACTCAATAAATGCCTTGAGATCCTTGGTGGGTTCTTAGATACCCAAATCCCCTTCCTGGGAGTTACAGCCCCTGGGGACTCGATCGGGGCTCCCCCCGGCCCAGGGCTGGGCCCTCCAACTGCAGGACTGAGAGCGCAGCCCTCTCCCGCCCTGTTTTTTGTGGGAGCCTATGGGCCCCAGTTTTCACACGGTGTCAGGCCTCACTTTCCTGTCGAGGGATTTCCAAACGCCAGAGTCTATAGCTCTAAAATCAGTCAATCGTATTTATTGAGCAGCTCGAGAAAAGCACTTTATTAAGCGCTTGGAAGGGTGCGGCATAACAATGCAACAGATATAGTCCCTGTCCACAGCGAGCTTTCAGTGGGATGGGCGGAGGGGGGAGAGGGAGGAAGGACCCAAATGCCAGGGAAGGAAACTGGGGTACAGCGTGGGGACTCAAAACAGTTGGGTGAAGGGCGAAACCCAGCCTAAACCCACCTTTTCTCCAGCTCCTCCTTTCTTCCCCATCGCCCCAACTTGCTCCCTTTGTACTTACTCCCACCTTCATCTCAGCCCCCTTTTCCCCCCCTTTCCCTCTGTTCCTCCCCCTCTCCCTTCCCCTCCCCTCAGCACTGTGCTCGTCCACTCATTTGTATCTATTTTATTACCCTATTTATTTTGTTAATGAGATGTACATCCCCTTATTCTATTTATTGCTACTGTTTTTGTCTGTCTCCCCCGATTAGACTGTAAGCCCGTCAATGGGCAGGAACTGCCTCTATCTGTTACCGATTTGTCCATTCCAAGATCTTAGTACAGTGCTCTACACATAGTAAGTGCTCGATAAATACTATTGAATGAATACCCCACTCTCCCCGCACAGCACTTGTGTATAATACTAATAACGATGGTATTTGTTAAGCTCTTACAGTCACACAGCTGACAAGTGGCAGAGCTGGGATGAAGACTGGGAGCTTCACGTGGGAAAACCTGATGATCCCTCTGATTTCCCTCTGCTCCTCCCCCTCTCCCTTCCCCTCCCCTCAGCACTGTACTCGTCCGCTCAACTGTATATATCTTCATTACCTTATTTATTTTGTTAATGAAATGTACATCACCTTGATTCTATTTGCTATTGTTTTAATGAGATGTTCTTCCCCTTGACTCTATTTATTGCCCTTGTTCTTGTCTGTCCGTCTCCCCCGATTAGACTGTAAGCCCGTCAAAGGGCTGGGACTGTCTCTGTTACCGATTTGTCCATTCCAAACGCTTACTACAGTGCTCTGCACATAGTAAGCGCTCAATAAATACTATTGAATGAATGAACGATCCTCTAATAATAATGTTGGTATTTGTTAAGTGCTTACTATGTGCAGAGCACTGTTCTAAGCGCTGGGGTAGATACAGGCTAATCAGGTTGGCCCACATGAGGCTCACAGTCTTCATCCCCCTTTTACAGATGAGGTCACTGAGGCCCAGAGAAGTGAAGTGACTTGCCCCCAGTCACACAGCTGACAAATGGCCGAGCCGGGATTCGAACCCATGACCTCTGACTCCCAAGACCAGGCCCTTTTCACTGAGCCACGCTGCTTCTCAGCGCTTAGTACAGTGCTCTGCACCTAGCCAGCGCTCAATAAATCCTACTGAATGAATGATCCTCTACTACTAATGTTGGCATTTGTTAAGCGCTGACTAGGTGCAGAGCACTAAGCGCTGGGGGAGATCCAGGGTCATCAGGTCGGTCCACGTGAGGCTCACCGTTAATCCCCATTTTCCAGATGAGGTCACTGAGGCCCAGAGAAGTGACTTGCCCCCAGTCACCCAGCTGACCAACGGCCGAGGCGGGATTCGAACCCATGACCTGTGACTGCCAAGACCAGGCTCTTTTCACTGAGCCTGGAAGCTCTGCCCCTAGTCAGCGCTTAACAAACACCAACCCGTATTATTAAATACGACTGAACGAATGAACCCAGGCGGTTCGCCATCCTCCGGTTCTCCCGGCCTCTCCTCGTCCTCCGCCTCGGTGAGGACAAGGCCCCGCCCCCGTGGAAAACCCCTCCGGAAGCCCCGCCCAGGAGCGCCATCACGCCCCCGTGACGTCACCCCTCGCCCCCTGCCGTGACGTCACGACCCTCTGCCGCTCAGGGCCCCACCCCCTCCCGGGCGCTTCCTCGAAGCCTCGCTCCCTCCCGGACGTGCCCCCCTCCCCCCTCTTGACGAGCACTGCTCCCAACCAATGGAAGCGGAGGCGGAACCCGGGGCGGGCCAATGAGCGCGCGAAGCGGCCCGAAGGGGGCGGGGCCGGCCCCGGCGGCGCCTCCCCTCTCCCTCCTTCCCCCCCCCCCGGCCGGTTCCTCCCCGCAGAATCGATCCCAAGATGGAGGCGACGGCGGGGCTGTGACAGGTGAGGACGCGCCGCCGGGGCCGGGCCGCGGCCGTCGGCCTGGAAGGATGGTAGGGCTGCCCCTCCGTAGCGGGGGAGCTCCTTCGGCGCAGCCCGGTCGGCCCATCCGCCCGCCGCTGGGCCGGGGACCTTCCCGACACTGCCGCCCCTTCGGGCCGGAGGGGGGAGAAGTGAGCGCGCGGAGCCACGCCCCTCGGCGCGCGGGGGCGGGGGCGGGGCCGAGGGGCTGCGCGCGACCCCTGACCCCCAGAGCTGTCAATCAATCCCCGCGCCTGCGCAGTCCTCTCCACATGGAGCTGTGCAAAGGGGGGGGGGGGCTCAGGGCCCACTGGAGCTGTGGAGGGGGCAATAATATTGTTGGTGTTTATTAAGCGCTTACTATGTGCAGAGCACTGTTCTAAGCGCTGGGGAGATCCAGGGTCAGCGGGTTGTCCCACGTGAGGCTCACAGTTAATCCCCATTTTACAGATGAGGGAACTGAGGCCCAGAGAATAATAATAATAATGTTGGTATTTGTTAAGCGCTTACTATGTGCAGAGCACTGTTCTAAGCGCTGGGGGAGATCCAGGGTCATCAGGTTGTCCCATGTGAGGCTCACAGACAATCTCCATTTTACAGATGAGGCCCAGAGAAGTGAAGTGACTTGCCCACAGTCACACAGCTAAGTGGCAAAGCCGGGATTCGAACTCATGACCTCTGACTCCCAAGACCGTGCTCTTTCCATTGAGCCAAGCTGCTTCTCTATAGGGCGAGGGGGTCCCGCTGCACGGGGAGGAGATCCCCTGACCTCCTCCCAACCCCGGCACGACCCACAGACCATCCCTCGGGCAGAGAAAGTGCTTAGAGATCCCCCCGGGGATGAGCTCGAACCCACTTGTGGAAATGGGGAGGGGACCCCTTAAATAATCATAACGATGTCATTTGTTAAGCGCTTACTATGTACAGAGCACTGTTCTAAGCACAGGGGAGATACAGGGTCATCAGGTTGTCCTACATGGGGCTCACATTTTTGTTTTTTTAAATCCCCATTTTGACAGATGAGGTGACTGAGGTGCAAAGAAGTTAAGTAACTTGCCCAGGGTCACACAGCAGACAAGCCGGGATTAGAACCCACGACCTCTGACTCTGTGCTCTTTCTACTAAGCCACGCTGCTTCTCTTAAACCCGAAGTTGAAAGTTTGCAGGCCGGGCAGCGCCGTGCGACTGCCCCCGACCCGTCCTTCCAGCTCGTTCAGCGGCAGCTCCCTCGGCCCAGGATGCTCTCAGGCCTTCTGTTGGCTCAGCCCCTCCTCTCTTATCCGTCCCACTTCCTCCCCGATCCGAGGCAGAGACACCCCACTCCTTCCTTCTTCCTCCACCCTAGGGCCTCAGCTCTGCCTCGGCTTCTTATTCCCCAGACTCTGCACCCGTTGAGGAGGACCAGGCATCCGGAGGTGGGATGGGCAGCGAGGGTGGGTGATCCCTGGGTGTGCCCCATGACTCTGGCCTGCCTCTCCCTGCTACTTCCTGGTTAATCCCAGGGGTCGGGGAACTAGAGTACTCTCCCGCCAGGCCATCCGATTTACCAGGAAACTACTGAGAGAGGAAGGGCAGGCCAGTGTAAAGTCTGGTGAGGAGAACAGTTGGATTCAGTGGCAGGGATGGGGCGCAGGTGGAGCGAGGTTAGGGGACCGCGTGCCTGGTTACCGGTGGACCGGACTAAGCCCGAGCCCCACAGGCAACCTTCCCTGACCAGAAAGGTCAGTGACCCCCCTCTGGGCAAAGCCTCAAAGCTTCTGGAGGTCCCCACAGAAGGGGCCCCGGGATAAAAATAATAATTACGGTATTTGTTAAGCTCTTACTCTGTGCAAGGCACGGTGTTAAGCGCTGGGGTGGATACTAGCAGATCGGGTTGGACACAGCCCCTGTCCCATGTGATGCTCACGGTCTCAATCCCCATTTTACAGATGAGGTAGCTGAGGCACAGAGAAGCAGAGCGACTTGCCCAGGGTCATACAGCGGACAAGTGGCAGAGCTGGGATTAGAACCCATGACCATGGGATGCTGCTGCTTATTGCCCTCTGACTGGGTCAGGCTTGCAGGGGAAGAGAGGTTAGGACAATTTTGTATGCAGAAGATGTCCGAAGTATTTGCCAGGCTGTAAACCCCCAAGGGTTATCATAGTCTCAGCACCTCCTACTCCCCTCTACCGTGGACCGTGGAGAGGGTTGTGTGTGTATGTGGCTTTGTGTATGCCTCAAAAGGGGACGGGGAGGAAGGAAGCCCACAGGGGACCAAAGTTTCACACATTCAGAATGTCTTTGACTCAGCACTGGGAGAAGAGAGGCCTCAGCATCTCCCTGCCTGCTGTCTTTCCTTCCCTGTGCCGAAGCAAGATCTGGACTGGGGCAGAAGACTCCCGACCCGTGCTCTGACCTCTGTCTCCTCTGCCTTTTGATCTCATTCTCTCCCCCCAATTCTGCTCTCTTCCTCTCTTCCCCTCTCCCTCAGGCTTTGGACAAAGGTCCTGTTTGCTTAGGCATGTGGCCCGGGACTCACGCTGGCGCCAGGTGGGCCGGGTCCTGACGGCTGCTCCGGGTCCAGCCTCCAGCTGGGCCTTACTCCTTCCCCAGCCCTTGGGGCGTGTCTCGCCGTTGCCATCCAAAACACACCGTCTCTGCAGCCCCAGCCTCCGGAACCACTCCCGGGTTCCCGGTCGGCTTCCCTGTCGGCAACTCCCCTTCTTCCCTGCTCGCACAGAAAACCTAGGCATCCTAAGAATCATGATGTTAGTTCGGCGCTTACTCTGTGCCACACATTGTACTAGGCCCTGGGGTAGACGCAAGATAAGCAGGCCTGACTCAGTCCTTGTCCCACATGGGGCTCACAGGTCAAGTCCCAGCCGTAGACTTTCCTTCCTTCACTCTGGGATAAACCGAGGCTTAGGGAAGGCAGAGGCCCACGTGGATCGTTTGTACCGTCTGGCATCGTGGGGACAACCCCTCGCTTTCACCTTCGGATTTCATCCCCTTCCCCTGTATACGTGGCGTTACCTTACCTTCCTTCACCCTCCGTAGACTCATCATTCACGGAATGCAGCCGTGGGCAAGGGCAGCACCCCTCAACCCTCCGTGTCTCCCCCAGGGGCTCCTCTGATGAAACGCAGCCTGGGCACTGCCAGCCTCATCTCCAATGGCGACCATCTGGCCTCGCCCGAGCCCCCCATGAGCCCAGCCCCGGGCCCTATGGAGCCTGCCCGGCGCCCCGCCCCCGATGGGGGCGAGGCTGGCCGCACCGGAGGCACCGTCAAGGTGTATCTGCCCAACAAGCAGCGCACTGTGGTGAGAGGACTCGGGGGTTGGGGGGGAGGGGAAGGGAGGAGGGGAGGCGCGATCCAAGGTGCGGGACCTGGCGAGGTCTTGGGAGGCGAAAAAGGTAAGATCAGCAGTGGGTCAGGAAGGAAGAACTGACACAGGACGGGAGATGAGGGAAGAGCCCGGGACGGAGGAGATCAGTTGGGAGTTGAATGAGGAGGGAGGAAGTGGCATTCCGTAGGGTGGGAAGTTCTCTTGGGGTGCTGGGGGTGGGGGAGGAGGGGTACTGAGGTCCAAGGCTTGAATTGAGCAAGCGGCCGTGTCCAGGTGACGGTGCGTCCTGGGATGAGTGTCTACGACTCCTTGGACAAGGCGTTGAAGGTCAGGGGCCTCAACCAGGACTGCTGCGTGGTGTACCGCCTCATCAGAGGGTGAGCCGCCCCTTCCCCTCTCCCGGAGACCCCGGAACGCTGGCTCCCAGCCTCCCAGGGTTGGGGGTTGGAGGAGCCTGCCCGAACCGGGTCCCTCCCCACGGTTGAGTCCCCCTCCCTGCCCCACGTTTGGCAGGCGGAAGACAGTAACGGACTGGGGCACAGCTATCGCGCCATTGGATGGGGAGGAACTGATCGTAGAGGTGCTGGAGGACGTACCCCTCACCATGCACAACTTTGTGAGTATCCCAGGACGAGACGTGGGCAGAAACGGGGGTGGGGGCATCGGGCGTCACGGCCCGGCTGGAACAGAAGTCGTGTGCCTCCCTGCCCCCTCCCAGGTGCGGAAAACCTTTTTCAACCTGGCCTACTGTGACTTCTGCCACAAGTTCCTCTTCAATGGCTTCCGCTGCCAGACCTGTGGATACAAGTTCCACCAGCACTGCAGCTCCAAAGTGCCCACCGTCTGTGTGGACATGGCCACTGCCCGCCATTCGTGAGCAGGGAGGGCAGGGAGGGTAGGGCCGGGCGGGGGGATTGGGGGGAGCCGGAGTGGGGAGGATGTCCCTGGAATTGGAAGATGGGGCCGTGGCTGCTGCTGCTTCTAGAGAGCCCCTGGACCTGTGCTCCTATCGCCCTCCAGGACCCCTAATACAGGGGAATCCCGGCCCCAGAGTTTAGGGCATATGAGAGTCCTGTCGTTCCCCCCCACCCCGCCCCCTGGAGCACCCACCTTGAGGGGCTAGCGTGCTCCTTCCCCACCTCAACCATAGACCCGGGGGGCAGAGGGTAATTTGGAGGAAAGCCAGCGGTGGCCACATCCCACTTGCCTTCCTCTAAGGATCCAGGGCTGCCAGAGAGGGACTCTTCAAGGTCCTGGGGCAAAGAGTGGCCGGGTGAGGTCCCTCGTCTCTTCCTCTTCCCCATTCAGGATACACACCTATGCCAGTGTACAGGATCTGTCCGGAACCGGAGTCCAAGAGCCACTGTCCAGCCAGTCCCTCCGGGAGCCCCTCACCCCCCAGCCAGTCAGGTATCCCTCCCAGACCTCCTTCCCTCCCCGACTCCCCCTCCGTCCATCGGCCTTGAAGAGACCAGAGGTTCCTTCGTCTACTCATCCTGGGTCCCGCGTCTATTCCCTAGCGCAGGCCGGGACATGTAGTCCTTGGGCCCCGCGCAGGCCGAGGCACCAAAGGTCCCGCTCCCCTTGGGCTGGAACCTAGGGGTTCCTCTTCCACCGAATGCTGGACCTCTCGGACTTTTCTCCATCTGGGGAGCCTGGTGGAGGTCTCTGCGGCCGGGGCCCCCTCGCAAGGTTCGAGGTTGAGTGTGGGGGTGGCCTGTCTGTCCCCAGCTCCCAGCAACACCTGAGCCCAGAAGCCTTCTCCTTCCCAGAGGCCCCAGGACAGGCCCTGCAGCGAATCCGCTCCACCTCCACCCCTAACGTGCACATGGTTAGCACCACCGGGCCAGTGGACAGCAGCCTCATCAAGGTGTGAGCGGGCGGGGGGGCGCCCGGTGGGCAGGATCGGGTTGGAGGGGATGAGGGTTAGGGAGGAGAAGGGCGGGGTCTTCCCCGGAAAGCAGCGAGGTCTGACCCCTGGCTATCTCTCTGCAGCGTGCAGCCCGGAACTTCAATGCCGAGGGTGAGTGTGCCCGCTGGCCTGATCCGGCTCTCCCCAGCCTCCACCATCAGCAGGCGGCCCCTCCCTCTGCTCGGCCTTTCCGTCCTCTCACCAAAGAGAAATCAGTCGCTGAACCCTCCTGTTGCCAGCGTGGCAGTATTAGCCACAGACTGTAGTCAGAAATACTAGACAAATTCAGCTTGCAGCTCCACAGACAACCCCGTCAGCTCCTACTAGAACCCTCTCCCCGAAACTCCCCTCCCCCTGCTCACATCTGCCTCTCTGTCTGCCTCCCAGGGACAGGGAATGGGGAAGAGGGGCACCCCCAGGGTACAGGTGGGGGCAGCTCTGGCCCACCCCAGGTGTCCCCTGGCAGGAAGTACTCTCACCCCAAATCCCCATCAGAGCCCCGAGAGCGGAAAGCTTCAGCAGACGACAAGAAGAAAGTGGTGAGTGGGGTAGGTGTTGGGGGATGGAGGAGGGAGGAGGGAGGGCCCGGTGAGGGTGGTTAGGGGCTGGACAAAGAGGGCCTAGTCAGAATGGGTCAGACCAGGGTTCTCACCCACCCCCATCTCCCCCACCGTCTTCCAGAAAGCCCTGGGCTACCGCGACTCAAGCTATTACTGGGAGGTGCCCAAAAGCGAAGTGCAGCTCCTGAAGCGCATTGGGGCCGGCTCCTTTGGCACCGTTTTCAAGGGCAAGTGGCACGGGGACGTGGCGGTCAAAATCCTCAAGGTGACCAGCCCCACCAGTGAGCAGGTGCAGGCCTTCAAGAACGAGATGCAGGTGCTCAGGTAGGCACGGGGCAAAGCTAGGACTGGCTGGGGCCAAGCCTGGGAGGAGAACGGAGCCAGGATCGAAGCCGGCCCCCGGGGTGGGAGAGGTCTGGCCCCGGCCCACCCCGCCTCCCTTCCCCACAGGAAGACGCGGCACGTGAACATTCTGCTGTTCATGGGCTTCATGACGCGGCCCAAATTTGCCATCATCACTCAGTGGTGTGAGGGATCCAGCCTCTACCACCACCTGCACGTGGCCGAGACCCGCTTCGACATGGTGCAGCTCATCGACGTGGCCCGCCAGACCGCCCAGGGCATGGAGTGAGCGCTAGGCAGGAGGCAAGGGGGACAGGGAGAGAGCAGACGGGGGGAGCCGTGTGAGCTGTGGAGGAGAGTGGATTGGGCCAGGGGATTGAGGGAGAGTGGGGGGATGGGCGTGGCCGGAGGGGGAGAGGAGAGAGACCCCAGTTCTTTTGGGTGGAGGGTGGGGCGGGGGGGAGGGTGAAGGCTGTCCTAGGCCGCCAGGGATTCCAGGGGACAGGGCAGATTCTCGGGAGTGAGAGGAGAAAGAGAGCAGAGGGGGAGACGTGTCAAGGGAGTATAGAACAGAGGACGGGGCTGGAGGAAAGGGGGCAAGAGATGGCCCCCGGCCCTCAACTGCCCCCTCTCGTTCCTAGTTACCTTCACGCCAAGAATATCATCCACCGGGACCTCAAATCCAACAGTATCCACCCCACGCGACCCCAGGAAATGAGGGGTCGGGCAGTCTCTTGGGGGGCTGCAGGAATAATGATGTTGGGCCGGGGAAGGGGGCATAAGGGCGTCCCCCCGTTCTCCTTAACGGCACAGACATCTTTCTGCACGAGGGGCTGACGGTGAAGATTGGGGACTTCGGCCTAGCCACCGTCAAGACCCGCTGGAGCGGCGCCCAGCAGGTGGAGCAGCCCAGCGGCTCCGTGCTCTGGATGGTGAGGCCCCAGGGCCCGTCCGGACAGGATGGGGTGGGAGGGAGGGAGGGAGGACGGGAGAGGGGCGGCCAGGGAGGGAGGGAGGGCGCGGTGTCCGTCCAGGCCTCCTCTCCCCAGGCCCAGGAGCCGACGCCCCACCTCCCCACTCCCCACCCCACCAGGCCCCGGAGGTCATCCGTATGCAAGACAGCAACCCCTACAGCTTCCAGTCAGACGTCTACGCCTACGGGGTGGTGCTCTATGAACTCATGACCGGCAGCCTGCCCTACAGCCACATCAACAACCGAGACCAGGTACAGGTCCTCCCCTAGGGCCCGTGGCAAACTGCCCATCGGCGAGGAGAAGGCGGCGGGTCGGGGGGAGGGAGGCGGGGTCGGGGAGAAGAACACGTGCTGGAGCTCTTACTGGGATCTTGACCTCAGCCCAAGGCGCGCTGAGGAACCACGTTCTGGAACCCTGATCTTGGCCCTAAGGGTGGTAGGTTGGCCCTGTTTCGTGCCTGTGGGTGGGGTGACCCCCTTGAGTCCCCGGATCCCCTCCCCCAGATCATCTTCATGGTGGGCCGAGGCTACCTGTCCCCCGATCTCAGCAAGATCTCCAGCAATTGTCCCAAGGCCATGAGGCGACTACTACCCGACTGCCTCAAGTTCAAGCGGGAGGAGCGGCCCCTCTTCCCTCAGGTGAGCCTGGGGAATGAGAGTTGAGCTGAAAGGGAATGACTGGGGAGCGGGAGTGGGGATTGGGACCGGGGCTGAGAGAAGGAGCCCGGAAAGAAGGTTCAGTGTGGGGAAAGGGGAGGTGAGCCTGAGAGGAGACAGGGCGAGAGACGGGGGAGGAGCGGGAGGAGTCAGAGCCCGGCTCCGATACCAGTTCCTGACGGCCCCCACCCCCACCCCGGGCAGATCCTGGCTGCCATTGAGCAGCTGCAGCGAGCCCTCCCGAAGATCGAGCGCAGCGCCTCGGAGCCTTCCCTGCACCGCGCCCAGGCGGACGAGCTACCCCCGTTCCTGTTCAGCACCCTGCGCCTCGTACCCTAGGGCCTCCCCCACCCAAGTGGAGACTGCACTGGGGGCGCTTGAGGTGGAGAGGACGCGGGTCCCGCTTCTAACTCTCCTGCCCCAAAGCCGCTGCCCCGCCCCACTCCGCGTCCGGGGCCCGGCCCCTCTCCGCCGAGGCCCTCCTGCCCTCCGTCGGCCACGGGCAGCTGAGGCAGGGGCAGCGTGGACTGGACTAGCAATAACGCCCCGCCGGGTCAAGGGCAAGGGGAGGATGGGTGGCGGGAGGGCCTCAGGTTTGTTTTGTAATTGGAGGGGCCTGGCCCAGCCCCCTGAACAGACTGTAATGAAATAAACTGCAATAGGGAGCCAGGGCTGTTCTCAGCCTGGGGCTGGGTGGAGGCGGCCGGGCCCAGCCCCAGAGGCAGGCACACTGGTCCCCAGCGGCCGGAGCTCCCGGAGACAGTGTCCTTTATCTGAGCCACAGAACCTGAACCTAAGATTCTTCCTTGCACCCTCCCCGTGAACGGTGCTCCACTCATGGAGCCCCGTTCGCTCCTCAGCGCTCTGCTCCCTTTTATCCCTCACCTTCAGAGCTTGGCCAGCCCTTGGCGTAGGCTCCCGGCACCACCGCCAGCTGAGGGAGGGATGGGGACCACAGCCACTCTGCAGGCCCCCTAGCCCCACTAGTTAAACGTATTGGGGGACAGGGGGACTCTGCGCTCCAAAGCCTTCACCCTCCTCCATCCCAGGGGCCGCCAAGAAGCACACCACGCTGGTCCAGCTCTCCCTTTAATCACATGTCTTGTCTCTTCTGTCGAGAGCAACAGTAAAGAGGGGATGCGTGGCCGGACCCGGGGAGGGACCGGGCCTGGGAGACGGGGAACGGGCTGGAGACACGGGGCGCCCTGGGACGGTGGGGGTCGGGGGGCCACAACAGCTCACTGCGCGCATCACGGCGTCACGAGAAACTCCAACACACGCCAAGCGGCGGCACAGGGGGACGACACGCAACATGCCTGGCACACGGCACACAGACGGCACGACACACACGGGACGCCGGCCCGGGAGACGTAGGGGCCGGGGAGGGAAGGGGGTTGGGGCAGGGCTGAAGGAGGGGCGGAGGGGGCCCTTGCAGCCTCCCACTTAGCTGGCCTCGGCCTCACCTCCGGCCCCGGCCTGCCCACATTCTGGTGCTGCCCTAGGGTTGGAGGGAAATGGGAAAGGGGCAGTGCCCACTCCATGTGCAAAGGATTCCGGGTAGTGCTCAGTGATAGTGATTTGCATATTTCAAGACACACAAGTCTCTGGTTCGGTTTCCTAGGAGAGGGAAAAGGAGGAGGAGAGAGATGGGGCCCAAGTCAGTCACACAGTAAGGGGAAATACAGGTTTGGTGGGGAATGGGCAGAGAAGCCCTACCGGGTGGAGGGAGATGGTGAGGAGGCCTGGAGGGAATAAGACTGAGAAGGGAAAACCGTGGAGGTGCCGTAGAGACCTGGGGCCAGAGTGAGGGGTCCTTGGGGAGAGGGACAGCTCCATGGGGTGATGGGGGCTCAGGACGCCCGGGAAGGCTGAAGAGGGAGAAACTGCAGGGGTGGAGCCCGGGGCCGGGGTGAAAGAAGGGGGACTCTGGGAGGTCCCTGGGGTCCCAGGGCATCAGTCGGAGAAGAGGCTGGCGAAGGATTTCCTCAGGCTGCGGATGGTCTCCGCCTTCACCTCATCCTGGCTAAGGCTGGGCCGGGGTGGGGCCGTGTCTGGAAGGTTGAAGGTATTGGTCAGAGACTGGGATTTGCTAAAGAGAACAAGGCGGAGGGGGAGAGTGAAGGTGGGGGGGGCAAAAGGGAGGCAGGGAGAAGGGGGAGAGAAACATAGGATTATCGTCATGCCAGCTGTACCACCGCCCCCCCACCCCAGGCACCGCGCAGGAGAGGGGCCTGGGCAGAGAGGGAAGGGGCTGTGGCCGGAGAGGAGCAGGGCCAGAGATTAGGGGGCCGGCGGAGTCTCAGGCAGAGGGCCGGGGGCTGCGGGGGGGACCGATCCCAGGAGTTTGGGTCCTGCCCTTACTTGAGCTGTGGATGCGGGGCCGGTGGCAGGTCCTGGCTGGGCTTCTGGGCAGGCTGAGGCTTCCCCTGGCTGGGGGGGCGGCTGGCAGGGGCCCCAGGGCCACCTGGCCCCTGGCCCTGGGTGCTGGGCCGCGGCTGTTGCGTGGTGGGTGGCATCGGGCGTTGCTGAGGGCCCGCCTGGCTGGCCTGACGTGTGGGGCCTAGGCCTGGAGCGGGCCCGGCCTGGCTGGCCTGGCGGGTCGGGCCTGAGGGGCCGGGCGGCTTCTGTGGGGGCCCTTGGCGCTGTTGGGGGGCAGCCCCAGGAGGTGGTCGCTGCTGGGGTCCCGGGGGCCCCATCTTCTGGGGCTGAGGCGCCCCGCCGGGTTGTCTCTGGGCCGGGGGGCCTCCCCCAGCTTGCCTCTGCTGCTGGGGCGACTGGCTCCCCTGCCGCTGCGGGGACGGGGAGCCCGGCGAGGTGCCCGGCTGGCGGGGTGGAGGGCCCACCCCCGGGCCGGGCTGGCGTGGCTGTTGCGGGGAGGCCCCCGGCTGGCGAGGTGGGCCGGAGGCCTGCTGATTGGTGGGGCTGGGCAGGCGGGGCTGCGGAGGCCCTCCGGCCTGCGGGCTCAGGCCCGGGAGCTGCTGCCCCTGAGGCGGGGGGCGCTGCTGGGAAGGGGGCCCGTGGCGCTGGGAGCCTGGCCCGGGCTGCTGCGGTCCCCCTGGCGAAAGAGGAGACGGGGTGTCAGGAGGGCCCGGAATCTGGCCTGCGCCTCCCCGCCCCAAATCCCCATCCTTCAGAGGAAGGACTCCCCCCGGCCCTCACCCCTTCCGACCGAACCCGGGGGGTGCTCCTATCCTTACCCTGCGGGGGTGGACGCTGTTGGGCAGGCGGTCCTGGTTGGTGGGTGGAACTCTGCCGGGGCATTGACTGGGTCCCTGGGGACGGAGCCTGGGAGACAGCAGGGACAGGGTGGATATGGCCGAACTCGGGGGTCTGCTCCCCATCCCCCAGCTCCTACCTCTTCCCTCCAGGAGGCAGTTGGCCTTAGGGCAATTCCTACTCCCATCGAGGCTATCAGAGCCCCCTCCCCCAACAATTCCCTTCCCCAACAGTCCCGTCTCCCTCTCCCCACCTTGTCGACTTGTATCACTGAGCACACCCAGAATCCTTGGCTCATGGAGTGGAGTTGCCTCTTTCCCTTTCAGGCACCGGTCCATGCCTCTGTTTCCCAGACCCAGTTTCCCTCCGGCGCCTTTGTCCTTCCTCCATAGCAGAGGAGATTTCCCGCTTAAGTTCCCGCAGTCCTCACTCTTCGCTAGGCCCAGATCAGCCACCCATCCCGTCCTCTCTTTCCCCCACCACATCTCCCCTGACCAGAATGTCGCCAAACGGGCTCTCCCTGGCCTGTGCTCCCGACCCCTTTCATTCCCATTCTTGCCCTCCCAGGTGTTCCCTTGGCCTTCCGCTGACCATCCCTGGCCAGTCCTCGGCCTGCACCAAGCTCCTCAGAATTCCCCAGGAGCTCCTCGACCCTGTCTTCCAGTCTCATAGTTCCCCCTTCACCCAACGAGCCTCTTTCAGAGCCCCAGATTCAGTTCTTCCTTTGCCCGGTGACCCCATCAGCCCCCCCGACCTGCCCACCCCAAAGAGGGGCAAGGCTGTGAGAGTCACCGCTGTCAGAGAATTTGGGGATTGACCTGTGAGTGAGGCCCCCGGCCGGGGGAGGGCACCGAGGGGCGAGGCAGGGCTATTCCCATCTTGTTGACCACGAGCTCCACGATAAGTTGCTTGTCCTCATCCTGGTGGTCCCCAATGAGCGGCATGGAGGAGCCCACTACCTGGAAGGAGAGAGGTAGAGTAAGGCAGAGCACAGGGGAAGGAAGGGAATGGAGACTGAGGAAGGGGTAGGACTGGGGCAGATGCAGGGAAGCAGATGGGGGAGGGGAATCCAGAGGGACTGAGCCCAGAAGTGGGAACATGGTCGGGGCCTAGAACCAGGAGGCTTGGGGATGGTCCTGAGTCCCGTGGCTTGCCTCCAGCCCTGGTTGCCTGGCTCTGGGCCAGGGCTAGCCCGCGGGCATCTTGACCCGGCTCCACGCTGACCGTACTGCTCTTAGCCCTCTTGGCTCCAGCTAAGGAGGGATCCTGCGCACGACCCACGTGTGCGTGTCACTGTAGTGGGGCTGGTGATGAGTTAGGAAAGAATGCCAGTCGGCGGGGGGTCAGGGCGGGAGAGGGACCCTCAGGGTTGGTTGGGAGGCGAAGGGGAGGCCGAGGGTTTTGGGGAGCTGACCTCGATGATGTGGTCACGCCCGTCCTTGCCATGCAGAGCTTCCACAGCACAGATGTCCAGGCCGCCGAAGATTTCCGAGCAGGTGTCCACCCACAGCTTGTACCTGTGCCACAGCTGCATCAAGGCCTGCCCCCCAACACACACCCAGCACCCACCCCCAATTGGGCACCCACTCCGGGGACCCTTCCTAAACAGGAAACCCAACCCCTGATCGCGGACCTCCTCCCCGAAGATCTCAGCCCCGGGGCCCACCTGTCAGACATGGCGATCTGCTCCAGCATGGCTGAGCCTGTGTTGGTTTTCCAGTTTCCAGACACTGAGGTTCTCCTGGGAGTGAAGCAAGGAACATCAGGAGGTGTCCTTTTCCTCCCGCAACGGAGAGGGCCCGCACAAGGGGTTTCGGGGACGCCAAGTTTGGCGGGGAGCTCTTAGGGCAGGAGAAAGGAGGGATCAGGGGCCAGGAGGGGGTCAGCGGGAGAGGTCTGGGGAGCCCGGGAGTGTTCTCACATGTAGGCCTTGTAGTTGTGTCCTATCTTCTGCACCCGCACGTCATACTTGGCGTCGATGAAGGGCTCGGCCGTAGCGTAGGTTTTAGTCAAAGCCACCACGCTCGCGATGTCCTGGAAGTCATACTGGTTCTCTACCTTCACCTGTGGGTAAGGGAGAGGGTCAGCGGAGGATGGGGGAGGTCAGCCCTTAGAGGGCCTAAGGGGAGGAGGCATTTCCACATTCCCTAGAGGGAGGCAGGGGAGAGACTCACCTTGCCCATGCCTGAGTGGGCATGGCCCATCTTCACTACAACAGGATACTTGGCAGAGGTCAGCTGAGGGCGAAAAAGACCCAGAATTAGAAGGGCCCTGGGATCACCAAGCCCAAAGAACCTCTTGTTCTCTCTCCTCCATTAGCACGGAATGGGCACTGTCCCTCTTCTTCAGGCAACCGCTTCACTGCCTTCCCCTCCTGGAGGAGGCAGGCCCTCAACACCATCCTGCTGGCTTTCTCTCACCCACCTCATGTGCCTCACTTCCTGACCCCCGGCTTCTCCTCTACTCAGTCCTGGTCCTGAGGCCTCCATTTCCCCAGCTCCCATGAACCTGCTCGACCCAGAACAGGAAGAACCAACCCTCCACCCACCCTCAACCTGCTGCCCTTTGGGGAGCAGAGAAACATAATGGCCTTCCTCTGGGGTGGGTAATGGCATCTCCAAAAGGAAACGGAGGCTATAGAGCAGAGTGCCCTGGGTGCAGGGCAGAAGGAGACTGTCATCTCTTTCAAAAGTCCCTCTCCCCAGTAGGGCATTTGGCTTAGATTGAGGTCTGGTCCCTTGGGTTCTTGAGAGTAGCCAGGGAGGTCTACATTCCGACTTCCCATCTTCCCGATCTCTCCACCTCCTCATTCCCCCTCTCTCATCCCTTCCTCCCCATCACCGCCCCCCTGCTCCCATCATTTGATTCTCCATCTCCTCCTCCCCCTTCTTCCTCCTTTCTCCATTTTCTCCCATAAGTGGGTTGAATGAGTAAGCGGCTTCCAGCAAAAAAAGGGAAAGTTTACTGTATTTTCTCTCAGTGCAACCTGACCCTGAGTGCAATCAGAGATGTAAAATGAGTTCAGCTAGCTGGCCAGAGAGTGACTGGAGACAGCCGCAGCATGCGTTTACCCACTCCCTACCTCCACCACACACACACACACACACACACACACACACACACACACTGACATAGCTTTCCCCTCATCCACATACATTCAAAAGTTACAGATCTAAAAACACTTTCAAAGAGCCAGAAGTACAGCTAGACAGTAATGTGCCACGGATACTCGCATGCACGCGCACGTGTACACACACACTCACACATAATCAGCCACACAACCTCCCCCCCAAGCCGGAACTGCCCCAGACACCTCCCCCGATTGTGGCGGGACCGAGGGCGGTAGTGCTCACTTTGTTAACAACAATGCGGTGGGTGGGGTGTGCAAGGGGGCAATGTGGACACAACATCAAAGCCATCTGACAAGGAGAACTGGATGCGGTGCCCATAAGGCAAGCAGCTGTCCAGGCAGGAGAGAGGGGAGAGTGAGAGATCGAGGGGAGAATGAGAGAACGAAGGGAGGACAGGGCAGGACAGAGAGAGCCCTGACCCTTCTGCCTTTTCCCCCAGCCTCCTCTCAGGGTCCCCTCCGTATTCCCATGAATCTCTCCCTGGATGTGGGGAACCCTCTCAACCATTGCAGACTCTCTCGCTCACTTCCCAATCCCAATCCGCATCTTGAATTCCCTCTCACAGGGCCAAGAAGAGCCAGAAAGTCAGGAATTAAAACCTCTCGTCTCTGTTCCGAGGGCTCTAGGTTTGGGGATTGTGAGGTGAATGGGAGAGATGCAGAAGGTCTGGGAGCGCTCCAGGAAAAGAAAGATGAGAGGATCTCTACAGAACCAGAGTGAAGCAGTGTGGCCTAGTGGAAAGAGGACGTGGGTTCTAATCCAGGCTCAACCATTTGTCTGCTATGTCATCTTGGACAAGTCACTTAACTTCTCTGGGCCTGTCTCATTGATCAAACAATCAGTGGTATTTATTGAACACTCACTAAGTGCAGAGCACCGAAATAAGTACTTGGGAGAGTACAATTCAACAGAATTAGCAGACACATTCCCTGCCTCATCTGTAAAGTGGAGATTTATAATAATTATGGAATTCGTTAATGCTTACTATGTGCCAGGCACTTTACTAAGTGCTGATTAAGACTGTGAGTCCCATATGGGACACACACTGTGTCCATCCTGATTGGCTTGTATCCATCCCGGGCTTAGCTCAGTGACTGGTATAGAGTAAACACTTAACAAATACATTAAAAAAAAAAAAAGACCAGTGCCCAGACGACCATGAACTCTATATGGAAGTGCAGCTGCCTGGGAAAAAGTCAGCCTCCCCAGTCACCCCTGCCAACATCCCTCAGGAGGAAGAGTACGCAGCCAGCTTTGGGGGACGGAGGGAGCCAGACCCAAGGAGGGCCGTGTTGAGCCACATCCGTGCTAAGGAGAGGTAAATATGGCAGTTATTATGCTTGCCACATCCTAGAGGTCCCGCAAGGAGAGGGGCACTTGGGGAAGTGGGATAGACCCACAATGGCAGGGAGCCTAAACTGTCACCGCCACCAACATGCCCCCCGCCCTCCCCCAAAAACCCACTGTGCAGCAACACTATAAAAAAGCAGGCGGTGAGATGGGGTTGGAGTCAGGGCTGGGCGGGACGGCGGGGGATGGGGGAGTCAGACATGTGGGGCCATGCCAGAGGCACGAGAAAATCTTGGCAGTTTTTGAGAAATCTAAAAATGATTGCTCTGCGAACATTTGGCAACGCACAGACATATAGTGTTCGTAACACACGCGTGTGTGAATTTACATTCACTTATGCATATTCCAGGATCTAAAGGGAGAAGTTAAAGTTTCCCTTCCTCCCAGGGTTAAAGCTCTGGAAAGAAAAGGAAGGGGGGTGAGGAGGGAATTCCCGTCACTGTGACGCTAGAGGCTGACAGGAAGTCTCAGCCGGGATTCCATCCTCCCTCCTCCCTCTTCTTCTCAAACTCCTGACCTCCCCCAGTCATTTGAACTTCACTTGCTACTTCATCTCTGCCCCCACTTTCCTCCCTCATTCCCAGCTTCCCAATTTGCAAGTCTAGTCTCCTTCATCCCCAGGTGCACCCCTCCTTCCCAAGCCTGGCTTCTCTGCTCCCTCATTCCCAGCCGACCCTACCCCACCTCCCACCACCCCACCCGGCCTCGCTGCTCCTTCATGCCCAACTGACCCCCCCCCAAATCTAGTCTTCCTGCTCCCGCACCCCCAACTCCCCCCTTCCACTCAGTTTCCCTCTGCCACTGGGTCCCTCTCACCCTCAGCATCCTCTTTTCCCAATCGCAACCTTGATCTGCCTTCCACATCCACAGCTTTCATTCCCTAACCAGGCCCCTCATCCCTATCCCCCACTCCCTCTTCCTCCAACTTCAGCCCCTTCCTTCCTCTTTTCCCGACCCCTCCCACTGGCCTGGTGAAAAGAGCAGAGGCCTGGGAGTCAGGGCCCCAGGGTTCTAATCCCGGTTCTTCTAGTTGCTGTTGACTACTGACCTTGGGCAAGTCATTCTCCTTCATCTGTAAAGTGGGGAATTCGATACCTACTTCCCTCCTTTTTAGATGATGAGCTCCATGTGGGACAGGGACTGCGTCCAACCTGATTAACTTGTATCTGCCCCAGTGTTTAGAACAGTGCATAACACATAGTAAGCACTTAACAAATACCATAATAATAAGCCGTGGCTTTGATTCATCTTCCTAAAACCCAGGGGGCTTCTGTGGGAGGAAAGTGGCTTTATCTTGGAGGAAGAAATGGGAAGGAGCATTTAGGAATAACATACTTCCCAGACATCCCTACCTCTTGACCGCTGACTAATAATATACCCGGGAGGCAGCAGGATTACCAAGACAGAAGAAAGTGGCTCAGGTTAGCAAGGCTTCCCTGCCGGACAAGACCAGACCCCCTCCCAGGACTTATGTCTCCTGCCCCCAATATCCTGACAGGCTCTTGGTCTCCCTCCAGAACCCGCTCACATCCAAGAATCCCAAATTTCTGCTCCCCTCTAGACTGTAAACCCGATGTGGGCGGAGTCTACCAACTCTGTTATACTGTACTCTCCCAAGCGTTTCGTGCAGTACACTGCACAAAGTAAGGGTTCGATAAAGGCGATCGATCCATCGATTGATTCCCCAGCCCCCACCTCGACTCTCCCCTCTAGTTTTCCCAAGAATCCAGGCCTCCTGGCTTCTCGGCTCCTCATCACTTCCCAGAACCAGTAGATAGAGCACGGTCCTGGGAGTCAGAAGGTCAGGGGGTCGAATCCCGGTTCTGCCACTTGCCTGTTGTGTGACCTTGGGCAAGTCACTTGACCTCTCTGTGCCTCAGTTACCTCATCTGGAAAATAGGGATTGAGACTGTGAGCCCCACGTGGGATGGGGATTTCATCCAATCCCTCTGGCTTGTATGTACCCCAGTGCTTAGTACAGTGCCTGGAGCATAATAAGCACTTAACAGATGCCATAATTATATTATTATCATTATTAACCCCGGGGCTGCAAAGCTCTGAACCCAGCCAGGCCCCACCATCACCCTGAGGCACAGGACGCACGAGGGTCCGTGGAGTCTCCGGGTGCCAACCAGAAAACGCAGGGGAAACCCTGACGCCGAATCACCCGGCCTGTGCCCGGTCCGGTGGGGAACGGACGTCACGGCGGCCAGGCGGGCATCCGGGTGGTGGGGCGGGGGGGTCAGCCGGGGGTCGCAAGGTGTCAGGTCCCCACAGAGCTCTGGCCCATGAGCTCTTCTCAGTCCCCCCACCTCATTCCAAGGGGGGGGAAGAGAGCTTTCTCCTTGGCCCTTCCTTGAACGTCAGCCCTCCCTTCTTGGGTTTCTAAGGGCGACGGGAGGAGAGGGCACGCCTGAGTCCTTCAGGAGCAGGGGGCGCATCTTCAGGCCAGCCCCCGCTTCCAGGGTAGTGGCCCTTCCCCGCCCGGGCCGTGAGTAACCGGAAAGCTGGGCGGGTGGGGGCTGCCCTCGGCGCGCAGGCCGCCCCGCCCGCTGGGCATCTCTCCCTCGCTCCCTCCCTCCCTCCTTCCCTCTCTCTGCCGGCGGAGGGAGGGGCAGAGGCGGGGCGAGAGTCAAAGATATAATAGCGGAGCCGGAGCCCCAGTCCGCAGCTTCCCTCTCCGCTTGCCGCTGCCAACGAGAGGTAAGCCAAAGCTGAGCCCGGCCCCGGCCCGGCCTCCTCTCCCACCGACCCCCGGCCCGGGCCCCTTGGCTCATCTGGGAGCCCAGTCCACCCCTCGGGCCTCGGGGCCTAAGAGGGGAATTGGCCTTGGGCGTCTGCCCCAAAGCGACGCCTCGGGCCCGGTGGGGGCATCGGGGGTGGGTTAGGGAGGGAGCCCTGCAGAGCCGAGCGCCACATCTCCTCGGGGCCCCCGGGGTCAGGACAGGGCCACCGGGGGTCCAGGCTGAGGCGGCCCCCGCCGGGGGACCCAACAGCTCCTCTGGCCTTACAGCTCCCCCTTCGTCGCCCCAGACTGATCCCCTTCCAGGCCGTCCGGCGTCCGGAGGCGGGGGGCGGGGGTGTGCCCGGCCTGGAGGTGGCACGGGGAGGCCCCTCCGGCCTGCTGTGGTCCCCGATCGTTCCCCATCCCCGGCCCACAGCAGCCTGAGGGCAGGGGGGCAGCTCAGCTCGGCCCGGGCCGGCCCTCTGGGCGGGGGTTGAGCACTCGCCGCCCCCCTCCCGCCCCCTCACTGCCATCCTGGCACAGTCGAGGCCCTGGGGACGGCGGAGGACATGGAGTCAGCCTGAGCTCCTGGGCCAGGCTCGGACCCCGGGACCGAGGCCGGACCGGCCTGCAGAGGAAGGAGGACGGAGGGATGGGGCTAGTGGTCAGCTCCCGGCCACATCCGTTTCCCCCTTAGGGGCTGAAGGGCCGGCGGGGAGGAGAGGGGCCCGAGGGCTTCCCTCCTTTCCCTCTGCCCCCTTAGGACAAGGCGACTTTTCCCCCCGAGTCCTGACTCTCCAGGCCCGACTGGATGGGACAGGCGCCAGGGGCCGCAGGCCTCTGGAAAGGCGCTGACGGAGGAGGGCGAGGCCGTGGATGCCCGGGACGGGAGGGGAGAAAGCGGGCAGCGAGGCCGGGCCAGAACCCGCTCCGGCTCCTTGCCGGCCGTCCATCCTCCCTGACCTAACTAGGGGCACAAAGGGGCCTTGTAGCAACTGGATAAGAAACCCAGAGACAGCTAGGTTAACCCCTTACCGGCGGCAGGGCCGCCAGCTCCACCCAGGCCGAGGGCCGAGTTCAAAAGCTGGAGCTCTCAAATGGGACAACATATCCTTCCTCCTCCCTCCCTCCAGGACTCACGAGACACCCTCGCTATGGCCTCTCAGATCTACGCCCTCTTGGCATCGGTGCTCTTATGCCCGGCCTTGGTTCCCCCTTCCCAGGCCTGCAGCTGCGCACCCCAACACCCCCAAATGGCCTACTGCAACTCTGACGTTGGTGAGTTTAAGCCCCATCCCCGCTGCCTGAGCCTGTCCCCACAGCAACCCCCAGGACCCCCGCTCCCCGCACCAGTTTCCCGGAGGCACATCCAGGGTGGCAGCACCCACTGTTCTCTGCTTGTCTCTCCCAATCCTAATAATCACTTTCCTTCCCAGACAGGAGTCGGCTCCTGGGTGGTCCCCCAACCCCGTCCCTGGCTCCCTGCCTCCCCACTCCCCCTGTGGTTTGCCTGCTTCTATAAATAGCCCCGAGAATCAGCCACATCCCCCCCCCCCCCCGCCCATGGTGGCTTTGGCTGGGGAGAGGCGGCTGGGCAGGGACCTCCCTGTGGGAGTGGGATGTCAGGAATGGCCAGAGATGATCCCAAGGCCCAGGGGAGGTGCGAGGGCCTGGAAGATGCACTGCCCCCTTCTCAGAGTAGTACGACTCCCCAAAGCTACCCAGGAGAAGCTCGTCGGGCCTGGCAGGATGGCAATGGGGGAAGACCGTCAGGCCAGCCACTCTCTTCTCGCAAACTGACCCTGCTCCTTTCCCCTCCGCAGTTATCAGGGGCAAATTTGTGGGGGCTGCTCAACCCGGCCAAAACGACAGTCTCCAGCATCATCGACAATATGAAATCAAGATGACCAAGGTACTTCTCACCCCATCGCCCACACCCTACCTGGCCTCGGGCCACCCGCCTTGTCAGGGGGCTAGAGCCATCCACTCCCTCTCCTCTCCTCCCTTCTCTGCAGGTATTCAAGGGATTCGAGGCTCTGGGAAACCTCGCAGATCTGCGGTTCCTCTACTCTCCAACACTGGAGAGCATGTGTGGCTATGAGCACAAATCCTTGAACAAGAGCACGGAATATCTCATTGCAGGTAAATATCTCATTGCCAGTCGCCTAGCAGAGTAGACTCCCTGCCGGAGAGTAGAAGGCCCTTGAGCTCCGGCTCCACCCCCACACCCCAGAGCCAGCTGCATCTCACTAGTCAGAAGGTCACTAGTGGGTTCTAATCCCGACTCCACCGCTTGTCTGTTGTGTGACCTTGGGTAAATCACTTCACTTCTCTGGGCTCCAGTTACCTCATCTGTAAAATGGGGATCGAGACTGTGAACCCCACGTGGGACAGGGACTTTGCCCAGACCGATTTTCTTGTATCCACCCCAGTGATTAGTACAGTGCCTGGCACATGATGAGTGCTTAACAAAGATTGTAATTATTATTGCTATTTGGGGAGGAGTCCTTTTGCTTCCCTCCCTACATGTTATCCTCCCTGGCTAACTCGATGGGGCAGGAGCAGCCCTCTCTAGTTGCTTGGCAACGAGGGAAGGGGCGGACCTCGGAGGAAGAGAGGAAGGGGGCCAATCACCTCCCCGGCTGTCTTCATCCTGGTGGCCCTTGGTTGCCTAGCAACTGCAGAGGGGAAATGGTGTGGGGGAGATTAACGCACTGCAGCCCAGCCTGGCCAATCAGGGGGAGCTCCCCCCCCCACCCCCAAAGGGCATTCTGAGTACCCTTGGAGTTGGGGGGGAGCAGAACCCTCTCCCCCCAGCCCCCCCCCCCCACTTCCTTGCCACTTTGCCCTCTAGTCTCACCCTCGATAACAGCCCCTCCTGTCTCTAGGGCGACTGCATGAGGGCCAGGTGCACGTCACCACCTGCAGCTTCATCCAACCCTGGAGCAGCCTCACCCCGGCCCAGCGCCAAGGCTTCACCCAGCTCTACAAGACCAGCTGTGACTGTGAAGTAAGTGATACCCTGAGAGAGAAGCCTGGGGGGAGTGGGGAGGAAAGAGTCGGGAGCCCCCCACTGGGTGGGGGGGAGGGCTGGGATGACAAGAACCCGCAAAATTCACAAGGGCCTCCCTGGCCCTATGTCAGCTCTCCTGCTCAGCTCCCAAGGCTGCAGAAGAGACATCTCTGTACCCTGGGAATAGACTGGAAGGGAAAAGAAGGTTCTTCCATCTTTCGGGAATATGGGAATGTGGTGGGCTCCAGGGCAGAAGCTCTTTTCACCTGGGCACGGCGAGAGAGGGAGAAAGAGCTGGGACGGGGGCGGGAAGGGGCGTTGGAAGAGAAGGCTCTGGGCCAGCGCCGACCCATCTCCTCCCTCAGGTGGTGCCCTGCACAGGAATCCCTTGCTCTGTAAGCGGCGACCTCCAGTGCCTGTGGACAGATCGGGTGAACTCCCGCCTCGGGAGACACCCTCAGGCCCAGCAGTATGCCTGCACGCTCAAGAAAGGGGGCTTCTGCACCTGGACACTCCTGCGGCCCCACCCGACTGTCTCTGACTCCGCCTGAGCCTCTGCCCAGCTCCCCTCCCCTTCCCCACAAGGTTTCCTCCGGGGCCTGCCGCCTTGAGACTCCGCCAAGTGAGAGTGAGGCCCCAGCTCCCCCTGCTACTTCCCCGTTTGTCGTTTTTTGGAAATAAAATAAAAACTACTGGCTCTACGTGTGCCTCTGACAAACAGGGAGGCGAGGATGGGGGCCAGGTCCCTGGCTGGCTGGGAACCCGAGCAAGGAAAATGTAGCTTGTGAGAAGAGATGGGGATGGGGAGGGAAGGGTTCTCCCGAGCTTTCCATTTATCACAATACCAAGGAACTCTCCTGAGCCGTCCTTCCCACCCCAACCCCAATCTCCTATTAGCAGACTTGCCTTCCTCTTTAGCCAGACTCTGCCCCTCTGTCTGGAGCTACAGGCCCCCTGGCTTCTCCCAGACCCTGGCCCTCGATGTCCCCCGTCCCCCACACCCACAAACCCACCCACCACATACACTCCCCCCTTGTAAATGACTCACCATCTCCTTGTGGTTAGGATAGTACGTCTGATCAATGAGCGGAAACTCTTCTGCCCCCAGCTTCTTATGCAGCCTCACCATCTGGGCAAACTGGAGGTGGAGGAATGGGAATAAGGACAAGCTTTGTCATTACTGAGTCGGACCGATGGCCTGTCTCTGACCGTGGCAACGGGATGCTGGGAGGAATTGTAGGCTAGCTGCCTTCCTGGACTGCAGCACTAAAAATCACCTAGCGCCCCTTTGTCCCCTCTGCAACTAACTTTTCACTTGCCCATGAATTTATCCGAACTGCTCTTGAACCTGCAGATATTCTCTTCCCACACAATTTCCGGTGGTTGCCCATGCCTTATTATGAATGCCAGCTGTATTAAAAATGATTTCTGTTTGTTTTGCACGTACCACCTACCATGAGTGTCCTTCCCAGTCTATGGAGTTAAGCAACCACAGTTCCAGGATCACCCTGTCCACCCCGGCCCTGATGTGGGGATTCTAGCCCATCCCCTCTCAGTTTGCATCCTTCCAGATAGAAGAGCTCCAGATAATAACAACAACAATAATAACGATGATAAGAATTGTAAGCGTTTACTGTGTACCAGACTATGCATCCAAGTGCAGGGGTGGATACGAGCAAATCGGGCTGGACACAGTCCCTGTCCCACATGGGGCTCACAATCTTAATCCCCGCTTTACAGATGAGGTAATTGAGGCACAAGGAGGTTAAGTGGCTTGCCCGAGGTCATATAGAAGGCACGTGGTGGAGCTGGGATAAATTCTTCCAACCCAACCTCAGGAGAGACTCCTCCCTTCTTCATTCACCTCAGTCGCCGGTTTCAGCACCTCCTCTTTTCCAAAAGGCAGCGATCAGAACTGTGCACTATTCCAGGTGCAGGCCCAACCTGGCTAGACATAGTGACAAAACTCTGCCTTTCATTTGGTCTCCTCTCCCCTTCCCCCCTGATGCCAGGCAGTTGGGTGGGTCTCTTTGGTTGCTGCTTCCCACTGATTTAAAAGATCGGTCAACAATAACCCCAAGATCTCTCACTCCTGGGTCGCACCCGACAGCTCCTAGTCCACTTCCCTGCTGTGGTATTTGAGAATTTTTTCCTCTGTTATATTACCTTGCATTTGGTCAGAGTGAAGCTCATCTGCCATTTTTCAGCCCACTCGGCTTTATGAGGTCTTCCTGCAGAAGATCCCCATCTGCATGGCATTTCACCATGTGGAAGAGTTTAGCACCATCTGCAAACTTGGAGATCGCACTGCCCACTCCCTCTTCCAGATCATTTGTGAACACGTTAAGCAAAACTGGTCCGAGCCCCCATACCAGGAAATTCTCCATTATACCTCTCCATCCTGAAATCGTGGCCATTTATTCTAACTGTTTCCTAACTCTTAGCCAGTTTTCTCTCTGTGACAAAACATTCCTACCAAACCCATCATATTTTAGTTAAAAAAAACCCCTCAAAAACGATTGAGGAATGAGAGGGAGGTTCCCTGGAAAGCCTTGCCTCCCGCTGCATCTCGAGCAAAGAACCCCTCCCTCGGCCCACAGTTTTCCCCCAGAACCTTAAGGGTCCTTTAAGGGGGTTGGGAAGCCCCCCACCCCCACAACCCGGACCCATTAGTTTCCAGGGTTTCCGGGCCCGGCCCAGGCTGAGCTTAGGGTTGGAGCCGAGGATCCTTCCGAGGGTGAGGAGTTTGGTTCCGAGAGCCCCGGGAGGAGTGTGCGGGGAGAAGGCTGGTCACTCACCACCCAGGGCTTGTCGCAGAAGTTGTAGATGGAGTGCAAGGAGTTGACGCTGGGGACCCCCGCGTACTGCAGCCCGATGACCAGGCTGCGGAAGTCGCCGTTGCGGGCCATGCTGAAGGCATGCTGGCGGATCAGCACGAAGTCTGGCTTCAGGGACCTGCAGGGCGAGCAGCAGGGTGGCCGCTTACCCGGAAAGCTGGAGATCCCCTAGGGATCCCAGTGGGGCCCTGAGCCCTCCCACCTCCCTGCTCCGTCTAACCCGGGGTGGGCGAGTCCTGGGCAGACCGGCCCGGAGGGACCTGCTGGCCTGGCACTCACCTCACCACCTTGACCCCGTTGCGCAGCACTTCCATGTCCACTGAGAAGCTGCCGTTGGCGTGGGCTACCAGGTTCAGGTCAGAGAACTCCGCCTGGGAGGGCAAAGCACGGTTCAGATTCCAAGGATGGAGGGTCTGATCGCCCACCCCGCTACGGCCCTCCAGACGAGCCCCCCCCCCGCCCCAGCCTGGTCTCACCTGCCGCCAGGACCACCCCCCCCCCCCCAAACCCCAGGGGCACCTGGGCTTTAGAAAACAAGCAGAGTCGTGTTGTGCCCCTGATGAGCGCAGAGAGAACAGCCGCTGGAGCTCACCTGCTCCACCTTGATGTCAATCTCCCCATGGATCTTCTTGCCCTTGAAATACTTGGCCCTGGTCGGGGAAGGGGAAACAGGGATCAAACTCGGTCAGAGTGCCCAAGGGAACGAAGCTCTCTAGGAGATAGACTGGAGGAAGCGTTAATTCAATCAGCGCTATTTCTTGAACGCCCACTGCGTGCAGAGCGCTGTACTAAGCCCAGTACAACAGAGCGGGCGGACAAAATAACAGCCACGAAACTGGGTCGTGGGTAATGACGGCGATTGTTTCCTGGTCGGGCCAACCTTAAACAGAGAAGCATCTAACACGCCACCTCTCCGACCAGAAGCGTTGAGACTTGATCCCTTTCAGAGCTGGGCAGACCCTATCTCCCAACCTCTTGCGCTCTCTTCAGATGCGTCATTTCAGTCGGCAGAGTTGCCGATGAGCCATGAAAGAGCGTGGGTGGCCCAAGGCAGGGTTTAGGTGGCCCCAGGTGTTTTGGGAAGCGGGATTGGGAAAGCCGAACTGCCAGGATTCAGGGAATAAAACTTGGCACCAAGCCTCTCGGCGTTGGGGGTTTGTCGCTCAATAGAGAGGACCGGAACGCAGGATTTCTGCCTTCCCAACAGCGGCCTCACCCTCCACGTCCTGCTTACCATCTCAGATCAGGACCGGCAAGAGTCAGAATCCAGCTGCCCCTCCAGCCATCTCGACCCTGGGGGCTCCACCCCTACACCTCACTGCCTCAGTTCCCTCCCCCCACTCAGAGAAAAGAATCTGAGCTAAGCCTGGGGAGGGTCTCATCCACCCATGGGATGGATCCTGAGATTTCCCTCCTCTGAATGCCACCTGTGGTTTTGCTCTTATGGTAACTGCTATAAAAATAATTATGGTACCGGTTAAGCGCTTACCAGGTGCCAAGCACTGTTCTAAGCATCAGGTAGATACAAGTTAATCAGGCTGGACATAGTCCCCGTCTCACTTGGGGCTCCCAGTTTCAATCCCCATTTTACGGATGAGGTAACCGAGGCCCAAAGAAGTGACTTGCCCACGGTCACACAGCAGACATGGGGCAGAGCCGGGATTAGAACCCGGGTCCTTCTGACCCGTGCTCTGTCCACTAGGCCACGCTGCTTCTCCGGGCTGAATGTCACATTCCGCTATGCCCCTCTTCAGAGCTGATGGCATCACAGCAGAGGGGAGATTCCAGAATCCAGAAGGTAATTGAGGAAACACGTGGGCCTCGGGGGACAGACCGTGAGGGCCGCCTCCAGGACGGGATTGGAGCCTAGCCACGGCTCCGCCACTTATCAGCTGTGTGACTTTGGGCAAGTCACTTCACTGCTCTGTGCCTCAGTTACCTCATCTGTAAAACGGGGATTAAGACTGTGAGCCCCACGTGGGCCAACCTGATTACCTTGAATCAATCTCAGCGCTTAGTACAGTGCTTCGCACATAGTAAGCACTTAACAAATACCATCGTTTTTCTTTTTATTTTTTTTTTTTTGCTGAAGGTTGCTGGTTAGAGAGAACCGGGGTCGGGGACATATGTTGGGGAAAGCCCCGGTGGGGCAGGATGGATGACAGCTCCCCAGAGGGAGGAACCTCATCCTTTCAGGAGGAAGCGGATGCCTATCTCGATCAATCAAGGGTATATATTGAGCACTCACTGCGTGCAGAGCACTGTTCACAGCTCTTAGGAGAGTACGATGCAGTAGAGTCAGCAGACGCCATCCCTGCCCTTAAGGAGCTCACAGTCTAACACAGCCGCTTCAGAGAAGCTGCCGGCCGACCGCTGGAGGTCGGTCATGTAGCCACTGGACAGGTTCGTCACGAAGTGGCTGTCGGAGAGGCGTCTCCGGGGATAAGTCATCCTGCTGGTGGGAGGGGGACTCTTGGACTTGGAGAGATGTGGGAGACGCCAGATGATGTTAAGCTCTTACTTATGTGCCAAGAACTGTTCCAAGCACTGGGGGAGATACAAGGTTATCAGGTTGGTCGCAGCCCCTGTCCCACGTGGAGCTCCCAGTCTTAATCCCCATTTTACAGATGAGGTAACTGAGGCACAGAGAAGCTCAGTGACCTGCCCAAGGACACACAGCAGGCAAGTGGCAGAGCTGGGATTAGAACCCCGGTCCTTCTGGCTCCCAGGACCGGGCTCTATCCACTACGTCGCGCTGCCTCTTAGGGGTCTCTCTGTCTCCGAAAGGGGGGAAGGACAAAGTCAGGGGATCATGGCCAAAGGGAAAAGGTACCAGACCTTCCTGCAGAGCCACGGCCATCCAAGCCAACTGAGGGCACAACCGTCCTCTGGTAGTGCCAGACTGTGAAGGATGCCTTCCGGGGGTGAGGGAGGGGCAGCAGGCGCCCTGGGGGGACACCGGCATATGACTCTTCCTTGCAAAAAGGATGCTGCCCAGAGAATATATGGGAGAGACAAAGTTGGAGGGGGATGGATTTGGGAGGGTTTTGCCTCCCGGGAGGGAAAAGGGTCCCGGGCTCCCGGACTCATCACATATTAACCTAGAATTCATTAATTTATTATGGTATTTATTCAGCGCTGACTCTCTGTCAAGCACTGTTATAAACGCTGGGATAGATACAAATTAATCTGGGTGGATGAATCACAGTGCCCCTCCCACATGGGGTTCACGGGCTCAGTAGGAGGGAGAACTGGTATTGAATCCCCATTTTACGGTTGAAATCGAGGCACAGAGGAAGTGAAGTGACTTATCCAAGGTCACCACAGCAAGCAAGTGGCAGAGCTGGGAGAGCTGAGAACGGGAGAGTTTCGAGGCTCCAGCTCTTGGGAAGAACTTGCCAAGGGGAATATCAATTCCAGGTAGAAGGGAAAAAGGAAGGAGACTGTAAGCTCGTTGTGGGCAGGGAATGTGATGTTTATTGTTATAGTGTACTCTCCCAAGCGCTTAGTTCAGAGCTCTGCATACAGTCAGCGCTCAATAAATATGATTGAATGAATAAATGTATGAAGGAGGGATGGGCAAACATTGGAAAAGGAAAAGGGAAGGGAGACGGAAAGGGGCGTTGGGGAGGCGATGACAAAGCAGTTTCCTCTGCTACTTCTCCAACTCCCCCTGCGAGGAACACAAGGATGTTTGTCAGCATCTCAGACAGAGACGGGGCTGAGGGCCAAGAACTGAAAGGAAAAAGGCAGGAATCCTCCACTCTGTCTTTCCCTTCGGGGATGTCCTCCCCAGCCACTGAGATCCGTTCCTTCTCCTACAGGTGTATACTCCAACGGTCCCCTCCAAGATACAATTACAATCACAATCTCTCTCTCTCTCTCGCCAGTCCCCGCAGAGCTCTCCCACACAGCCTCTCCTTCAGGATCTGCCTCTCCATCAATCCATCTCCTCCCCTCCTGGGTTCAACTACCACCGGCCGCCTGCAGAATGCACCCTTGGTTCCAAGAGCTTGGGGTCTCCGGGGGTTGGGAATAATCGCCGGAGGTTCTCTTATTCCCAGGGCTCCTACCTCAACACCGGCAGGAAAATAGCAGCAACGACTGCTGCCGGTCACGGTTGTCAAGAGGCGGGGATTCGCAGCACTGATGCGTGCTCCCTTCGGCCCTCCTTATCCTTCACAGCCCCAAACCCGGAGGACCAGAGACGAGCCCTCCCGCTCTCCATCACAGAAATTTAGCATCCCGCCTTGTAGCAAACAAGGGTCAGGGGTTCCGGCCTGCTCCCCGGCCTCAACCTTTCCTAGCCTGGCCGGCTCTCTGCCCGCCTTAAAGTCAGGCTAGGGGGCTGAGGTGAGAGCTGGGGAGAAGGTGGAAGGGCTAAGTGCTGGACGGGGTGGGGGAGCGGGGAGTAGGGGCCATAAAGATGAAGGAGAGGAAGAAGAGGAAGGAGAGGCCGTAAAGGGGGGAGGAGAGAAAACGGGAGAGGCGGAGGTTACGGGAGGAGGGGCAGGGGGAAAAGAGGCAGGGAGAAGAGGGGCAGGTGGAAGACGGGAAGGGGGAAGAGGGGAAGGGAGAAGAGGGGCAGGTAGAAGACGGGAAGGGGGAAGAGGGGAAGGGGGAAGAGGGGCAGGAAGAAGACGGGAAGGGGGAAGAGGGGAAGGGAGAAGAGGGGCAGGTAGAAGACGGGAAGGGGGAAGAGGGGCAGGTAGAAGACGGGAAGGGGGAAGAGGGGAAGGGGGAAGAGGGGCAGGAAGAAGACGGGAAGGGGGAAGAGGGGAAGGGAGAAGAGGGGCAGGTAGAAGACGGGAAGGGGGAAGAGGGGCAGGGGGAAGAAGGAGAGGGGGAAGAAGGGTCGAGAGAGGAGGAGTCTGAAGACCTGGAGCCAGAGAGGCGAGCGGCTCGATTGGCTTGGCCGCGTTTGGGAGGGAGAGAAGAGGCGAATTCGGGGAGGGGGCGCGGGGGGCGGGCAGCCCTTACCAGTCGGTGTGGGGCTCGTCGATGACGAGGAGGGTCTTGCCGCGTCCGGAGCCCCCGGAGCCCCCCGCCACGCCCCCCACCTGCTCACTGAACGTGGCGGCGGCGGCGGCGGTGGTCTGCTTCACCGCGTTGGACAGGGAGGAGAAGAAGCCCCCGGCGCCGCCCCCGGAGCTGCCCCCGGGGCTGGGGGCCGCCGCCAGGGGGCGCTCGGCGGGGGACACGCTGCCCGAGGAGCCCCCCGACCCGCCCCCCGACCCCACGACTCCGGGGGGCCCCCCGGCGGCCGGGGACGGAGCTGACGGCGGCGGCGGCGGCGGCGGCTGCGGCCGCTGCAGGTCGGTCATGTAGCCGTTGGGCAGGTTGGCCATGAAGTTGCTGTCCGAGAGGCGTCTCCGGAGGTAATTCATCCTGGCGGGGCGAGGGGAGGGGCGACCCTCCGGCTGGGGAGACGCGGGGGGCGAGACACAGAGAGAGAGAGAGAGAGAGAGAGAGAGAGGGAGAGCCCTCGATCTGGGGGAGCGGCCCCTTCGGAAGCAGGGCGGGACGGAGCCCCGCCAACGGAGGAGGGAGGGGAAGCGGGGCGGGAGAGGCCGAGCCCTAGAGGAGCGGCATCTCCGGCGGCGGCGGCGGCGGCATGGGCCGATGCAGGCTCCCTCCGAGGGAGCCCGGGCGCGCAGCCCGCTCCGCCGCTGGAGTCAGACGGCGGCTCTGCCTCGGCGGCGGCGGCGGCGGCGGCGGCGGCGGCGGCGCCTCCCGCGTCCCGGAGCCGACTGAGCCCGAGTGCCTCGCCGCAGCATCACCGCCCTCCTCCCCTCTGCGCGTGGAAGCCGCCGCCTCCGCCTCCGCCGGCGCCGCGGCCTCCCCCGTTCGGGGAGCCGGTGGTCCCGTCCGGCGGTGCCGCGGGCGGCCCGGACCCGCCCATCCAGCCGAGAGCGGGGGGGGATCGGAGCGCCGTCACCTCCCCCGCCCTCCCTCCTCGCCCGGACGCCCGGACGCCCGTGGGCCGCGGGGGCGCGCGCGGGGAGGGGAGGGCGCGGGCGCGGGCACGGGCGGGGGCGCGGGCGCGGGCGCGGGCGGCGCCGCTGGCCCTGGTGCTGACGAGGCCGCGGCGGCGGCGGCGGCGGCGGCGGCGGCGGCGGCGGCGGCGGCCCGATTTGCGCAGCGCCCGCCCCCCTCCCTCCGGCCGGCCGTCAGGCCACTCGTCAGTCTGTCCATCCATCCGTCCATCAGTCCATCAGTCTGTCCACCCGTCAGCCCGTCCATCCGTCAGCGTGTCCATCAGTCAGCCCATCAGTCCATCCCTCCGTCAGTCCGTCCGTCCGTCAGTCTGTCCATCAGTCCGTCCGTCAGTCCGTCCGTCCGTCCGTCCGTCCGTCCGTCAGCCCATCCATCAGTCTGTCCATCAATCAGCCCATCAGTCCATCCATCCGTCAGTCCGTCAGTCCGTCCGTCCGTCCGTCCGTCAGTCCATCCGTCAGTCAGTCCATCCATCAGCCTGCCCATCAATCAGTCCGTCCACCCGTCAGTCCGTCCATCCGTCAGTCCATCCGTCAGTCAGTCCATCCATCAGCCTGCCCATCAATCAGTCCGTCCACCCGTCAGTCAGTCCATCAGTCAGTCTGTCCATCAGTCAGTCCATCAGTCCGTCCATCCGTCCGTCCGTCCATCCGTCCGTCCGTCCATCCGTCAGGCCTTCCATCCGTCAGTCCGTCCATCCGACCGTCAGTCAGTCAGTCAGTCAGTCCGTCCGCCCGCCCTCAACAGCGGCCTGGTGTCCCTCTCACGGCCACTTGCTATTCTAAACACCCCTAGCGCCGACAGTCCCTGCTCCTGCACTCCGACACCTCCACCCACGGAAACCAACACACCATCACACACGCACGGTCGGGATCGAACCGTGTCTGTGTATGTGTGTGCGTGTCCCCTCTCTCTCTGTCACGCTGGATCAGGCTCCGTCTGATTCACAAAGGCCTGAGGAGTCCCAAGGGGAAAAAAGAGCAGGAGTCGGGAGGCAACTCTGTACACTCTGATATTAAGGGAATTGACATGCAAATCATATGCAGAGTGCAGCGATTATTTTTGATTCACCACATCGACTTTTTTTTTTTTTTTTTTTGCCATAGAACTGCAGCTGCAGGACCCTGTTGCATCCATCCAGGGCTATTACTCAGGCCTTTTGGCGCTGTGATTCGATTCCAGTTCTGCTCCCGCTACTGCCCTGTGGCGTTTACACGCCCCCGTTGCTGAACCAGACAGGAACCAGAACGTAGTGGATAGAGCCCGGGCCTGGGAGTCAGAAGGTCCTGGGTTCTAATCTCGCTCCGCCATTTGTCTGCCGTGTGGCCTTGGGCAGGCCACCTAACTTCTCCGTGCCTCACTTCCCTCATCTGCAAAATGGGGATTAATTACTGTGAGCCCCTTGAGGGACAGGGACTGCGTCCAACCCGATTTGCTTCTACCCACCCCGGCGCTTAGTACAGTGCCTGGCACATAGGCGCTTAAAAAACACCACATTTATTATCATTATTATTAAGAACAAAGGGGAAGCTAAGGAAAATGGTACCCGACACCTAGAAGCACCCTTACACAGTTCCTCGCGTGCACACACACACACACACACGCACCTGGGCCTCCCTCAGCCCCTGACCCAGAATGGGCACCTCTGCCTAGCACCATACTTGTCCCCCGCCCCCCCCCCCCCGCGTGCACCCAATATAGACCCGTTCTAGACACTTCAAAAAAAAACTTTCTTTATAAAAACATGCGTGTGGGCAGTAGGAGAAGCTCAACAGGCACGAGCAAATGTGCTCATCCCCTGCCTCCAGCATTCTGTGTATGTTAGGTTCCCTCCCCCGTAAGTCTTTGATCACATGCCACACATGTTCTGACCACAGCGAGCATAACCTCATCTTTCTGCTGCCCCCAAGGGGGATGGGGGGGGGTAAATTTAATCACGGAAACAAGCATGATTAGTGTCGCCTCTCAGGGAGTGGGGAGGCGGGAATGTTCCCTGGGGCACGGGCGTGGGCTCCTCCCCAGAACGGGTTCTGGTCCACGCATGCGCTCGCACACTCCCCCATATACCCAGATGCGCGTCTGTGTCGGAGAAGGCATCCTCTCCCAATCTGGGTATAGACATTAATCGCGATAGAAAGTCATTCACATCACAGGAGACCTACTTAGCCTGGGGAGTGGACAGAAAGGGCAGGAGCCTAAATCCTATGAGAGAGGCCTGGATGGGGTTGGGGGGGGGGGGGGGGTAAGAGAAGGGGACGAGGGGCAGACTCGAAGACTTGGTCAAGGGACCGATCCTTCGTGGTTCAAGGGTCCTCCCTACCTGTCTCTGGGACCCTAAAGGGCCCCTCCACCAGCAGCAGGGGCAACAGCTCAGGAAGCAGGCCTTGCCTCTGGCCACATTTCAGGCCCTTTTCTCACCTGAGGTTTCAATGCTGGGGCTGGATGCCCGAGTCCTGGAAGCGGAGCGAGGTCTGCCAATGCTGTCGGGGGCCGACCACAGGTCTCATCACCGACGCTGCGGCTTGTCTGTCTGACCGCTGCAGTCTCACGGCCTGACTTTTTCTCTTCTTGATGCCCTAACTTACCCCCTTCACCCAGGGAGGAGAATTTCTAGCATCCAGGTTCTTTCCGTAAAGCTCTCCAATCAATCGATAAGTAGTATTTATTGAGCGCCCACTGTGGGCAGCGCTCTGTGCTAACCACTGAGTACAATAGAGTAATAAGATAACAATAATAATAATAATTTATTATTATTATAGAGAAGCAGCGTGGCTCAGTGGAAAGAGCACGGGCTTGGGAGTCAGAGGTCATGAGTTCGAATCCCAGCTCTGCCACTTGTCAGCTGTGTGACTGTGGGCAAGTCACTTCACTTCTCTGTGCCTCGGTTACCTCATCTGTAAAATGGGGATTGACCGCGAGCCTCTCGTGGGACAACCTGATGACCCTGTATCTACCCCAGCGCTTAGAACAGTGCTCTGCACATAGTAAGCGCTTAACAAATACCAACAAATACCAACATTATTATAATGGTATTACAGAAGTACTCGCTCTCTTCTGAGAGCTGGGGTAGGTACGAGGTCATCAGGTCAGACAGTGCCTGTCTCACATGGGAGAAGAGGGGTTGGATCCCCTCTTTACAGAGGAGGAAACGGAGGCACGGAGAAATGACGTGCCCAAGCTCACACAACGGGCAGGTGGCAGAGTTGGGATGAGAACTGAGGTCCCCTGACTGGCCAGGTGTGCCCTTTCCACTGTGCCACACTGCTTCTCGAGGAATTTACCCTCTAGTGGGAGAGATGGGCACTGAAATAACTTTGCAGCTAGGAGAAGGAAAGAGGACATGCCCATGAGAGTGCCTAAGGAATGGGGAAGGTAAGCTAGGCACTTAAGGGCCGCAGGCGGTTGTGAGTACATGAATGCTCAAGTGGTGCAGAAATGCTGAAGTGGCAGTTGGGAGGCTATAACGAGGGGCGTATAGAAATGAACTCATTTGTAAAATGGGGATTAAGACTGCGAGCCCCATTTGGGACAGGGGCCGTGTCCAACCAGGGTATTCTGTATTGACCCCGGCGCTTAGGACGGTGCCCGGCACGTAGTAAGCTCTAAACAAGTGCCATTTAAAAAACAAAACTGGGGAAGGCCTTCTGCAGGAAATGGGATTTCAGGAGGGCTGTGAAGATGGGAAAGCTGTGGTCTGCTGCTGAATCTGAAGGGTGCGGCGGGGAGGGTATTCCAGGCAGGGGGGAAGAACGTGGGCAAGGAGGCAGCAGCCGAAGACCGTGGCCCAGTGAGCTGGGGAGGAATAGAGGGAGAGCTGAGTGAAGTGGGAGAGAGGAGTAGATAAATAAGAAGAGAGCTGACGGACCGTCTTCAATACATTGACGCGGAAAGGCATGGGTAACCACTGGAGGGTCTTGAAGAGTGGAGAGATATGGGCAGAACAACATTTTAGAAAAACGATCCAGGTAGCAGACTGAAGTATGGACTGAAGAAGGGCGAGGCTGGAGGCCGGAAAACAGCATGGTGTAGTGCATGGAGCACGGGCCTGGGGGTCAGAAGGTCATGGGTTCTAATCCCAGCTTCACCACTTGTCTGCTGTGTGACCTTAGGCAAGTCACTTCACTTCTCTACGCCTCAGTTCCCTCATCTGTAAAATGGGGATGGAGACTGGGAGCCCCATGTGGGATAGGGACTGCGTCCAACCCAATTAGCTTGTATCCACTTCAGTGCTTAGTACAGTGCCTGGCACATAGTAAGTACTTAACAAATACCATAATTGTTATAATTACTAGCAACGAAGACTGATGCGGTAGCCAAGCCAGGGTATGGCAAGAGCCTAGACCAGCATGGTGGCCATTTGGTTGAAGAGGAAGGGGTCGATCCCCTAATGTCCTAACTCCATCCCTTACCACCCCTTAGAGGATCTAGCTCTAATCACGCTTTTGCGGGGCAGATTGCTAGTCCCCTTCCTGCTCTGATGGCTGGAACTTTTTAGGCAGTATGGTAAGTACAGAAATGGGGTGGGGGAAAGCAGGAAGCATGCTCCGAGGGAGCTGAGAGAGAGGAGTCGTGTGTGAGTGGGAACGCGGCAAGGTAGGTGTGTTCAGTGTATGAGGTTGGAAGCAGGGTCTGTACGTGACACAGTCGAAGGTAGCGACGTGAAATGTGTCTGGCGTTAGGATGTGGGTAGGGGTCTTTGTGTTGCATGGGTTTTACATCCAGCTTGTTGGGCAAGTGTGTTCTCTATATGGTAAATAGATACGAATGCATTTATGTGCCAGGTCTGGATTACATGTAAATCGTTATAGTAATATATTATTTTTATCATCATCATCATCATCATTATTACTACATGAACCGGGCACAGGAGGGAGTGCCCGGAGGGGTGGTATTTAAGTGAGAGAATGGGATGTGAAGGAGTGGTTAAATATAAGAGTTGGTGGATAAGAGTGGCGTGTGTGTAAGTGGTGGGCATCCAGCTGGTGCAAACTTTTGTCAGGCCAAGGTCAAAACACCTAGCTAGTCCTGCCTTTTTAGTTTCTCCTCCCCGCCAGAAGAATGAAAGAAACAGAATGCACGCAGTATTTGGACGGGATCCATCCTCCCGTATTAGTAGATTAGGTCACAGACCGTCGCCGAACTGCTGCCCTCCGGCTCCCCAACCTGCCATTTTGGCAAAGAGATCTCCAACCACTGATTGGGAATATCAAATTAAAGATATTTCATATTTAAACTTTCAGGGGGCCTAGGCCAGGCCCCGGGTCCACCAATCCCTCCAGACTGTGAGCTCCTTGTGGGCAGGGAAGGTGTCTACCAACTCTACTATCTTGTTCTCTTCCACACATCTAGTACAGGGCTCAGCACACAGTGAAAGGTCAATAAATACTACCGACTGATTGATCAGTCGATGGTCCCATGTTGGCATGTGGTCCCCCAAAGTCAAGGCCTAAAATGCCACCTCCCTGTGCCCTGTGCTTCCACCTGCCACGTTGAGGGGGGGGGGGGTGGAGCGAGGGGGGAGGGAGAGAAGTGCAAGCAGATGTCCCAGTGTGGTAGAGGGGCTCCCTTCCCCTCCCCCTTCACACCCAGCAGGCAACTGCTCTCCCTATTTTCAAGGCCTTTCTGAAATGACATCTTCTTCAAGAGGCCTTCCCTGATAAATCTTTTTGCCCCACCTAACGTTCCCCTCCAATTACTGCTTCAACACTTCTGCGTCACTTAAGCACTTGGACGCTCAAAACCCCTCTTCCCCTCCCCACTGTACTTATGTACAGCTCTTTCAACTCTTACTCCCTCCTACCTATAATTTATTTTAGTATCTCGAGGGCAGTGAACAGGTTGACTAATTCCACCGTAATAATTGTGATATCTGTTAAGTGCTTACTATGTTCCAAGCACTATAATGGGCGCTGGGGGAGATAGAAGATGATCAGATCTGACCTACATGGGGTTCACAGTCTAATTAGGAGAGAGAAGAGGCAATGAATTCCCATTTTACAGATTCTCCAACTGTTTGGTACAGCGCTCTGCATAGAGTAAGTGCACCATAGAAACTCTGATTGATTGCCGGGGCAGTGGTACATACACGGGAGCGGGTCTTTGCTGGTGTGTCCTTCGCTCTATATCCTTTCTGTCGACACCTCCAACCCTCCGAGGGTAATGGCTGTTCTTCCTCCTGTGTCCGCTGTTTGTAGATGTTTTGTGTTATGGCTCCTCTAGCTTCTGGAAAGCAGGAAAAACATGTCATGCTTCCGTCGTAGTCTTCTAAGAGCTCAATATGGTTCTCCGCACTCCGTTGGCACTCAACAAATACCACCGACTGCTTGATTGACTTAACAGACGATGACGGAGGAGGTCCCTGACCTTACTTGTCTCTCAGTGACCCCTGTGACCCCAAGAGCCTCTCGGCGGCTCCTGTGACCTCATGAGTCTCTCAGGGGCCGCAGCCCATGTGCCCCGTGAAGTATATTTCACATTCAGGGCAGCCCATGTGCCCTGAGGAGCAACATGGGGTAGTGGATAGAGCCCGGGCCTGGGAGTCAGAAAGTCCTGGATTCTAATCCCAGCTCTGCCACTTTTCTGCTGTGACCTTGGGCAAGTCACTTTACTTCTCTGTGCCTCGGCAACCTCATCTGTAAAATGAGAATTGAGACGGTGAACCCCACGTGGGACGGGAACTGTGTCCGACCCAATTTGCTTGTATCCACCCCAGCGCTTAGTACAGTGCCTGGCACACAGTAAGTGCTTACCAAATGCCATAATTATTATTTAACTCGTGGGGGCAGAGCTGTAGTGGCTCTCCCCAGGGGGTTATGGAAGTAGGGGTTCGGACAATTCCCCCAGCCCGCAGACCAGCGAGGCCCGTGACTGGCCCCGGGCTGCCCCACGACCGGCCCTGGGCCGCACCGCTGGCCGAGGCCTGGGGGGGAGAGGGAAGGAGACAGGGCAGGCCGGGCCGGGCTCCTGACCCTCTGCCGAGGTCACAGGTCAAGCAGGAGGCAGGAGCGGCACGGTGTACCCGCCAGAGCCCGGGCCCGTGTGTCAGAAGGTCATGGACTCTAATCCCTGCTACGCCACTCGGCTGCTGTGTGACCTTGGGCGAGCCATTTCACCTCTCTGGGCCTCAGTTAGTAAAATGGGGATTGAGACCGTGAGCCCCAGGTGGGACCAACCTGATTACCTTGTACCCACCCCAGTTCGTAGTACGGTGCCTGGCACATGGTAAGCGCTTAATAAATACCATAAAAAGGGGGAGGGTCTCGATGTGGGGGCTGGGAGGTCGGGGGAGGCGGGGGGGGGTGTTGTCGGAACCTCCCGGGCGCCGGCCCCCCAGGACGGATCATGGCGGGGAGGGGAGCGGAGCCGAGCGGAGCGGGGATGTTGCTCACCGGGGCGAAGCTGCTGAGCTCAGCGGGGCGGCGGGGCTCGGGGCGCGGGGGTCGGGACGGGACGGGGCGGGGCAGGCCCGGGCGGATGCAGGTCTGGGCAGGAGCCGCCCCGTCTGCACCGGGCGAGGGCAGCGGGCCGGAGCCCCCACCCCATCCCACCCCCACCGCCTGCCCCCCGCCCCCTCAGCCTGGCTGCCCACGGCTCTCGCCCCGCACGCGCCCCGGGACCGGTCTCCCCCAAGCCACGGACAAGGACCAACGCCCCCCTTCCCAAGCCCCGTCAACGGCCGGCGGCTCCGGCAAGCTAAGGACCGGCCCGGGCCGGGGCCCGCGCCGGGGAGCGCCCCCTCCAGGCCGGGGTGCGCCTCCTATAGGCCGGGGCCCGCGCCGGGGAGCGCCCCCTCCAGGCCGGGGTGCGCCTCCTATAGGCCGGGGCCCGCGCCGGGGAGCGCCCCCTCCAGGCCGGGGTGCGCCTCCTATAGGCCGGGGCCCGCGCCGGGGAGCGCCCCCTCCAGGCCGGGGTGCGCCTCCTATAGGCCGGGGCCCGCGCCGGGGAGCGCCCCCTCCAGGCCGGGGTGCGCCTCCTATAGGCCGGGGCCCGCGCCGGAGAGCGCCCCCTCCAGGCCGGGGTGCGCCTCCTATAGGCCGGGGCCCGCGCCGGGGAGCGCCCCCTCCAGGCCGGGGTGCGCCTCCTATAGGCCGGGGCCCGCGCCGGAGAGCGCCCCCTCCAGGCCGGGGCCCGGCGTCCATGCAGGCCGGGGGAGCCAGCGGGGAGCCAGCGGGGAGCCGGAGGGGTCCGGGGCAGGTCCGGGCAGGCGGCGGGTCCGGGAATGTGCGGAATGCGGACGGCTTGGCGGCCTCTCCCCCGGGGGTGGGAGCAGGAGCCGGGGCGAGGAGGTGGGGCCGGTCCGGGCACGCGCCGGGCAGGCCGGCCCTAAGCGGGGGCGGGGGAGGAGGGGGAGGAGGGGGAGGAGGGGGACGAGGACGAGGGAGAAGAAGACGAGGACGCTGTGGCGCTGACCCTCCCGCTTGCCCAAGCCCCCGGCCCGGCCTCTGTCGGGGCGCAGACCAAGGGGGGCCCGGGACGCCTCTTCCTCCCGCCCGCCCCCTCCCCCAAAGCGGGGAGCCCCCGGCCCGGCCTGCGGGAGCGGGGGGGAGGCCGAGCTCCAGGTCGGCGGCCGGACCGTCCCTGACCTTCCTTTCCTCCCCTCGGAACGAGCTCGCCGGCCCCCCTCCCCTCCAAAAAAAGCCCCCAAAGTACACACACCCGCTTCCACCCAGGCCCCGCTGCCCTGGCAGCATCTAGGCGTCGCGCCTCCCCGCCCTGCCCCGTGGGCGTCCGTCCGTCCGTCCGTCCGTCCGTTCGGCTTTCCTCCCCGCCCCGCCCCCGGCCCGAGGCGCCTCATTTCGGGCGCCGCACCTGCACCTGCCCCGGGCCCGGCGCCCGCCCTCCTTCCCTCCGCAAACAGGCCGGGGCCGGGCCGGGCCCGGGGGCCGGGGGCCGGGGGGCGGGGCGGCGGCGCTGCTCCGCACACTCGCTCCGGGCCGGCTGGGGGGGACCTGTCGGGACGGGCCCCGTCCTGCCCGCCGCCCTCCCCGCATATAAGGCCCGGGCCCGGCAGCCCCGCACTCCGAGCGGGGGAGGCAGAGGCAGCGGACGGCGGGAGGCGGCTCCCGGCCAGATCGGCACCGTCGGACCCCCCGGACCCCCCGGACCCCCTCCTCGTCCGCGTCCTCGTCCTCGTCCTCCCGCGGCGGCCTGCCCGGGATGGCGGTGGCCAATTTCCACTACACCACGGGCATCTCCAGCGGCTTCAAGGTCTACATCTTGGAGGGTGAGTCCTGGCGCGCTCCCCGGGGACCGCGCAGCCGGCGGGGCGGGGAGAGGGACGGACGGACGGACGGCGGGCCCCCGCTCCCTCCGGCCGGGAAGGGTCGGGGAATGGGCTTCGCCCGGCGGGGGAGGGCGGGGTGCTGGGTTCGAGGGGCGAGGTCCGCGGCCTGCGGCGGAGGGCGCCCCCTGGCGGCCGGCTGCGGGCCGTGCAGCGCCCCCGTTGACGGCCGTCCGTCCGTCCGTCCGTCCGTCGGTCGGTCGGTCGGTGACCGGTCCCGGTCCCCTTAGGCCAGCCGAGGCTGAAGGCCGACCCCAGACTCCGGCTCCTGCCCCGCCCGCCCATCCCCATCTACCCAATCAAACGCAAACTTAGCCCGGACCCGCGGCGAGGCAGCCAGGCCCCGGAGGAGCCGCCGCCCGGCAAGCTGCGGAGAGCCCAGCCCGGGACCCCCCCCCCGGTGAGTACCCCGGGGGCAGAGCGCGGGGGACGCCCCGGGGCCCAGGGGCGTCCCAACCCCCGACACCCCCTCCCCCCAAACACACACACACACACCCCCTCCCTGAACCGAGCCCACCCCCCGCCCCGGGACGCCGGACCTCCCCCTTCGACTCTTGGCAAAGGGAAGCCCGTGTCCCTGCAGGACAGGACGTCGCCCCTCGATATGATAATAATAATGGGGGTGGTATCTGTTAAGCGCTTACTATGCGCAAAGCGCTGTTCTAAGCGCTGGCAGGGAATTCAAGGTGATCGGGTTGTCCCACGCGGAGGCTCACAGTTTGAATCCCCGTGTTATAGATGAGGGCACCGAGGCACACAGAAGTGAAGTGACTTGCCCCAAGTCCCACCGCTGGCAAGCGGCGGGGGCCGGGATTAGAACCCAAGACCTCTGACTCCCAAACCCGGACTCTTTCCACCGAGCCACGTTATATCAGCCCCCGCTCCTTCCCCATCAATGATCCCTTCTTCTCCCGCAGCCTTCAGGTTTCTTCTGAGCGACCGGGCCGGGAGGGGGAGCGTCGGGCGTCGGGGGCGGATCCGCCCTCGGTGAGCCCCCGGCCCCTCCCGGACCAAGGGCTGGAGCTGAGCAAAGCGGCGGGGCCGCCGGGGGCTCTGCCGGCCTCGGTGCTGCAGCAGGTGAGGGGACCGGAGCGGGGTCGGGAGCGGGGGACAAGCTGCCCGGGCACCGGCAAGGGGGGTGGGAGAGGGCCCAGGGGACGACCCAAACGGGCCCATCAAAACTCCCGAGATGCCAGACCCCACTGGGCATCCCTTTGCCACGGGCTTCTGGGGGTAAACCAGTGCCCACCCTCCCCCCAACAGATGCGGCCTTCGGTGATCACACGTCTGCCCTCCTTGCCTCGCCCGAGCCCCGCCCCGGCCCGCCGCAGAGGTGAGCGATCCCCAAGCGCCCTCCCTTCCTGCCCTTATCATCATGGGATCACCCATCTGCCCTCCCTCCACCCTGGAGTGCCGCACTGGAACCGTGCCCCTTAACGCCTGCTTCCCTTGTCCTGGAATTTCTCCCCCCCACAACCACCCCAGAGTCAGGGTGGGGGCATCAGAACCCGCATCTGAGAGTGACCTCCTCTTCCCTTCCTGTAGAGTTTCCTGTGCTGCTGGAGTCCCCCTTGGCTTGGGGGCTGGACCAAGAAGTGCCTCTGCTCTGCCTGGAATCCCGCTGAACCAGGAGGCCGCCAGGCTAGAGGACACAGAGCCCCACCCTGCCCTGCCCTTGTACATAGTTATTTATTGGTGGAAGGACCCCCGGTGCCCAGCTGCAGGAGGAATAAAGCATGTGAGGCCAAGTCCATGTCTGCCCTTTTTGTCTCTAACCACCCCCCGCCCCCCGGTGACGTGGTCATTTGTCCTGTTTCATACCGGTCCGATCTTCGGTTGATTGTCCCCCGCCTAGGACGGCAAGGGCGCCAGGTGCCTATGCGGACAGTATTTTTAGTTGAAGTGCCAGCTTCCCTCGCCTCAGCTCCTGCCACCAAATTCCACGGTTTGGACGTGGCACCCGTGTTCACGGGGCCTGCCAAGACGCTGGAGCAAGGTAGAGGCGGGGAGAGCGGTCGGGGTTCCTTCGGAAAAACACTCTCTAGGTCTGGGTGGACACGGACCGACTTCTGCCAAAGGGTGTCCGGGACGCCATTACGTTACGCTCTGTGCTCGGTCTAACGAATGTGACGTCATGGGGGTGCCTGGTAATAATCATAATGTTGGTATTTGTTAAGCGCTTACTATGGGCAGAGCACTGTTCTAAGCGCTGGGGTAGTTACAGGGTAATCAGGTTGTCCCACGTGAGACTCACAGTCTTCGTCCCCATTTTACAGACGAGGTAATTGAGGCACAGAGAAGTTAAGTGACTTGCCCACAGTCACACAGCTGACAAGGGGCAGAGCTGGGATTCGAACCCATGACCTCCGACTCCCAAGCCCGGGCTGTTTCCACTGAGCCACGCTGGTACCAGGAAGTGCCATCAGTAGTCACTCTAATCCCCTGCCATCCAAGTCTGCCCCTTTTCTGGCCCATCTGCTGCCAATCTCCAGCCCCCTGCCTTAGGAACCAGGGACTGTTTGGGAATTCTGGGGTTTCTCCAGCTAGATCTTTAAGAACCCACCCCTACACCATATGGCGTGTGTGTCTGTCTAGATGCGGGTTCGTGTTCCACGCTACTTGTTGCTTGATTCCGTTTATTTGGGGATCGTGAGAGAGGGAAGAGGGTGGTGCCATGGAGGGACCAGGTTGCAGCTGATTGCTTTACCTGCGGGGTGAGAACACTTGGCCGGGAAGGAGGGAGGAAGGCGGAAGAGCAGAGTCTAAGGGTCTTTCTCCTCAGGTCCTCTGGGTAGAGAAGGGTTGAATTAGCAGAGGGACAGGCAGAAAACGCACCAATGCCCTACTCCCTACCACCCACTGCTCCTGCCCCAATTTGCTTTAAGCCTGTCCCATTGGGAGGAGAAAGTTGAGGGCCTGGAACGTCCTGGCGGACAGGAGCGGGGCCTGCCTGATCCTAAGCACTCGTGTCAGCCTGGAATAGGAAGGTCTCCAACGTACTGACAGGACAATAGGGGCAGACGCCCCTTCCACCCCCCCCCGCCCCCTCCAATCACCTACCCTAGTCTTGGCAGGGTGGAGGGTGGAGGCACGGTCTCTTATCCTCCACCTTCAGCTTCTGGCCATTCAGCTCGGAGCAGCTGGGATTTGGCTGCCCCCAGAAGGTCACGTTCTTCTTGGTCGAGCCCTCGACCTGGGAATAGGTGGGCCTGGGTGGGGTGAGGATGAGTGAGGTCGGAGGTCACAGTCGGGAACCCTCTCACCCTTAGAACCTTCAGACCCCTGAGTTCCTCCCCCCGATCTCGGAGATACTGAGGGCTCTGGGATCCTCGTGCCCGGCCCCAGGTTCACCCTCCCCTCCCCAGCTGTGCGCCCCCGGCCCTCCACTCACGAGTAGGGAGGCAGGATGGCCGTGCAGAGGCGTAGGCGGCTGCGGGTGGGGTTGGGGCCACAGGGCGGGGAGCACAGGCTCCACGATGTCCAGTCCGCCCACTGCCCATTCACTGGAGGAGACGAGGGGGATCAGTTCTCGGCTGGACGGAGAGACCTGCTAGGGAGCCCGACTCCCCACCCGGGGAGACGATCGGGGGCAGGGGAAATGGCTGGTCCCGGGCTGGGAAAGCTGTGGGGCTCGGGAGCTAGAGGAGGGGTGGGTCACTCACTTTTACAATAGTTGATATTGTAGCAGTGCCGAAAGTCAGAGGGGTGGCCCGGGCACCGCTGGCCTTCGTGCAGCCGGCCCTTGCAAGTGCGAGCCCGCTGTTGTTGTCCTGCCACCTCCTGGCACCTGATGTTTTGGAGCGGGGGCCGGGCACAGGGGGTCCAAGTGCTCCAGTCCGTCCACCAGCCGTTCACTGGGGCAAAGGGAAGAAACGAGGGCAATAGGGCAACTCTGACCTCAGCCCCCCTCCCTCCCCGGTGCTTCCCCCCCAGCACACCGGCCCCTCACTGCCCCTTCCCATCATCAGCTCCAAGCCCCGCCTGCTCCCCGGACTGGGGAGCGGTTCTTCCCGAAGCACCCTGTCTCCCGGGCTCCACTTACCAGGACAAGGCTTCTTGGTGTGGCAGACGGCAGAGCGGGTCCCCTCTCCCAGGCAGGCGGCCCCGCCGTGTTGCGGAGCCGGCTGATCGCAACGCCGATGCTGCCGATTCTGGCCTATGCCACAGGTCACTGAACAAGGTCCGGCGGGGGCCCACGATCCCCAGCCCCCAGCCACTGTGGGAGGTGAGGGAGGAATGAAGAAGACCCAGATGGAGCCTCCAGTCGGCCTCCCCTCCCGCCTGCCCTCAGAGAGCAGTGGCACCAACCTCCTCCCAATCGATCAGTCATTCAAAGGTATTTATTGAGTGTTGTGTGCAGAGCTCTGTACTAAGCCCTTGGGAGAGCACAGTGCGATAGAATTGGTAGAAACGTTCCCTGCCCACAATGAGTTCACGATCTAGAGGAAGAGGACCCTCGGCCAGTTTCCCATCTTCAGGTCTCATGCCACCCCCCTGCCTTAAATCCCTTCCAGTTTGCCCTTGTTCTGCTGAGCTGAGCGCTAGCCTCCCTGCGCTAACTCTCCAGAGACTTGATCTCCGTTACCCAGTTCGCCGTCAACCTCCTCTTCTCCCAACTCCGTTCCTCTTTCCTCACTGTCCTCCGTCCCTCGTTCATCTTTCCTCATTGCCCTCCGTCCCTTTCATCTTCACTCTTCCTCCTCTGGGCCCTCTGCGGAGCAAAGCCCTGCTCCTCCCAGTCCTTCCTCCAGGCCGGCGGCTGAGGTCGGGAGGGCATCCCAATTTCGCCACTGGGGTGAAGCCTCCGGGGGTGGGCTGGTGTGTTTCCAGCGGGGCTCAGCACTAAATCTCGGCCCGACCAGCCCCCAGGGCCTCATGGGGCCACCTCGCCTTGAGTGTTCGCTCTTCACCCTGAGCGGGAGTCTTCCCGTCCTCCAGGGGTTTGGGAGACAGGGAGGGATGCAGCCCCTGGGCCCAAGAAACAGCCTGGCCAAATGGAGAGAGCACGGGCCTGAGAGTCAGGAGATCTGGGTCCTGGACTCCGCTAATTGCCTGCTTGGTGGCTGTGGGCGAGTCGCTTCATTTCTTTGTGCCTCCATTTCCCCATCTGTAAAATGGGGATTCGATACCCGTTCTCCGTCCCTCTTAGACTGTGAGCCCCAGGGACCTTGTCTGATGCTGATGAACTTGCATCTACCTTAATGCCTGGAACAGTGCTTGGCACCTAGTAGGTACTTAATAAATACCACCCCCCGGGGCCCGTGTGGAGCCCTCTGGATGTCTGGCAAAGCAAGCAGGGAGTTCCCATAGCAGCAGCCCAGGGCAGGGTGGAATGCTGCCGGATCTGGGGTTGCTGGTCTCGGACTGCTGCCAAAACGGACACCAGCTCACAGAGGTGTTCCTGAGCCTCTGTACTAAGCTCTTACCCCCTCTTTCGCCGCCTTCCACCCCAACCGGCCACCTTCTCCTGCAGCAGCTCTGGAGAGAGTGGGTTGGGTCAGAGAGGGGCAGCAGCAGAGCAGGTCAGGCCATCTAGGCCCACAGCAGAAAGCGGAGGGAAGGGTATGGTTGCAAGACCTCTCCAGCCTCCTTCAGGGTCCCTTTGTCCACAATGCCTGGGGTGGCTGTCCTAACAGCCCTCCCCTCGGCCCCTAATTAGCCCACACTGTCCAGGGTAGGACAAAGACATTGACGGTCTCCCCTTCTCCCACTCTGGCCCCACTGAGCTGAGGACAGGAGGCAGGATGGTTGCAGGGAGGGCAGGGCAGGGACGCAGAGGCTGTCAGAAGGGTGCGAAAGCAAAGCTTCCATTAGCTCCGTCCCTGGGGTGGCAGCTGGGGGAGATGGATGCTGAGGAAAGGAAAGGATGGTGCCCCTCCTCCAGTTGTCCATTGCCCAGGAAGAGAGCTCTGCTGGGCATAATATTCAGACAGGGACCTAACCAATGCCAGGTAGAGCAAGTTCCAGCAGGTCTGGCTCCCCTTTACACGTCCCAGATTCCAAAGGCCTTTGACTGTTACAGTGTCGATTGCTGTATTGTACTTTCCAAGCAGTTAGTACAGTGCTCCGGACACAGTAAGCGCTCAATAAATACAATTGAATGAATGAATGAATACTTGGGACCAATCAGTGGTCCACTCTGATTCCTGGGTCTTTTTCTTCCAAACTTATTCTCACCCAGCCTTCCTCCACCCTGGATCTGCACGGCTTCTTCTTGGTCCCTTAGATTAGACAAACCATTCCTCTCCTGTGGCTAACTGCTTACTCGAGTTTTTCCACTCACGCAATTCTACATGAGAGATTCTCTGAGTAAAAGAATAAACTCTCCAAACTCCTCTCTGGGCCATCAAAGCCCTAGAGCTGACCCTACTTGGAACCATCAGGAAGACGCTGAGCCCCTCTCCAAGGCCCCACGCCCTCCAGGGCCTGCCCTGAACTACCGCACGTCCCCTGTGTCCCCTTCAGTGCTCCTCCACTGCCCTCCTGAGCCTTTTTCGATGTCTGCCCTCTTCTGCTCGGGCCCTCGTCCCATTGGGGTCCCTCTGGAAGTCCCCTCCCCGCTAACCACCTTGTCGTCCCTCTACCTGGGCAAGGAGGCAGTCCGGAGCTGCAGCTCCTCTGTTCATAGGCACTGCCGGGGCAGGGTTTCCCCGGGGGGTGGTCAGAGGGGCGGGGGGCCGAGCAGGAGCGGGACCGGCGCTGGGTGGGGGCCGAGGGTCCACCTTGGCAGGAGGCTGAGCAGATATCCCATGATCCCCAGGCACTCCAGCCTCCATGGGCTGGCGGAGAAGAAAGGCAGCAATGGAGAGGGGAAAAAACACCACCTTATATTTTGGTGCCCGGCCTGCTCTCCCCAACCAGCCTCTCCCCTCCATGGGGAATAGCCATCCGTAGCCCTCCAATCCCTCTGACCTTCAGCCCCCTCCCAGCCAGCAGCAGATCGGCCCTCCCCACCCCCTTTCCAGTCTCATCCCCTCCCCCGCCCGAGGCAAGTCTGCTCCTCCGTCCCCCTCCCCCCCGCCCCCCGACCCTCAGCTCCCCTCACTGGGGCAGATCTGCTGCGTGTCACAGGCCTGGCTCTCGCTGGCTGCCCCAGCGCAGCTCCCACCACACTGTGGCGCGGGATTGTCACAGCGTCGCTGCCGGGTCCGATGGCCCTTGGCACAGGTAACGGAGCAGCTTCTCCAAGGCCCCCACTCTGACCAGCCGCCGGCCTCTGCCAAGGAGACATGGGGGGGAGAACGCGGGGGCTTGTCAGAGAGGGGCTGGTTCGCCCCCTTCACCCCGACAAGACCCTCTCCCACCCGACCTCCACCTCTCCTCCAAACTGTACATCCCTACTAACCAAATCCCCTCACCAGGACAGCAGTCCTCCGCCACGTTCCCCTCACCAGGGCAACAGACCTCTTCCACTCTGATCCCCTCACCAGGGCAGCAGTCTTCTCCCGACCTAATCCCCTCACCAAGGCAACAGCCTCCCCGACCCCGATCCCCTCATTAGGGAGGGCAGCAGTCCTCGCCCAACCCGATCCCCTCACCTGGGCAGCATTTCCGCTCTTCACAGGCCTGCAGCTCCCAGCGGATGGGCTTGCCTCCTTCCCCTCCGCTGCACTGTCCCTGCCCGAGGCAGCGCTGGCGCCGCAGCCGGGACCCCTCCCCACAGGACCTGGAGCACGGCGACCAGGCCGACCAGGGGCCCCAACTCGCCGGCCTGAGAGGGGAGAGGGAGTCCGTCCCAGCAAGGGCTCAGTCTCGGCCCCCAGAGAGGGATTGGAGGGGGAGCCTGAGGCTGAGGATCGAAGGGCCAGAGGGCCAAGGGGATTGTGTTTGGGACCCGCAGGTTCGCTCCAGTGGGGAGTGAGAGCTGGGAGGCGTGGACTGAAGGGTCAGAAACTCAGCCTTTTCCTAGTCAGACCCGGGGGGTCAGCGGGAACACCTCCACCCCACCACAGCTTGCCTTTGGCTTCCCTCCTCTGTAGCGTAGTGTACAGGGCCCCCTCGGCCACTGACTCCCTCTCTCTTCCCATTCTGTTGTCCATCCGGGGCCCTCCGGATCCGGCCCCACGTTACCTCCCACCCCACCCTGCAAATCACCTGCACCCCCTGTCTGCGCTCTGAGTCCAAGTTGAGAGGCCCGGGGTCGGGCCCAGGTGGAAGTGGAGTCCTCCTGCACCGTTGGAGGTAGAGGGCCCCTCCGGGGGTTCCTGAGCAAGCCATTCCCTGGAAGCTTCCGGCCTTTGTTCCCTGGCCCAGTCCCCGGCACCCCTCACCTGCAGGACTGGCAGAACCCCTTCGGCACTCCCTCGGGCTGGAAGGCATAGTTGGGATTCATGCAGCAGTCCTCCTGGCTCACTCCAGCCCCCAGCAACTCCTTGCACTGACCCATCACCTCATCGAACTTAGAGTAGCACAGCACCGACTCTTGGCCTGGACACGTAGACACACACACACACACACACACACACACACACAATGGACAGACAGATACCAGGGCTCCAACCACAGCTCTGACCTCAAACCCGCAGCCCAACCCAGATGGCCCCCAACTTCTCCTCCTCTCTGCACCCTTTCCTCTCGCTTCCCTTTCCCCAACCCCACTTCTTCGGCATCTCCTTGTTACCTGCCACCTGGTGGGGTAGGGAGCCGCCACAGGCAAGGAGCACGAGTACAAGGCCCGGGCCACGCATGGTGAGAGGCCGAGGAGGGCGAGGAGGGGAGTGTCCCCTTTGGTCTTATACTAGGATCCCAGATCTCACCCCAGTCTCGCTGACTCAGGTCTTTCAATAAAGAGGAAGAGCTGTGGGGGAACTAACCCCAGGATTACCCAGTCCTTCCCCTTCCTGCCCGTTCCTCCCCCCAGAGCTCACGTTGCTCCCACCCACCAGATAAGATGCCCAATCCTGGCGATCAGGTCTGGTGGGTTCTGTTCCTGACTCCTCCCCACCACGTGACCCTACTTCAAGTCTTTCTTTTCATGTCTTGAGGGAGAAAGACATGCTTCCCTTTCCTTCCCTGCTTGGGTTCCTCTCCCTCCTCCCGCCCCATGCCTTTCCGCATCTGCCACCCCCTCTCCCCGCCGCCGCCACCTCCTGCTCCCGGGGGTCGGTGATGCGGAGGCCCGGGTCCAGGCTGGCCCCCTCCAACACCCGGCGGACACTCTTCCAGGCTGGCCAGCATGGTCCTTCCCAAAGGGTTCAGTGTGGTCAGCCCAGGGAGTGGACAAGAAAGGAAGTGAAAAAAGGGAATGAGTCAAGTCACTGGAGATTGAGGAACTTGGGTTGGGGGAGGTCAGAGATCAGGGCGGACCACCACCTTGGAGCCCCCAGCTAGGACGAGGATGGGAATCCAAGTGATTCGGAGAACCCCAGATAGAAACAGGGAGGGGCCTGGCTTCCCCTTCCTGGCTTCCCCTTCATCGTGACCTGCAAGGGAGCACGCAGCGGGGACTGGGAGCGCCCTACCAGAAATCGATGGCTTTGGTTTAGCCTGGGATCTAGGAAGGGGCCACCCAGGGGAGGTTGTGGTGGAATAGGTAGCAGCCTCAGTCAGGCAGGTGATATAGGTGTGGGGAGGGAGGGAGAGAGGGATGGAAGGATGGAAAGGGAGGAGCAGAAGCATCTCGAGAAGCAGCATGGTTTAGCGGTTAGAGCAAGAGCCTGGGAGTCAGAAGGTCATGGGTTCTAGTCTCCGCTCTGCCACTTGTCTGCCGTGTGTCCTTGAACAAATCACTTAATTTCCCTGTGCCTCAGTTATCTCATCTGTAAAATGGGGATGAAAACTGTGAGCCCCATGTGGGACATGGACTGTGCCCGACCCGATTAGCTTGGACTTACCCCAGCTTTTGGTATAGTGTCTGGTCCATAGTAAGCGCTTAACAAATACCACATAGATATGAAAGATAAAGACTCCTGACTCCCAATCCTGTGCTTTTCCCAGAGGGTCTGAGAGCTGAGGGACATGGGGTAGTTCTAGCGTTTACTGTTCACTGACCCACATCAGGTTTTTGGGAAAGGTAAGGAGAGACGGTACCCTGTGCTGCTCAGAGGGATCTCTCCAGGCCACAGTTAACTGTTGGAACGGAATCAATAATGCATCACTGCTAATGGCTAGTGCATTGTTTTTCCCAGAATGTGAGCTCCTTACCTGTGAGGACTGCCTCGACTCTGGATCTTTACCCCGGGAGAACTTGCTATCGCCCCCTCCCCCAGCCCCACATTTCCCTACACTCTCCCATACAGTAATGTATGTTCATGTCTGCTTCCCCTCTAGAGAATAATAATAATAATAATAATTATGGTATTTGTTAAGTGCTTACTATGTGCCAGGCCTAGGGTGCATACGAGCAAATCGGGTTGGACGCAGTCCCTGTCCTGCACAGGGCTCTCAGTCTTCATCCCCATTTTACAGATGAGGTAACTGAAGCACAGAGAAGTGAAGTGGCATGTCCAAGGCCACCCAGCAGACAAGTGGCAGAGACGGAATTAGAACCCATGAACTTCTGACTCCTAGGCCTGTGCTCTATCCACTGCACCATACTGCTTCTAGATCTGGAGCTCCTTGGGGGAAGGGAACATGTCAACCTCCCAAATGCTTAGCACAGTGCTCAGCACAAAGTATGCACTCAATAAATACCACTGATAGAATCCATCTTTCTCTGCCTAACCTCCAGGGCCCAGTTCCAGATCACTTACACTGGATGGTCTCAATACGTGACGGTGGTGGTTCCTGATCATCAGACACTCGGAAAGTGAGAGGCGGGGAAATGAAAGCGGGGGTGAGGAGGGCCCCCTCGTCTCCTGAAGTGACTCGGGTCTTCTGAGCTGCAGTGTGGGTTCCCACTCTTCCAGGGTCATGGGCCTGGGGGTGAGGGCGGAGGAAGGGAGGTGCCTTGTCAAATCCAATGGCCTCTACTCCATCCTAATCCTCCTCAACCTCTCAGCTGCCTTTGACACCGTGGACCATCCCCTTCTGGAAACATTATCCAAATTTGGCTTCCTTGACACAGTCCTCCCTTGATTCTCCTTCCAGCTCTCTGGCTGCTCATTCTCAGTCTCTTTCACAGGCTCCTCCTCTGCCTCCCACTCCCTAACGGCAGGGGTCCCTCAAGGCTCAGTTCTGGGACCCTTTCTATTCTCCATCCATACCCACTTCCTTGGAGAACTCATTCCCTCCCATAGCTTCAACTACCATTTCTATGTGAGTGATTCCCAAATCTACATCTCCAGGCCTGATCTCTCTCCTTCTCAGCAGTATCGCATTTCCTCCTGCCTTCAAGACATCTGTAGTTGGATTACCACTCTTGGCTTCAAAGCTCTCTATCACCTTGCCCCCTCCTACCTCACCTCCCTTCTCTCTTTCTGCTGCTCACCCCATACACTCCGCTCCTCTGCCGCTCACCTCCTCACTGTCCCCCGTTCACGCCTATCCCGCCGTCGACTTCTGGCCCACGTCCTACCGCTGTCCTGGAATGCCCTCTCTCCTCACCTCTGCCAAACTAACTCTCTTCCCCTCTTCAAAGCTCTACTCTAGGAGGCCTTCCCAGAATGAGCCCCCCCTTTCCCTCTGTCCCCCCTTCCCTCCCCCCACCCTCTGCTCTTCCCCCTTCCCCTCAGCACTGTGCTCATTTGTATATATCATTTTTTACCCTATTTATGTTGTTAATGAGGTGTATATCTCCTTGATTCTATTTATCTTGATGATGTTGTCTTGTTTCTGTTTTGTTCTGTTTCGCTTTGCTGTCTGTCTCCCCCACTTAGACTGTGAGCCTGTCTTTGGGCAGGGATTGTTTCTTTCTGTTGCCGAATTGTACATTCCAAGCTCCTAGTACAGTGCTCCGCACATAATAAGCGCTCAATAAATACTATTGAATGAATGAATGTCCTACCGGCACTTCAAACTTAACATGTCCCAAACAGGACTCCTTATCTTCCCACCCATACCCCGCCCTCCCCAAGATTTTCCCAACACTGTAGACAGCAGCACCATCTTTCCTGTCTCACAAGCCCACAACCTTGGCATTATCCTTGACTCATTCTCACTCATTCAACCCCCATATTCAGTCTGTCACCAAATTCAGTCGGTTCAACCTTCATTCATTCAATTGTATTTATTGAACGCTTACTATGTGCAAAGCACTGAACTAAGTGCTTGGAAAGTACAATTCAGCAACAAATAGAGACAATCCCTGCCCACAACTGACTCATAGTCTAGAAGAGGGGAGACAGACATCAAAACAAGTAAACATCACTAAAATCTGCCCTTTCCTCTCCACCCAAACTGCTAGCACATTAATCCAAGTACTTCTATTTCACCTTGATTACTGCATCAGCCTCCTTTCTGACCTCCCTGCCTCCTGTCTCTGTTTAAGCCAATCCATACCTCACTTTGCTGCCCAGATAATTTTTCGATAAAACCATTGAGTCCACATTTCCCCGCTCCTCAGGTAAGTCCAATGTTGCCCACCCATGGTCTAGTGGGTTGAGATTGGGCCTGGGAGCCAAAAGGTCATGGGTTCTAATTTCAGCTCTGGCACTTGTCTGCGGTGTTACCCTGGGTGGATCGCTTAACTTCTCTGTCCTCAGTTCCCTCATCTGTAAAATGGGGACTGTGTCCAACCTGGTTATCTTGTATCTACCCCAGTGCTTAGAACAGTGCCTGGCACATAGGGCTTAACAAAGACCATAATTATTATTATTATTACCACCAGCTTTAAAGCACTCAATCACCTTGACCCCTCCTACCTTACCTCCCTGGATTTCGTACTACAACCCAGCCCACATATTTCACTCCTTTACTGCCTACCTTCTCACTGGACCTGGATCTCGTCTATCTCACCACTGACCTCTCGCCCACATCCTGCCTGTGTCCTGGAACGCCCTCCCTCTTTATATCAGACAATCGCTCTCCCCGCCTTCAGAGCCTTATCGAAAACACATCTCCTCTAAGAGGCCTTCCCTGCCTAAGCCCTCATTTCCTCATTTCCCATTCCCTTCTGGGTCCCCAGCTACTTGGATTTGCACCCTTTACTCACCTCTCCCTCAGTCCCACAGCACTTCTGCACATTTCCATACTTTATGTATTTATAGTCATGTCTGTCTCCCCCTCTAGTCTGTAAGCTCCTTGTGGGCAAGGAATGCGCCTGTCAGGCTTAGTGCAGTTTGCTCTGCACACGGTAAACACGCAGCAGAAACAGCATGGCGTAGTGGAGACAGCGTGGGCCTGGGTGTCAGAGGTCATGGGTTTTAATCCCAGTTCTGCCATTTGTCTGCTGTGTGACCTTGGGCAAGTCACATAATAGTAATAATAATAATGGTATTTAAGTGCTTACTGTATGCCAAGCGCCGTTCTAAGTGCTGAGGTAGATACCAAGTAATCAGTTGTCCCAAGTGGGGCTCACAGTCTTAATCCCCATTTTACAGATGAGGTAACTGAGACCCAGAGAAGTGAAGTGACTTGCCCAGAGTCACACAACTGACAAGTGGCGGAGCGGGGTTTAGCAACACGACCTCTGACTCCCAAGCCCGGACTCTTTTCCACTAAGCCCCGCTACTTTTCACTCCACTGTGCCTCATCTGTAAAATGGGGATGGGGACCGCCTGCGAGCCCCACGTGGGACGGGGACTGATTCCCGCCCGATTGGCATGGATCCACCCCAGCGGTCAGTCCGGTGCCCGGCACACGGTGAGCACTTAACGAATACCATTATTACAGTGATTACGACTGATCGACTGATGGATTGATTGGGTTAAGCAGCGGAGAGCTGGAGTCAGAGGCTCCGGGTTTTTCTGTGTGAACTTTCCTCCCCATCTGGGGCTGCTGCAGCCCTCCCGGCTTCACAGCTGTGGTTTCCGGTTGCACTTGACAAGACTTGGTCGGCCTCCCCTTCCTCCTCCTCCCTCCCCATCCCCCACGCGTGGAAGGGCTGGGCTCCGGGGCGGGGTAGAGGCCCGAGGAAAGCACGGGATGGTGCTGCCTCCTTGGGGCTGCTCGGGCCCATTGCCGGGGGAGACACCATTTTAGGACTGTATGGGCCGCCCCCGCCTTCCCTCGGGACCACACAACCCCCCACCTAGTTGCCGGCCCTTTAGCTCCTGGCAAAGAGCCAGTATCAAAACGACTATTGGCTTCCATGCTCTCCATCACCTCGCCCCTTCTTACCTCACCTCCCTTTCTCCATCGCAGCCCGCACGCTGGTCCTCTGGTGCCACCCTTCTCACTGGGCCTCCATCTCGCCCTTCTCTTTGCCCACCCCTGGTCCCCCCCGCCAGACTGTAAGCCCGTTGTGGGCAGGGATTGTCTCTTTATTGCTGCATTGTACTTTCCAAGCGCTTAGTACAGTGCTCTGCACACAGTAAGCGCTCAGTAAATAAAATCGAATGAATCCTAATGAGGGTATTTGTTAAGCGCTTACTGTGTGCCAAGGATTATTGTAGGCACTGGGGTAGATACAGGGTCATCGGGTTGTCCCACGTGGGGCTCACAGTCTTAATCCCCATTTTCCAGATGGGGTAACTGAGGCCCAGAGAACTGAAGTGACTTGCCCAAAGTCACAGAGCTGACAAGTGGCGGAGTCGGGGTTAGAACCCACGACCTCTGACCCCCGAGCCCATGCTCTTTCCTTTATGCCACGCTGTTTCGGAATGAATAAATGAGGTCAGGGAAGTGACGACCGGGTCAGCTTCCACACCTCTGAGAGTCAGGTTCTCAGTTGGTCTGTCCCACGGTTGTATCGTGCTCTCCCAAACACTTAGTACAGTGCTCTGCAAGTAGTGAGCACTCAATAAATGCAACCGATTGATTGATCTATTGGAATATAAGCTTCTCAAGGGCAGGGATCATCTCTACGAACTCCACTGTACCCGCCCAAGCTCTTGAACACGATGGTCTGCCCAGTGTAGGTGTTCAATAAATGCTATTACCCGATGGATTGCACTGTTTGGCTGGAGCTTTGGGCACTCTGATGTCTGGCATTTTAAAGTCTCAGTCTCCCTCCACCTCAACTTTGGGTGCTGAGTTTCACGGTGCCCGTGTTCAGAAGAACCGGGAACGGCTCTGGAACGAGTGGGGAACGTCAGGGGACGTTCCCTGTTCCGATGAAATCCGATGGATTTCCACGAAATTTTGTGGGAGACATCATTATGTTAGGCAGTGTGTTGGGAGTGATATCGGTAAATTAGGTGGCTTGTTATGTCAATGACATGGCTATTTTAGACAGCGGGCCTGCCACCAAGGTCATCTCGGGATCTGAATTCATGCAAACCGGCTGCCAGGGGCCACCTCAAACAGGGAACTAGGTCCGGGACGTTCCCGCCCTCTCTGCATCCCCTGTTCCCGGTCAGGAGGTCAGAGCTGGATCGCTAGGACTGAGGGATTGGTGGAGGGGGACAGGGTTGGGCACAGACCTGTCTGATCCCCTGCCCCACCTGCAGGTCCGGCCTCTGATCCCGCTCGGGGACTTGGAGGGCAGAGGTTGCAGTGGGCCGGGGGGAGGGCAAGGCAGGGGCGAGGGGGCTGGGCCTGCCGGCCCCTTCAACCCCAGATGGTGCTCGCGGCCTGTCGGATCCGGTCTGGGCCGGCGGTTTGGGAGTCCGAGTAGGGCAGGTGCAGTGAGTTATGGGGACCAAACTAGTCATTGCAGACCCCTTCACCTTTCCCCCAGTCCGGGCCGCCATCTCATCCAGCTCCCTACCGTCCCCCTGGGTCCGCCGGTCTCCCTGGGTCCGCCGGCCCATTCACGCTCCCTCATCTCCCGACGGATCATCCCCTCCACATCCCTCACCTTCCCAGACCTGCTCCCCACTCCTCTGACTCCAAGAGTGAGAACAGCTTGGCAGAGGCAGAGGCAGATGGAATGGGATCTGGTCATCCTTTCCCTAAGTGCCTCTCCTCCTGCAGGCCTCCCCCCACCTGACCCTTCCCCAACCTCCTGCATCGGTAATTTACTGTAATTTATTTTTGTATATTAACGTCTGTCTTCTCCTCTAGACTGTGAGTTCGTTGTGGGCAGGGAATGTGTCTGTTGTTGTAGTATACTCTCCCAAGCACTCAGTACAGTGCTTCGCACACAGTAAGTGCTCAGTAAAGACAGTTGAATGAATGAATGAAACTGGCCAAGGGCAGAGCTCAGATGAGGGTCAGGTTTGAGAAACAGAACTAGCTCAGGAGTTCCCGGGGTCCTGGTTTGCCCTTGGCTCCCCATCCATTACTCCGGCTGCCCAGGGCAGGAGAGGGGAGGAAAGGAGCTGGGGGCCGGCAGCTGGGACCAGAAAGATCGCCCCTTGCTCTTCCCCCTCAACTGAAGTCAGAAAAATGTCCTTCAGTTGACCGTAGGCTAGTCGGAGAGTTTGTTGGAGGGTGGCCTGGCTCCTCATTAGTTGGGCAAGTAAATGTTGCCCATGAGACCTTGTGTCCCCCTAACCCTGCACCACTGATGAAGCCGAGAGAAGAGGCTAATCAATTGGCCACTCCCACATCCCACCTGGGTGACTGACTGTGATGTGATGCTCTGGTTGCAGTGTCCTGTGTGACTGGGGCGGGGGGGGGTGTAACTCCGAAGTGTTCCTGTGGCACTCTGTCCTCTGGTGCATGAGTTTCAGTCTCTGCTGGTCCATTGGTGGGCCCTTATGGAGGCGGGGAGTCTTCCTATAACTCTCGTTGGTACCGGAAGCGAACAGTTCCAGACCCAGAAGTAATGCCATCAAGCTGTTCACATAGACAGGCCCAGTCACGGCCCCCCACCACCTCCATGCACACACCCGCCGGGCCAAACATCCCAACATCAGAAGAAAGCCGACAACATGAGGCATCTCCTTTAAAAATATATATTTACAAGCCAGAGTTCCCCGTCTCTGGAACTCTTAAAAAACATCATTTTGGGGAAATGAAACGACTGAGACAAATGGCACAGGACCACCCCCTTCAGCCCTAGGGGGTCTCACCCATTCGAACCAGCCCAGGTCCTCGCTCTTAATCCCACCTTGTTGGATCCCAGACAGCGGGGTGACCCCAGAATTGGGCCAAGAGGCCACAGACCGCCGTCCCCTTCAAAAGCTACTCCACAGCCACCTGACCGGCCCATCCTAGCACAACTCCCCGATGACCCTGCCCATGCCAGCTACCTGAGTCTCTACTCACCCCAAGACAAGGGTCTGGATTTCCTGGGCTGCTGCTCTTGCTCCCCTGGCCCAGGGTGGCTCTGAAGGGACCCACCCCATGTCCCTCAGACAGTCCGTGTGAGGTCCCAAATTGGCCCAAGGGTGAGCAGTTTTCCCTTTGACCAGTGAGTGAGCCCAAAAGAGGCGGATCCTTCCCGATCCCCAAAGACCCTGTGCCCCTCCCTATGGCTATGCGGGGCCCCAGAACGGGACCCAAGAAAAGTGCCAATGTGCCTCGCTTTTCCCCCAGAAAAAGAAACCCCCAGAGAGAGACCCTGGGCTGGGGGAAGGAGGGATGGGGAAGGGAGACCGTGACTGCTGCTGGGCATGCTCAATAAAGGCAGGGAAGACCATCTCTCACCCCGCTACCCATCGCAGCACAGCCCCAGGGGCATGAGGCAAATGATTCGGCGCCGGGCGCCTGGCATCCCTCCCTGGCCGCTCCAGAGGGCTGCCGCAAATAGCTCTCTCCAGCACACCTTCACATCCAGACCCTCCGGGGGCCCCAAAGGAGGGGCAGCCAGGGCCCCGGCTGCTGCACACAGCCAATGCCCGGAGGCTCGAGTGATGGGTAGCTGCCTAGACCAACCAGCATCTGTCCCTTTACTCCCACGCTCTTCCAGGATCACTTCCATCTCCTCCACGACCCTTCGGACGTTGCTCCCAAATCTCCTGAATTGCACACTGCCCCTCTTACTCCCCACACCCTAGTCCGGTCTCTGCGTCCACCTTGAAAAGAGGGGGCAGATACTGGGCTCCGGCCCCAAAGCCAGTGAGGTGATCCCAGTCGCACCCCCCAACCCTCCCACCCCCAGTCATGCCCCCGTGACTCCCTGAGACCAACTGACCCCTCACCACGTCCATCCTGCAGGGGGGAGGATGGGGATCCCTGTCCCCAGGATGCCAACGGTGGCTGCGGAGGTTGGCAAATCTCTAAAATACTGGTTTGGTATCAAAAATAAAGGCTCAAGACCGAGCCCTGGGGCAGCCCCAGGCCGGGGGCGAAAGGCAGGCAGGGGGAGGGCCCCAGGGCAGCCTCCCCCTCACCCCAGCCATCCTCCCAGCTCCTTCTAGGTCGGCAGCCCCCAACCCCTCTGTGCATCTCGGATGCAGTCAGAACCCTCTTCCAAGTGAAAAAGCCCTTATGTCGTTCCCTGTTAAAAAATAGAATATGATATCAAAAAGTGGGGCAGGGCCCCATGCACAAACAAGCCCAGGCTCCAGCCGGGAGGGCTCCCCAGGCGGGTGCCTCTCCCCCAATGCCCTCAGCCCCGAGACATGATGGGACCGCCTAGGGCAGTTTGCCAGCTCGGGGGCCCGGGGGCGGGTCAACCGGTCAGGCTGCTCAGAGCCAACACGGCAGCCTGGCTCCCCACACTAACTCTGCTAGGCAAGAAACATCCCTGTGAGAGGAGAAAGAGCAAGAAAGGGCCACGTAGGGGTAGGGCCTCCTCCCCTGCTGCCGTTTTCATGATAAACACCATTTCCGGGCCAGAGACCTGCCCACCGGGTCCTAAAGAAAGAAAATCCCTCTCCCCGGTCGGCTCAAGTGCTTACTCCGGAACAGAAATGGCAGTGGCAGCAGGGGGTGTGGGGAGGAAATGGAGGGATGGGGGACTACGACAACAGTGGGATGTGGGAGGAGAGGGAAGGTACGGAGGGAGGTGGGACTTCACCTGCCTTTTCCCTGGCAAAGAGCCAGTGCCCTATGGTCCTCAGGAAATAAATAAATTGTTCTCCTGCAATTGCGGGAGAAACAGTGTGAGGCCAGGGCAGGCAGGGTGGCCTCCTGGGCCATTTTTGTGACGACAAGGAGTGACCTTTAACTGTACACACTTGCGTACACGTGCGCGCCCATATACACACCCACACACACTCAAGGGGACATAAGCGAAGAGTTCCCACCCGGGGGACCAAGAAAGAGGCCAGGGATCTGGACCAGGGCCGGGCTTCGCATCTCCTCCAGGCTACAACAGGAAACTCCAGCTTCCAGGGAGGCGTTGGGCAAGCCCCAGGGATCCTCTCACCCCAATGTAGAGGGTCTAGAGGCCAAGCCCCAGGGCCCAGAGGTCGGGTTTGGGGAGGGAGACAGCATTCTTCTCAACCTGAAGCTGACTCAAAACAGCCTCCAGCCCTTAGGGTCTCCCCTGACACCATGCAGCTTCCAGAAGACCCCGACCCCCTCCACTCCCACGGCTTATACCTACGCCCTCCGCTGAAAAACCCGAAGGGCCCCTCCCCACATTTGGAGAGGGGGAGCGGGGGAGTAAGGACGGAAAAGGAAAAAGAAGTCATGGCTTCTGGGGCCCAGGAGAGAGCACCACGGGGGTGGAGAGTCCATCCACGCTGAGCGAGGGAATGTGAACCTGGGAGCTGCTGCTGGTTGGAAACTGGGGAGAGAGAGACAGAGACGGAGTCAAAGAGAGAGAACAATGGGGAGAGAAAGAGACACAGAGAAAAAGCCAGGGAGAAGGGGGTGTGGTGGAGAGGGGTTTTAGGAGAAGTTGGACATGGCGGTGGACTCCACCAAGACTGGGTGGGTTCTGCTTTCAGGGGGTCCCTGGCATCACCCCAGGCCTGCCTTAGCGCAGACCTGCTCCCTCAGAACTAGGGCAGGGGCACTGTTCTCAGGACCCTGGCCCCAAGGGACAGGGGATTTGGTCAACCTCTGCAGGATCGCGACCTCTTCCCGCTTCCTCCCTGCCCGAGGCCGAGCCGTTCGAGCCGTGCCGAGAGGACCCGTTCCAGGCTGGGAGCCCACCGCCCGCCGACAGACCCACGAGGTAGTGGGCCGGGCGTACCTGGAAGGAGAGTTTGGCTGGGCTGCGGGGGGCGATGGGGCTGAGAGTGCTCCAGAAGTGGATAGTCGGCGGCAGGGAGCTCGGTGTCAGCAGCACTGGCGTCTGAAAGGCAGAGGAGAGGGGCTGAGGGGTGGCCCTGGGTGACTGACTGGCTCACCCCTGAGCCCCCCGAACCTACAGACCCCCTCTGCACGAAACCCAGTTTTATGCTCTGTCTTCACCCCTACCCAATCCTTTGAGCTTTTGGCTCTGTCTCCTAAGCACCAGTCAATGATAGTAACAATCATAACGATTACAGTATGTGTTAAGCTCTTCCTATATCCCAGGCACTGTACTAAGCGCTGGGGTGGATACAAACAAATCAGCAGGGACATAGTCCCGGTTCCCCAAGGGGATCACACTTAGTCCCGGTTCCCCAAGGGGATCACGCTCTTAATCCCCATTTTACAGTTAACTGAGGCCCAGAAAAGTGACTTGCCCAAGGTCACCCAGCAGAAAAGAGGCAGATCCGGGATTAGAACCCAGGTCCTTCTGACTCCCAGGTCGCTAGTCTATCCATTAGGCCATGCTGCATCTCGACATCTTCCCACCCCAACACACACATCGTAAACTGGGTGGTGGGCAGAGCCCGGGGGGACCCAGCTAGTCCACCTGGCCCTCCCCAGTCCCCGGGCACTCACCAGGGCATGAGAGGTGATGACAGATGGAGTGAGAGAGGTGCTGGTTCCTCCGGGGGCCAGGAGGCCACTGGGGGGTCCCGGGGCCCGATCTGGAGCGGGGCCGGCCAGAAGGCTGGGTGTGAAGGGCAGCTCCAGGTCCTTGGGCTTGCGGCTCTTTTGGGGTTGTGGCCCCTCGGCGGCCCGGACCTGCTCCTTCTCCTGGGCCCCCAATCCGGCCACAGTCCCGGCTCCGGCCCCAGCCAGGCCCAGAGCCAGCTCCGCCTCCACCGTCTCCATAGCGACCATCTCCAGCAGCTCCTTCTCACTAGGCGGGACATCCGGCTTAGCAGGGGGCCCGTCTGGCTCTGGGTTGGCCTCATCTCTGGGTGCTTCCCCACCCCCACCCCGGTCCTCCTCCTCCTCCTCCTCCTCCTCTTCTTCCTCCGGGAACTCCACCTTCACTTCGGGCAGGAAGGGCTGCCGCTCAGCCTCCACCTCCTCTTCCGAACCTTGAACTTTGACCTCCGTGGGGGCCAGGATGACCTGTGCGGGGGGCAAGATGAGAGGCCTGTGAGGGGGACGGCCCAGCCAACACCCAAGGGGCTGCCTCTGGGTGAAGACCGGTGGAGAAAGTTAGGGCTCTAGAGGAAAAAGTTAGGAACGTTGGATGATACTGTGGTTGAAAGGGGGGCAAACATCACCCGGTTGCTCCCCCAGGCATCCTGTTGCCCGCCCGGCCTAATACTGGGCTCCAGCCCGAGGTAACATCCCATCCCCGACACGCACACATCCCCGCCCTGGGCAAAAAGGACCCTGGGATTTAATGATCTGAACGGATGTCTCTCTCCTCCCTTCCCCGCAACCACCGACCCCTTCCCTCTCCCCCACTCCCTCCCTCTCTGTCCCTGGCGTCCCCCCTCTCCTCCACCCCAGTTTAGGGTGGGCATGGCTTCTCTTCCTTTCAGTTCCTGGGCGTGAGACCCTCTGCCTCCGCATTTCTGGAGCTGGATCATCACCGGAGCCCGGGCGGCCCCACTCACCTGCAGCGGGACAGCCGCCTCGGCCGTTTCCAGGCTAATGTCCAGCGGCGGCGGCGGCAGCTCGGATCCGGGGAAGTCGCTGGGGGGCGGAGCCTCGAGGCGGGCCGGGCGCAGGGCCGGAGCCTGCAGGGACTGGATGGTGAAGGTGGAGTAGAGTCCGGAGCGCATGTACTCGTTGCGGCTGCTGCGGGGGGGGGCGCCGCCCCCGCCCCCCCGCGGGGTCTTAGGCAGCAGCCCCGGCGCGGGGGGCAGCTTGGGGGGCTCAGCCGGGGCCTCGGGCCGGCGTCCTTCCTCCCCGCTGCCCGCCCCCTCTGGGTACGAGACAAACTTGTACACGAATTTCTGGCCGCTGACCTTGCGTATGATGTTCTGCAAGAGGAGGTGGAGGAGGGGGGAGTCAGGAGCGCCCACCTTTGCAGGGATGGGCGGGACTTGGGTCCACTTCCTCCCTGATCCCATCCAGTCCATCTGGTTCCAATGGATCAGACTGGGTTTCTGGTGCCAGTGGGACCTAAGTGGAGCCGGGTCTCTTCTCCTTCTATCCCCCATCACCAGGTACCAGAGGGATGGTGCGGGGACAAATGACAGTCAGTAATAATGACGGTATTCGTTAAGCACTTACTAGGCACCAAGCACTGTTCTAACCGCTAGGGTCGATAGGAGGTTATGAGGTTGGATGCAGCCTTAATTCCCATTTTACAGATGAGGTAACTGAGGCACAGAGAAGTAAAGTGACTTGCCCAAGGTCACATAGCAGACGAGTGGCGGAGCCAATATTGGAACCCAGGTCCTTCTGGCTCTATCCGCTATGCCACGCTGCTTCTCAAAGCAGAAACCCAGTCTCCTGCCTGGAGTCTTCATTCGGAGTCCAGGGAGCCTGAGGCTGGGTTTGAGGATGAGCTTAAGGTGCCGGCTGTCAAGGTGCGGAGTGTCACGCTGCCATGCTCCTCTTCTCTACTCCCCTCCCCTCCCTCCCACCCCACGAGAGGGTTAGACCCCGCCCCCCATCATGGCAGTTCAGTCCAAAGAGTTCCCCAGACCTTCCTGGACTATCTTTGATGGTTTAACCCGCTCACCCCCAACCCACCGGTCCAGTAAAAATTTCAAATTCGGCCTGCAGGGAACACGGGACCTTCCCACCTCCCCAGTTCACGGACACCCAGGGGCATAGACTTTGGGCTCGTCCGGCGAGGCCAGTGAGAGAACGGGGGAAAGGTGGGCCTGAGAGTAGGCTCGGGGCCAACAGGAAGGATGGTTGCCTGTGAGGGACGAGCAGCTGTGAGGGGAGGGGACAAACTGAGTGAGGGACGGGACCTGTGAAGCTGGGGCAGGGGGCCGAGGGGATGGAGGCAGTACTTGAAGGAAAAGGGTTGACCGGGATGCAGCTGGGCGGAGAGCTTTGGGTGCGAAGACAGACTCTGGGGGGCCGAGTTTGGAGCTGGGGATTGAGCCTGGGGTCGGGCAGGGTTGAAATCTGAAACTCAAGCTGAAGGCCTGTCACCGTGGGGAAAAGGGAAAGGTACGGAGTGCGGAGCCTGTGCTTGGGCGGGGAGGTGCGAGCCGGGGAGGAGGAGTTGTAGGGGCTGGAGTTGAGGTTAGAGGTCCAGGGGCCTGGTCCCCACCCCCACCCCCCCAAGCCCCCGCAGGTACTCGGAGACACGGGGAGGAGATCAGAGCCAACCTTGTCGTAGTAGTAGCGCAGGGCCCGGCTGAGCTTGTCATAGTTCATGTTGGTCTTATTCTTCCGGAGGCCCCAGAGCCGCGCCACTTCCTCGGCATCCACCAGCTTGAATTCGCCATCGCTGGACGTCCAGGCGATGAGGTGCCCGTTGCTCTGCTCCTCCAGGAGCTGCAGCAGGAACTGCCACAGGGTCACTGAAGGGTCCATAACTGCGGGGGGGACATCGGCGGGGAGAAGGGGGCTGTGGGGCCACGGCTGCTGTGGACGGAGAGGGCTTTTCCCGGGTCCCCCGTCCCCCTTCTTTCGCTCGGCTCCTACCGTTTACACCCCAACCCTCCTCCCTTCCTCTAGTTTTGGTGGGGCTGTGTGTGTGTATGGGGGTGGTGAGGGGTGGGAGGAAGGGTCCTGAGGGGGAAGAAGTGAGGGAGAGGGGATCCCATCTTATCGCTCTCCCCTCCCCACCACCCTGCTCCTTCCGTATCCCCTGCCCACAACTTGTACGGGTGTCCAGGCCGGAGGCGGGGGGCGGGTTGGAGTAAGGGAGAGGAGGATCGGATCCATACTCCTCTACCTATGGTTCTGAAAATGTTGGAGAGGCCCTGCCATCCTTCTCTCAGCTGGGCCGGGCAGAGCTATGCAGGGGAGGGCAGGGCCGAGCCAGGCCGGGCAGGGGAGGGCAGGGGAGCGGAGGGCCAGGCCTGGCAGGGGAGGGTAAGGCAGGGGAGGGGAGGGGAGGGCCAGGCCGGGCAGGGGAGGGGAGGGCATGGCCGGGCAGGGGAAGGGAGGGGAGGGCGAGGGCAGGGGAGGGGGAGGGCAGGGCCAGGTCTGGCAGGGGAGGGAAGGGTCGAGCAGGGGAGGGCCAGGCCTGGCAGGGGAGGGGAGGGGAGGGGAGGGGAGGGGAGGGGAGGGGAGGGGAGGGCAGAGCAGGGCCGGGGAGGGCAGGGGAGGGGAGGACCGGGTCACCGGGACCCAGGTCTCACCTGTGAGGAGGGCGGCAGCCGCGGCGGCAGCCCCCGGGGGCGGGAGCTCCATGGGCCCCGGGCCCCGCCGCCCCCCGGCCCGGTGGTGGGCGCCCAGCCTCCGCCTCCGGCCCCGTGTTCAGGCCCCGTGTTCAGGCCCCGTGTCCAGGCCGGCTCCGGGGGCGGCGGCGGCGGCGAAGCGGAGCCGGTGCGGGGCCCCTCCTCCCGCGGCCCGGCCCGGCCCGGCCCGGCCCCGCCCGACCCGCGGCCCCGCCCGACACTTCCTGAGCCCCGCGAGCCCCGCGAGCCCCGCTCCGACCCGGAGCCCGGAGGCGGAGGACGGGGGACGGCGGGGCGGAGCGGGGCGGGGCGGGGCGGAGCGGGGCGGAGCGGGGGCGGCGGGGGCCCCCGGCCTGACGGGGCCGCTCACATGCGCGGGGAGCCGGAGAGGAGAGGAGCCGAGCTGGCGAGCGGGAGCGCCGAGGGGGCGGGGAGAAAACCGCAGCCCCCGGACCCGCCCCGCCCCGTCCCGTCCCCGCCTCCGGGGCCCAGCCCGGGACTCCACGGCCCAGCGCCCCCGCACCGCTAGGACGACGACGACGACGGGGCTCAGAAGGCCCCCTGTCCCCCGGACCGGAGCCCCCCGCCCTCCCCCCGCCCCCGCTCCTCCGGGGCAGAGGGGGAGGTCCCGAAGGCCCGGAGCATCGTTGGGGCCCCGTCCTCATGGCAACCGCGGAGCGCCCCGGCGGGCGGGGCCCGGTCTCCATGGCAACCCCGGAGGGGGAGGGGAGGGTGGGCGGCCGCGATGGAGGGGATTCGCTTTTGGGCATCGAAGGGTGCGGGGGCTGGCGAGGTCTCGGCGGCGGAGGGTGCGCTGCCCGTCGCCATGGCAATGAGGGTGACGTCACGGCAGCACCCGGGAGCAGCTCGGGACAGACGCTGCTTGGCAACCGGAGGAGGGGGGCAACCGGAGGAGGGGGGCACCCGGAGGGTGGCACGGGCGGGAGCTTCCCCCTCCCTGCTTCTCCCCTCTCACCAACGAGGCAACCTCATTTCCACCGGAGGGTGCAAAGAGGGACAGCCTCGCCACCCCCCCACGGACCCCAAGAGGCCGTGCCCTTCGACGGGGGGGGAGGGGGCACCACCCAAGGGGTCGGGTGACGGCCAGACCCCTTCGTCGTCATCATCGTACTTTATTTACAGTCACAAAAGTGGGACTCTGGTGCCCACATCTCTACTCCCACCCCCCACCACGTTCTTCCTCCTCCTCCTTCTCCGGGGGCCGCAGCGGCGGGGCCGGGACTCGGGGTTCACAGAGGAGATGTGCGCCGTGGCTCCTCGACCAAATCCCGGAGCCCCTGAAGTTCCCGCAATCCCTAAGGACAAAAAGAAAGTCAGGCTGGAAAGGTGGAGGGGGAGTAAGCCGGGGAGACCTGAAGGAGCGGCCCCCGGCCTCGCGCCTGCCCTTGGCCCGACACCCTGTCATACCCCGTTTCCACCCCACTTCTGCCCAGGTGATTCTGGGGCCCTGTGGGGTACAGGGCAGGGAGAGCACCCCGTCTTCCCCCCCGCCCCACACTCACCTCTAGCACCAGGCGGATGTTGGCTTTGATCTTGGCTGAATCCTTGGTGAGGCTGTCGCTGAGGCTGGGGGGCGGGGAAGAGGCGCGGGAAGGCAGGGAGCTTAGGGCCACACACATTTTGGGCGTATACCCCTGCCCCGATCGGAGTTTCACGGCTCAAATGGCATAATCCTCGGTTCTAGGGCCACCCAACTTGGTCCAACTCATCTATAGCACTGGAGTCTTTTGGAGCTGAGCCGGGGGCGAGGGGGGTGGTGGGGGACCGCTGCCGACCTGCAGCTTCTCAGCCCAAACTGGGCCCAAATTAAGAGGCTGTGGGAGTGGGGCGTCCCAATAGGCTGCAAACCTCTCAAGGGCAAAGGCTGCCTCTCTCGCTTCTCTCGTCCGATCCCCAAAGCTTAGTTCAGCTCAGATGCAGCTCCATTGCCGGAGGGGGCAGATGAGAAGTTTCAGGGGGATCGGATGAACTCAGGAAGGAGAGCTTCGGGATGGGACCCTAAAGAGTAAATTAGGGATGTGGACGGAAAAGGCTCCACCTCACCATGAGAACGGCTGTCCCGGAGGGCAGCCGTTACGTCGTTCCTCTGAGCATCCTCTGATCAGGGAGACGCCCGGGCTGGATTGATCTAACCCAGGACCTTTGCTACTTGCGTCAGTCTTGGAGCCCGTCCGACTCTGGACGCTGGCCCTCTTACTCCCGGGCCCCACTCGACCCTTCCCCCCAAACCCCTGACCCAGGACCCCTGGCACTCTGGTTCAGAGGTCATTCACCTGGTCAGGAGGCGGCTCTTGCGTTCAATGAAGCGCAGCGCTTCGGGCAGCGTCAGCTCCAAAAAGAAGCCATATCCCAATGCCACGCAGATCCGTGAGGGGTCTTGCCTGTGTAAGAGGGGCCGGGTGAGCAAAGGTGGCTGAGGTCGGAGGGAGCAGAAGCAGTGAGTGTGTCCTAATGGGAACAGCACAGAACTAGGAGTCAGGAGGCCTGGATTCTAATCCAGCCTCAGCCACTTGCCCGCTGTGAGACTTGGAGTGGGTCACTGAACTTCTCTGTGCCGCAATTTCCTCACCTACAAAATGGGGAGTCAATGCCCGTTCTCCCTCCCGCTTAGACTGTGAGCCCTATGTGGGCCAGGGATTGATTGTGTAGTGTGTGTGTGCCCCAGTGCTTGGCACTTAGTATAACACTATTACATCCAACTCCCAAGTACACAGTAAGTGCTCAATAAATATGACTGATGGTTAGAAAGCTCTTAACCAATACCACAAGTCATATTAGGGAACAGTGCCTCCCTAGTTCTCATTAGTCAAAACCGTAAACGGCCTTAAAGGAGACAATAATGACAAGCAGAGCCTGGGGGGGGGGGGGGGGGGTGATGTCCCCGAAAGAGGATTTCGGAAGTAAATGTCCCGTGAGGGGGACGGGGAGTGAGGGGGAGCAGCTTTTGAGAGGCTGCAGTGACTAGATCCTAGATACTCACACTTCTGCGCTTACGTAGAAGTTGCAGCCCAAATCCACTTGGGTATGGAGCTCCGGGTCAGCCGATTCCTAGACGGCGATGGGAAGGTGAGAGCCTTCTCTGCAGCTGGTAGGTTGGGCAGGGCCGCAGCTAACTCCCTGGTCCGAACACTAGGGTTTGCCCTCCCGCCGTCCCCCTCCCCTTCCATATTGGCGCTCATTTTCTCGTCCCCTCCAGCTGCTGTGAAAGATTTTCCCAAGCTCCCCTCCAAAACACCAGGATGAAAACCTCCTCTGCCACTATGGGAATGCCTCCCCCTTGGAGCTCTCTCTTCCTACCCTATCAGCCTTCCAGCTCGGCCCCAACCAGCCTCTCCTCCCCAATCCCGCTCCCCCCACTTAGCCAGCTCCACTTTTCCCGCTGCCTCATCTCTCCAACTCCCCCTCCCCTGGGGGGACCCTCTCAGCCACCCCAGCCCCTCCCTGAAGTCACCTGCAGCCTCTCAATGATGTTCTTGAGCTGCAGATAGTGAGCCAGCTGCTCGTAGATCTCTTCCCGCTGCGTCAGCACCTGCCTGGAATCAGTACAGTTGACCCATCCGCCCCCTAGGCCGTCCTGGCTTGACCCTGGCCCGTCCTCTTTCCCAATCTCTAGCTCCCCTCCGGTGTGTCTCTACCCTGGTTTCTTCTCACCGTGGAACTGTCCCCTACACCACAATTCTCTCTTACTTCTGCCTCATGGGGACCCACCAGGGTATAAAATCACCAGACAGGAATCTCTCTCTTTCTCTCTCCCCAGGCCTGTTCGGGTTCGGTGGATTTTGTGAACAGAGGATTTCACGGGCCAGCAATCTGAGCAGAAGCTTCTCTGAGAAGCAGTGTGGTCTAGTGGAAAGAGCACAGACCTGGGAGTCAAAGGACCTGGCTTCTAATCCTGGCTCTGCCACTCGTCTGCTGTGTGACTATAGGCTAGTCAGTTGGCTTCTCTGTGCCTCAGTTACCTCATCTGGAAAATGGAGATTAAGACTGGGAGCCCTATGCAGGACAAAGCCCAGGTCCAACCTGATGATCTCATATCTACCCCCAGTGCTTAGTACAGTGCCTGACATGTAGTAAGTGCTTAACAAATACCATTTAAAACAATCTGTGGGCTGGCCTAATTCTGGCCATAGCCCCCCCTCAAGCCAGTTTGGGACTGGGGGAGGTTTTTGGTATTTCTAAGTGCTCACTATGTGCCAGGCACTGTGATAAGCGCTGGGGTAGATACGAAGTAGCGTGGCTTGGTGGAAAGAGCACGGGCTCGGGAGTCAGAGGTCACGGGTTCAAATTCCGGCTCCGCCATGTATCAGCGGGTGTTACTTTGGGCAAGTCACTTCACTTCTCTGGGCCTCAGTTACCTCATCTGGAAAATGGGGATTAAGACTGAGAGCCCCACGTGGGACAACCTGATCACCTTGTATCTCCCCCAGCGCTTAGAACTGTGCTTTGCACATAGTAAGCGCTTAATAAATGCCATCGTTATCATTATTATTATATGAAGCAACGCGGCTCAGTGAAAAGAGCATGGGCTTGGGAGAGGTCACGGGTTCAAATCCCGGCTCCGCCACGTATCAGCTGTGTGACTTTGGGCAAGTCACTTCACTTCTCTGGGCCTCAGTTCCCTCATCTGGAAAATGGGAATTAAGACTGTGAGTCCCAGGTAGGACAACCTGTTCGCCTTGTATCTCCCCAGCGCTTAGAACAGGGCTTGGCGCACAGTACGTGCTGAACAAATACCAAAGTTACTATTATTATAGGAGCTAATCAGGTTGGATGCAGCCCGTGTCCCCCAGGAGACTTCCAGTCTTAATCCCCATTTTCCAGATGAGGTAGCCGAGGCCCAGAGGAGTGACTTGTCCAAGGTCACAGGGCAGACAAGGGATTAGAAGCCGGGTCCTTCTGACTCCGAGGCCCGGGCTGTCCATTCCAAGCACTTAGTCCAGTGCTCTGCATATAGTAAGCGCTCAATAAATACCACTGAATGAATGGGGAAGCAGTGAGGCTCAGTGGACAGAGCCCAGGCTTGGGAGTCAGAGGTCGCGGGTTCTAATCCCGGCTCCGCCTCTTGTCAGCTGTGTGACACTGGGCCAGTGGCTTCACTTCTCTGTGCCTCAGTTCCCTCATCTGTAAAATGGGGATTAACTGTGAGCCTCACGTGGGACAACCTGATGACCCAACGCTTAGAACAGTGCTCTGCACATAGTAAGCACTTAACAAACACCAACATTATTACTCTCTGCGCCTCCGTTCCCTCATCTGGAAAACGGGGACGACGACGACGACGGTGAGCCCCAAGTGGGGCAACCCGATGAGCTCGTCCCCGTCCCCCGCAGCGCTTAGCGCAGTGCTTGGCACACAGTCAGCGCCTACCCAATGCCATCGTTATTATTTATTATTATGAATGACTGAGGACGGGCTGCTTCCCGCTGCAAAAGCCGGCCGGGAGCGGGGGGGGGGGGGGGGGGGGGGGCCAGCCCCTCACCGCAGGTCCCTCTGCAGCACGTCGCTGACGAAGGCCTCGTACTGCAGCACCTTCTCTTCCACGCGCCGCGCCGCCGTCTCCATGGCAACGGCCTAGTGCAGGGAACAGGCGGGGGGGGGGGGGGAGGGAGCGGACGAGGCGTCGCTTCGACCCCCGCCGCGGAAGGACCCTTTGGCCTGCCGCAACGGCCCCACCCGCGTCCCCCGGATCTCGGGTGGGGGGCGGGACCGGCCGCGGTACGGTTCCCCCCCCGGGGCCCTTCCTTCCCCCCCCCCCCCCCCCCCCGGCACGTGGTTCGGTCCCCCTCGCCGAGCTCGCGCCTGAGGCCCGGCGCGAGGCCACTTCCGGGGGGCGGCGGGGCCACTTCCGGTTGGGGGCCGGCCGCCGTTGGGCGGGGCGGAGGGGGGTGGGCTCTGAGGCGGCTGAGGGGACCGAGGCGGGGGCGGGGGCCGAGGCCGGGGCGGCCGCTCCCGCTCCCCGACGCCGTTAACTGCGAGGGAAAGGGAAGGACGAGGCCCTTCCGCCCCACCTGACGGGAAGTGGGCGGACCCTGGCGTCGCCCTAAGCGCTGACGGCCTCCCCACCGCTGCTCTCTAATGAGTCACCATGGCGCCTGCCCAGCCCGGTGCGCAGGGATCGATAGGAGGGAATGGATTTATCCCCCCCGGGGCGGCTCAAAGCCCGGATCGATCCCCATTTGGCAGAGGAGGTCACTGAGGCCCCCACTGGACTGAAGCGCCGCCCCGCCAGGGGTTCGCAGCTCACAAGGACGGGCTGGGTGGAGGCAGGGATTTAGGATCCCCGCCCCGTCAGCTCGGCCTCCGAAGAGCCAAGTGATTTATCCCAGATGGCGGGGTGGAATCGGAACCCAGCTCTGCGGGCATCCCGCCGGGCCGCTCGGGGACGGTCGCTTTCCCGGGCGTCGGAGACTTTGACGGGCCTGGTCCCGTGCACGGGGAGGCATCTCCCCCCTACCTCGAATTCCAAGCCGGTGTTGCAGCCAAGTACGGTGCACAGCTCTGAGCGACACGTTCTGTCCCTCTGCGCCAAGCAGCGGGGCGGGATGCTCCCCCTCTCCGTTCTCTCCCCCCCTTCCTCTACCGTCAAGCGTCGGCTAGTTTTCGGCGGGGTTCCGTCTCTGCGGCCTCAGGTCCTGGTCGGATCACCTCCTTTCCCCTCTCGTTCCTTTCCTAGAGTCGTGGAATGGGACGCCAACCCTAGGCAGGCTTCTGAGGTCCTGCCTTCAGCAGGGGACGCCACTTGGGCAGGCGGTTGGCTCCGGCCCTCGCAACCGCGGTGGGGAGGCGTCGTCAGGACCTAGGATCGGTCCCCGTCACGTCGAGCCGCCGGCTCGCGGGACTGAGCCGGAGGGGACCGGCGCCGGCCCCAGCGGGCACCGAGGAACTCTTGGCTACGGCATCGACCTATCGCTCCCTTATGAACCCTGCTTCCTTCTGGCCCAATCAAGGGTCGCTCGGCCCGTCGACTCGGGGGGGGCGGCTCCGGGATGATAATCATCGTGGTATTTGTTAAGCGCTTACTCTGTGCCGGGCACTAAGCGCCGGAGTAGATAAGAGGTCACCGGAACGGACGCCGTCCCTGTCCCACACAGGGCTCATGGTCTTAATCCCCATTTTCCAGATGCGGTGACCGAGGCCCATCCGCCCGAGGTCACGCGGCAGACACGCGGCCAGGCCGGGATCAGAACGCAGATCCTTCCGACTCCCGGGCCGTGCTCTATCCTCCAATCCGCCGGGCTAGAAGCGGATGTGTGTGCGCGCGTCGGGTGGCGGGGAAGGAGGAGCCAGGCGCTGGGACCGGTCAGGGCTTTATGTACATGGGTCCAGGCAGGTGTCAGTAAGAAAATACAATCTGTGCTCATGGCGCAGCCCTGCCGCCGCACTTCAGCCACCCCAAGGGACAAAAGAGAAAAATACATAAATTAAAAAAAGAAACGGGCTCAGGTGAAAGGGGTCTGGGAGGCAGGGGCGCCGATCTGGAAGGAGGGGTAACCTTATTGCTTCGATCGGGGGCGGGGGGGAGGACGGGGGGGAGGGCAGGCACTTGACTTGCTGCCACGGGCGGGAAGGGAGCGAGATTGTGCTTCTCCCGGGGAGAGAGGAGCTGCGGTGGGGGAGGCGCCGGGGAGGGGGGGCAGTGTTTTGCCTTCCTGGGCCCCTCCCTCTAGCAGGGGAGAGGGGGCGGGGGGGCGGCGGCTGCAGCAGAGTCTATGGCTGTGGGTCCCCGGGGGGTGGGATCAGAAGGGGGGCAGCGAGAGGAGCAGAGCAGGGGGCGGAGTCCTGAGCCGGGGGAGCCCCGGGGAGCCCCGGGGAGCGGTACCTGAGAAGGCCCAGGGAGGGGGTGCTGGTGTTGGTGGGACGGGGGGAGGGCAGGGATTTGAGGGGGTAGGGCCGGGAAACCCCTCCCCTCCCCCCCCGCAGCACTTTCAGTCCACATCCATCGACTCGGCCTGGGGTGCGGGGCCATCGCCAGAGAGCTGGGTCAGAGGGGCGGCCAGGGAGCTGGGGGGTCCGGGGCGTGCCGGGGGCCGCCGCACCTTGTCCTGCCGCTGGTAGAAGAGAACGTAGGCTGCCTTGGACTAGAGGGAGGGAGTGAAAGACGGACAGAGAGACAGATGGGGAACACGCTGAGACCAAGGGCGACGTCGCGTGGCGGTGGCCCCAAAGAGTTACGTTGGTGATGACCCTCACTCTCCGCCCCCCGCCCCGACCCCGCTGGGGCCCACTGCTCCCATGTCCCCGCCTCCTAGTCCTCGGGTCGGCGGGCGGCAACTCTAGCTGGCCTACCTCAATCTGGCTTTCAGACACCGGGGAGACACTGCTGTCATCAAAATAGTGCCACTGTCCACTGTCCTTGTTCCGGGCAAACGTCGTGTCTGTCACGGCAAAGGCCACGGAGGTCCACACCAAAGCGCAGGAACCACTGCCACCCAAACCGATGGCACTGACCCGCCCCCAACACACCCCACTTCCCTCCCAATTGCCACGGCCAAGCACGTCCTCCCCCCGTCTCCCCCCGCCGTACGCCCCCCGCCGTATGCCCCCCAGTTGTGTCTTCTCCGTACAGTGGCCGTCCCGCAGACCCCCGTAGTGGTTGGAGACAGCGATGAGGTCATATTTGCAGGGGGGCGCGTCGGCCTCCGTCCGTGGCTTGATGATGAACTCGGAGAAGTCCAGGTCCCTGTGCGGAGAGGCGGCGGGAGACAGGGTCGGCACGGGGAGGGAACCCAGGGCCCGCTCCTGGGGCGGACCGACCGGGCGGCGGGCCCTGGCCGGTCACCGTCTGCCCGCTCTCCCCCCGAAATCTCACGCTGCTCCCACCCACCCGGCTCCGGGCCCCCTCTGACCGGATGGGGAACTCGACGAGGGTGTCCAGCTTCTCGCGAGAAAACTTGGTGTAGGAAAAACGCTTGAGGTGGATGATGAGGGCCTCAGGCAGCGCCCACAGGTCTAACTTCTTGGTGGCCAGCTGGTGCCGCTTGCAGGTTGGGCAGTACCTGGCGGGGAGGAGGGAGAAGAGGGGAAGCAGGTGAGGTGAGGAGCCCCTTCGTCCCGGGCCCCCGCCCCCCACCCCCAGCCGGACCCTAGGTCCCCCCACCAGGGGTTCTCCTCCTCCAGCGTCTCCACTGTGGTGAAGAGGTCGACGCACTCCTGTAGCCGCACCGGGGTCTTCTTCAGCAAGTAACCCATACAGTCGTGCTTCACGTAGCCCTGGGGGGAGACGGATGGGGGGAGCTCGGGGGAGGGGTCTCTCCACCCCAATACTTCCACCCCGGGGTCCACCCCCAGGATGCCCCCAAACCTTCCCCAGCCCTTTTCACCTCGGCCTCCACCTCATTGTAGTAACGCTTCTTCATCTCCGGATCCCAATCAATGGCAATGTAAGGCTGGGCTGACGGATTAACGACAACAATGATATTAATAACCGTCATAACTCTCGTGGTATTCGTTAGGCCCTTCACTACGTGCCCGGCACTTCGCTAGACGCTGGGGTAGATCCAAGATCAGCGGGTTGGACACGGTCCCCGGCCTACATGGGGCTCAGGGTCTTAATCCCCATTTCCCAGATGAAGAAAGCGAGGCCCGGAGAAGTGAGGTGACTTGCCCACGGTCACACAGCAGGCAAGCGGCAGAGCCGGGTTTAGGACCCAGGTCCACTGTCTCCCAGGCCCGCCGCTCTCCCCATTAGGCCACGCTGCTTCTCTGGGGAGGATCGGGGGAGGGGATGCGCGTGAAACGTCAGAGGGCCCGCCGGCCCGCCTCCCGTCTCGCCCTCCGGGCCCGGCCCCGGGCGCCCCAGCTCACAGTTGAAGGAGACCCCGTTGGCGTCTTCGCTGAAGCTGGCTCGGTCACTGGTGCCGTTGGAGTTGACCGTCTGCAGACTGAAGAGCAGCTTCCGCCTGCGCCTGCGCCTCCTTCTCCGGCGCGGGGGACGGGGCGGGGGGCGGCAGGGCCGCTTGGGCTGGTTGGCGGGGCCGGGGCTGGGGGGGCTGGCGGGGGCGCTGCCCGGATGCCCCTCCATTTCCCCCTCTCCGCCGTCAACTGCCTCTGCCCGTTTCTCCTCTCCATCCGCTGGGGTGGAGACCGGGTGGGCGGAGCCTTCCAGGGAACTTCCCTCCCCTTCCTCCTCTTCCTCTTCCTCCTCTTCTTCCTCCTCCTCCTCTTCCTCCTCTTCTCCTAGGGCCAGGGCAGGAATGAGGGAGGATTAGTGCCGCTGGGACCGCCGCCCTGCCCCCAGGGCTCTGAATTCTTTTTGGCCTCAGTCCCAGGGCTCCGTGGAGCTGTCGGTCAAGCCGCCGAGCGCTTACTGTGCGCAGAGCACCGTACTTTGTGCTCGGAAGAGTACACTATAACAATAAACAGACATTTCCTGCCCACGACGAGCTTACGGTCTAGAAGACTGTCCCCTGACCAACCTCAGCCCCCTCCCAGTCTCCTCCCCCAGCCCCCACCCCCTCACCCTCACTCAGTCCATTAGGCCTCTTGTTGTACAGATTCTCCTCTTCGCTATTCTCTTCCTCCTCTTCCTCCTCCTCGTCCTCTGAGTCCGGCCGAGTCACGTAGCGGCTGGAGGGAGGGAGGGACGGACGGAAAGGGGGTGGCTGGGGTGATGCTGCCCAGGGTGGAGGGGGCAAAAGGAGGCCAGCAGTGGAGCGGACGGACGCCGCGGGCGACCGAGGCCTCGGGGGGCGGCGGCGGCACGGGGTCGGGGTTCGGGTGGCGAGGGGGGTTCGGGAGCACTCACGAGAGGCGATGCAGCAGGATGTGGTACAGGGCGTCCCAGGAGAGGCGATCGCGAGGCACCGACACCAGCAGCGGGTGGCCGAACAGCATGAGCCCGTAGTAGGAGTCGCTGTAGTCCCGGGCGGGTGCCCGCTCCCGCAGGTACACGGGAAGCACCACGTCCTCGCCCGGCCCCTCGCCTGACCCTCCGGACACCTCGTAGCTGTTGGGCAGAGTCCAGGCTCGGGGGGGAGGCCTGGATGGGACCCATCCCCCGTCCCCCTCCACACCCGCCCCCCCGGCCTCACAGCCGCCCCCACACCGCCTCGCCCTCCAAGGCCGCCGCCGCCCCTCGCCCTCCCTACCAATCCTCACATGAAGATGTCATCTCGGTCCAGAATGCAGCTCAGGGCCTCCTCCAGCTGGTAGATCTTATAGAATCGGTGACTGAACACGTCGGCCACCATCATCTGTAGAGACGGGAGGCGGGTCAGGGCCGCCCACGTTGCTCGCTCGCTCCCTCCCTCGTGCGGCCCCCGGCCTCTGGGCCGCCCCATCCCGGCTCCCCTTCAACGCTCACCCGATCAGGAGAGACGCCTGTGTGTTTGGCCAACGCAATGCAGAGATCCAGCACCTTCCCGGCTTTGGGGACCACCAGCCGGTGCTGAGAGGGGAGGTAGCCAGTGAGGCCTACGTCCCCGGCCCCCAGTCCCTCCGGGCCCCGGTTAGCGCTTGACCTCCACCCCCTGGGGCCCTGGGGCCAGATGGAAGACGAGGTGGCTCTGGGCCGGGACAGAAGAGAGGGCCCCATCTCCCCCGGCCCGTCCTCCGTGGTCTTGGTCTCCCCCGGTCCCCGGCACCTGTTCCGGCTTCTTGCGGGGATCCATGGAGACGAAGAAGACCTCCATGCTGCGCTCCTTGCTGACGGGCAGAGGCACGCTCAAATAGCAGAAGGGGTCAAATGTCACCGATACCTTGCCACACTCGGGACAGACCAGCGTGGACTTAAAGAGCCCGTGAAAGGTGTCCACGATGACGGAGTCGTTCCGCCGCTTGTGATTGCGCCAGGCCTCCTCTGCCACTTCCTGGCCGGAGGGGACAGAGCAGGGGGGTCCGTCGGCAGAGGGACGGGCGCCCCGGGGCCCCACCACCGCCCCGTGGACCTGGGCCCCGAGCCCCACCCAAGGGCGGTGGACCTTCTGCCCGCCGCGGGCCTCACCTGGTCTGGCCGGCCGGCCGCGTCCCGCAGCTCCACGTACTCCTTTTTTTTGACACGATTGAGGTCCTCGTGTAGCCCGTCCAGCAGGAAGGAGAGGAGCTCCTGGGAGTCATGCTGCTGGTAGCCCAGGAACTGAGAAGCAAAGTGGCCCACCTTGGTCTGGAGGATCCACGGGGAATAGGGAGATCAGGAAGAGAGAATCGGGGGCGCCGACTGCTGACCCGGCCGCCGCGGAGTCTCCCTCCTCCCCCCGCCACCCCCCGCCACAACCAGACAGGATCCTGGGGTCAAGATTCCAACCCAGGGCGGGAAGAGCTGGTGACCTTGAACATGCGGGGCACGACGGAGCGGTGGTGCCCAGACCAGGCCTGTTTAACCAGGTCAGCGTAGGCCTCGGCAATCTCTCCCTTCATGCCTAGCGGATTGCAGAAATTCAGTTCCTCAAGATAGCGGTTGTGCAGGAAATACTCGGTCAGAGGCGGCACGTTGCTGAGACACTACGAGGGAAGGTGGGAGGCCCAGTGTGAATGGGGGCGGGGGAGGAGGGGCGCACCCCCCAGACTTGGCCTGAACCTCCCAGCCCATCCTCCCGCTTAAGCCAGCGCAGCACCTGCAAGGCGGAGTTCATGAAGCAAGTGTTGCCGAGATTCGTGAGGCCGCAGACTCCGGGCTGGCCCCGGTACGCCTCCTCCTCATCCACCATGTTCTTCCTGGGGGCCAGACACACATCAGCACCCACCTCCCCCGGAATTACTTCCAACGGCCCCTCCGCTTAATCTACTGGGGACTGGGGGTGGGGGGAAAGGGGGCAGGGAAAACGGAACGGCCCCAAGGAGGCAGGAGGATGGTGAGGAGAGAGGTGCCAGGACTTCGAGGACGGACCACCTTCCACTTACCCACCACGACACGGGGGCGGAGGGGAGAAGACTGACCCGAGACGGGACCCTGGCATCCCACCCGCCCACCTGCCCGCCAACACTTACATGATGTGGGGCCGGGAGCTGGGCCAGGTGCCATCCTTGTTGCGTGTCTCCATGACAACTATCTGCAGTGGAGAAAAGAGGAAAGCCGGCCTAAGCTCCCGGGGAGGTTGGCTCCGGGCTTAATGGTGGGCGGGAGGTTCCCAGGGCAGCGCTCTGGCGCGGACACCCGACGGTGGGGCGAGCAGCAGCACGTGTGCCCGGAGGCGCCCCTGACCTGTCCGGGGCTCAGGCAGGCATCCAGGACCGACATGTGGGGGTTGCGCAGCCGCTCGCAGGACCCGTCCGAGTTCTTCACCCACAGTCTCGTCTCCTCTTCGGGTCCCACCTGGAACTGCTGCCGGGCCACACGCAGCACCAGCTCTGGAGAGATCGGCCAGGCCCGGGTCAGGGCGCAGGTGGGAGGGAGGGCGGGATGAGACATCATCCACCGCCTCCGATGCCCGACCAGAGGAAGGAGCCCAGGACCGTCTCGGCAGAGGCACCGCGACTCAACCTGCCAGATGATCCCTCCGATCTTACACGGGGGGGGTGGGACTCAATTCGCAGAGGAGGAGGAGGAGGAGGAGGAAGAATAACTGTCATAGCAGTAATGGTACCGAGCCTCTTCTGGGCGCAATCAAGAGCAGGGCACTAAGCGAGCGGGAAAGTACGAGAGAGGAAAGCAGCAGGGCCGCCCTCCTACACGCAGCCTTCCCCTCCCCCCGGCAGTGTTACCGATGGAGTCTGCGCGGCTGAACTGTGTGGTGTTGAGGCTGTCCATGTCACTGTGCTGGCAAAGGAGCAGCTCCACAGGATACACCTCCACCTTCTGAGTGCTGGGCAGCTCCACCACCTGGGGACAGAGGCAGTCTGGAGGTCCAGCAGTGGGGGAGAAAGGGTGGCGGCCCTCACCTGGACGGCCTCAATCAAGCAACGGTATTTACTGAGCGCTTCCTGAGTGCCCGGCACTGAGCACGGGCGAAAGTACCATTTCCACGGGGCTGGAAGACGCGGTCCCCGCTCACAAAGAAATGACAGTCTACGGGGGAAGACGAGGCATCCAAGTAGATTAGGAAGACAGGGGAATTAGTAGAGTACGAGAACATTTATGCGAGTAGAGTGATGCGGGGGTGTGTATCAAAGGGCTTAAGGGGTACACAGCCTTCGACACAGAGAGGAGGATGGAGAGGGGAAATAAAGGGCTTAGTCTGGGAAGGCCTCGGGGAGGAGATGGGATTTTAGGAGGGTTTTGAGGAATGGGGAAGAGCGGTGGACTGTTAGATATGAAGAGGGAGGCAGTTCCAGGCCCGAGAAAGAACACGAGCGAGGGGTTGGCAGTGAGAGAGGTAAGATCGAGGTACAGCGAGCGGGTTGGTGTTAGAGGAGTGGAGTGCGAGGGCTGGGCTGTAGTAGGAGATTAGCCAGGCAAAGTAGGAGGGAGTAAGCTGATCGAGTGCCTTAAGTCACTGGAGAAGCAATGTGGCTTAGTAGAGAGAGAGCGGGAGCCTGGGAGTCAGAAGAACCTGGCTTCTAATCCCAGCTCTGCCGCTTGTCTGTCGTGTCACCTTGGGCAAGTCACTTCATTTCCCTCTACCTCAGTCACCTCATCTGTAGAGTGCGGATTAAGACTGTGAGCTCCACGTGGGACAGGGACTCTGTCCAAGAGCTTAGAATGCTGCCTGGCACGTAGTAAGTGCTGAACAAATACCACAATTAAATCGACAGTAAGAAATTTCTGCTTGAGGGGACGGTGGACGGGCAGTGTTTGGAGGTTCTGAGGAGTGAGGAACAGAGGGGCCCAACAGGTTTTTGGGGAAAAACGATCCAAGAAGCAGAATGACATACAGACTGGAGAGGGGAGAGACGGGAGGCAGGGAGGTCAGCCCAGTTTCGCAAGACCGCCCCCCTCCATAAATCCTGGTCTCTGACTTGGAAGAGACACCAAGCACCCCCCCACCCCATCCAACCCCAACCCCATCCAGCACCCCCTCCCCGCCCCCACTTTTCCGATCCCCTCACCTTGCGTTCGATGGGCGGCTGTCCGTGCTCCAGTCCATACCAGCTCAGCAGTTTGTGCCAAACTTCAGCAGGAACCAAGATGTAGTCCTCACCCTCCACTAGGCGCTCCTTCAGCCGCCATGACTCCTGATCTGGGGGTACAGGTGAAAGGGTCAGGGGCTGGGGAGCCTCAAGGACAAGGAATCCTGCGTGGGGGGCCGGGGGGATTTGGGACCCCAAGATAGAGGAAAAACTCGCACGACTGCCAGAGGGAAAAGTACCTCGGAAGTGTGAAACACAGGCTGCCGATCAGAACTGAGAAGCAGTGTGGCCTCATGGAAGGAGCCTGGGCGTGGGAGTCAGAGGACCGGGATTCTAATTCCACCTCGGCCTCTTGCCCGCTGTGTGACCTTGGTCAACTTACTTAACTTCTCTGTCCCTCGATTTCCTCACCTGTCAAATGGGGATTAGATACCGGTTCTCCCTCCTACTTTGTGAGATTGTGAGCCCCGTGTGGGGCAGGGTCTGGGTCTGACCTGATTATTTTGCAACTACCCCAGCTTGGCAGATAGTAAGCACTTGGCATACGGTAAGCACTTAAATAAATCACATTCGGTGAACCCTTACTATGCACAGAGCACTGTACTAAATGCTTGGGAGAGTACAACAGAGTAGGTAGGCAGCTTCCTTACCCACAAGGAGCTTACAGTCTAGAGGGAGACAGTACTATAAGCAAATTACGGCTACGTACGGAAGCGACGTGGGGCTGAGGGAGGGGTGCATAAAGCGTGCCAAATCCCACGACAACAGTAGTGATTATTACACAGCTGAAGCTAGCCAAACTCCCTGGTTTGGGATCAAGACTGTTCCAACCCACCTCTCCCTGGGCAGGGGAGTCCAAGTGAACCCCAGAAAAGCCTCCAGAGGTCTGTCTGAAGCCGATCCAGATCCTCAGAACCACAGCTGACGAGGGCCAACTGGTGGGATGTCCCCAACTGGACTATCACCCCGGCCCGAACCGCTACGGAATCTGCCTCCTCGGGGGCTTCCCAACCGTGCGTCCGCTCGGTAGTCGGACGGTAGGACGCAGAGGGGCGCGGTACCTTCGAAGAGCTCGGCGTTATTGATTCGCCCAGGGAAGGTGCTGGACTCCTGGTCTCCGGACTGCACGTAAGCCTCCCACTGCTGATACCAATGCTGTTCCAGGAGAAACCTGGGGGGGAGGAGGGAAGAGGAAGAAGAAGAGGAGGAAATGGACAGAGCTCCCGGTCACTCTCCCTTCTTTCCCTAGCTCGGTTCCCGGGGGTGCCGGCTCACCGAGCGCTGGCATCCCGTCCCGGCCGGGGGCCTCGACAGCCCCTAGCTGGGGGAGTGGCGCCTCTCGGCTTTCCCGTCTCAAAATAGGGGTTTTCTCCCTTCCAACCGGCTGGTTACCTGAGTTTCGGGGTGAGGGGTTGAGTCTCCGAGCAGGGCCAGGGAGTCCTGACCCGAAAGCAGTCCTCTTCCCAGTCCCCGATCATTCATTCAATAGTATTTACTGAGCGCTTACTGCAGAGCACAGGACTGAGCGCTTGGAATGGACAAGCGCGGCTCAGTGGAAAGAGCCCGGGCTGGGGAGTCAGAGGTCATGGGTTCGACTCCCGGCTCTGCCACTTGTCAGCTGGGTGACTGTGGGCGAGTCACTTCACTTCTCTGGGCCTCAGTTCCCTCATCTGTAAAATGGGGGTTAACTGTGAGCGTGACGTGGGACCACCTGATGAGCCTGGATCTCCCCGGGCGCTTAGAACAGTGCTCTGTACAGAGTGAGCGCTTAACAAATACCAACATTATTATTACCATTCGGCACCAGATAGAGACCCTCCCTGCCCAACAACGGGCTCACAGTCTAAACGGGGGAGAGGGACGGCAAAACCCAACAAGTAGTCTGGAGTCGATATCATCAAGGTAAACAGAGTCCCAGAGAGCTGCGGCGTGGCTCAGTGGCACGGGCTGGGGAGTCCGAGGTCGTGGGTTCGAATCCCGACTCCGCCCCCCGTCAGCCGGGTGACTGGGCCGGTCACTTCTCCGGGCCTCAAGTGACCTCATCCGGAAAACGGGGCTGAAGACCGGGAGCCCCACGTGGGACCGCCCGCTTACCCCGCGTCTACCCCAGCGCTCAGCACAGAGTGGGCGCACGGTATCCAGACCCGCCCCTGGTCCCTAGGCGGGGGTCGGGGCGGAGGGGGGGGTGGTCGGGGTCCGGGTCCGCAGAGCGGGGAGAGTGGGGGGCGGGGATGTGGGGTGGAGGAGGGGTTCCCGGGGTCCCGGCCGGCCTCCGCCCCGCCCCCCCCCCCGAGCCCTCACCAGCTTTCCCCCGGCCGCAGCGGCCGCTCTCGCCCGCTCTCTCCGTTCTCCACCTGCCACCGCTGGCTCTCCAGCCCCGGGACGGGCCCGGCCGGATCCCCCCCTTCCAGCTGAGGGGCTCGGCTGCCGCCCGCCGCCGCCGCCATCGCCGCCGCTTCCCCTCAGCCGCCGCCGCCGCCGCCGCCGCCGCCGCCGGATGCAGGAAGCCAGCGCGCGGCCGCCGCTTCCGCCTTCGGCCCGCCTCCAACACGCCCGCGCGCACGCGCAGCCCCCCCCCCCCGGCCGGAAGCCAGGAGGCCGCCATCTTGAGATCGGGCAAGGCGGAGGAGGGGTCGCCATGTCAGATCCGGGCACGGGGAGGGCGAAAGCGCCATGTTAGGTAGGGGCGGACGACGGCCCGCTGAGGCGGGGGATGATTTAATAATAATAATAATAATAATGTGGGTATTTGTTAAGCGCTTACTATGTGCCGAGCACTGTTCTAAGCGCTGGGGTAGACATAGGGGAATCAGGTTGTCCCACGCGGGGCTCACGGTCTTCATCCCCATTTTACAGTTGAGGGAACTGAGGCACAGAGAAGTGAAGTGACTTGCCCACGGTCACACAGCTGACAAGTGGCAGAGCCGGGATTCGAACTCATGACCTCTGACTCCAAAGCCCGGGCTCTTTCCACTGAGACACGGGTTTGGCCGAGCCGTTTCAGATCTAGGGTGGGTCGGAGGAGCTCCCCTAGGAGACGTGGACAGAATTTTTCCTTACCCTATATTTTCATTACCCTATTTATTTTGTTAATGAAATGTACATCGCCTTTATTCTATTTGCTATTGTTTTAATGAGATATTCTTCCCCTTGACTCTATTTATTGCCATTGTTCTTGTCTGTCTCCCCCGATTAGACTGTAAGCCCGTCGAAGGGCAGGGACTGTCTCTATCTGTTGCCGACTTGTTCATTCCAAGCGCTTAGTACAGTGCTCTGCACCTAGTAAGCGCTCAATAAATACTATTGAATGAATGAATTCCATGGCAAGATGGGCTTCCCATCTCATCACCTCGATTCCCACGCCCTCCTACTTCCTTCGGTGCGGTCGTTGTTTCTCCTCCTTTTCCACGAGACTCAACCACGGAGGAGTTGGAGGTGGAGCCCTGCTAATAATCACTGTGGCGTTTCATTCATTCAATAGTATTTATTGAGCACTTACTATGTGCCGAGGGCTACACTGTGTTTCTCAAGCACTTATTCTGTCGCACAGGAGGTACTGGGGCAGTTACAAGATAACAGGGTCCTACGTGGGGACCGTTGTCTAAGGGAGACCGGGCACTGAATCCCCATTTTGCAGATGAGGGACAAGTGAAGTGACTCAACCAAGGTCCCCCGGTAAGGGGCAGGGTCGGCACTAGAACCCAGGCCCACACCGTTCTCACGAGGCCACGTTGCTTCCGCTGGTGGGATACGGGTTGGGGAGTAACCAACTTCTCTGGCCCACGTTGGAGCTAAAGCCAGGCCTTACTGTCAGTCATCGAGTACATATTGCAAACACCGCCATGGAAGACGACAGGTGGCCTGTCGGCCTGCCTGGAATTAGAGTCCTTTCCCCAGCGCTTACGGCGAGCGGAGCTTCTAGCGGCCCGTTCTTCCGTCCGGATGGCTCAGGCGCCCGACTCTGCTCGGAAAAGGCGGTCAGTGAGAAAGCAAAAGAGTAGGCCCAGGTAATGGGGAGGGGGTGGAATCAAGGTTGCTGCTAGAGTGGGGAGACTCAGGAGGAGCACCCCTGGAGGGAGCCTGTCTCCCGCTTTTCGGAACCCCGACGGGCATCGTCACAGTGAGAGCCCGGCCTGGGTGGCGGCCGGTCACGCTAATGAACTCCTCCTCGAGGGGCATTTAGAGGCCAGTCACGCTGAGCTCCTCCTCGTGGGGCATTTAGACCGAGGGGAAATTCCTCGAGTTAGGGGGGCCACGGCCAGAGGGACAGACAGAGTCCAGGCATTGAATTGAGACTTTAATATTTCATACAGCGGATATGGCGCATTCAGTAACCCAATCGAAACCAGAGCAACTGTCCCTCCCGCTCCCCTTGGGGCGTGGAGGCGGGACTGAAAAGCACCCATCCCCCCACTCTCCCCGGGAGGGGGGCAGCGGGGGAGCAGGACCCAGCCCCGGGGCCCTGCTGACCACTAGAAGGGCAGGATAAGGATGAAATGGGAGGCGCTTTGCAGAAAGGGGATTTAAACCATCAAAGGGCTGGTGGAGATGCTCTGGGAGCTTGAGGAAGGAAAGGGGAGGAATCTGGGGGAGGGAAGAGGGAAGGAGACAGCAGAAACCAGCCCGGAGCCCCTGACTCTTCAGGAGGGTCTGAGTCCCTGAACCTCTTCAGCCTCTGCCCCACTGCGAGGGACACAGGGGAACCAGCCCCCAGGCACGGATTGTGTGTGTGTGTGTGTGTGTGTGTGTGTCCATGCGTGCACACGCACGTGTAAGGAGGTGGGGAGAGGAGGGGTGTCCCCACCTCAAAGCAGAGGGGGAAAACCGTTGGACACTCAGCCTTTTCCCACCACTTGTAGCTTCCAGTCCCCCAACTCTAGGGCCAGAACCACGCCACTCCGCCACTCCACGCTGTCACTATGGCTCCGCAACAGTCCCTAGGGTGGAGGAGGAGGGGGGAAGGGAGGGAGCCGGGGGAAATAGCCCTAGGCAAAGGGGTTGAGGGACTCTGAGCATCAGCACCAACCAGGGAGAAAGGAGGCAGGGAGGTTGCTGGACTGGGAAGACCCTGAGAAGGAGGCCCCGAAGGGGGTTTAAGGAGACAGAGGACCCTGGGGCACAGATTTCTCCTCTACCCCCAGAGCCTGAGGGAAGCAGGGACTGAGCCTCCTCCACTTCATCCAGGGCTGATTTCTCCCCATCCTGTCCCCAGGGCAGAGAAAGGCACAGAGTGAGATACCTCTGCACCTCCCTGCCTCCTTTCCCTGGTCTTCCTACCCCTCTCCACGAATGGCAACAGTTCCACACCGTGAGCAGCTGCAGCCCCAGACACCCTATCCTGGGTGGTGGTTGGGGAAAGTAAGAGAGGGCGGGAGGGCGCCTATGACTCTGATGGGTTGGGAAGGGAGCTTAGAGTGGGCTGGAAGGGCGGGGGGAGGGATGGACGGGCCGCAGGGCTGGGGCAACGGGAGTGGTCCCCCCTCTCGCTCTCCTGCAGGTGAGAGGGGCGTATCCCAGACCTGGGGAGCCAAGCCCCGGAGGGCAGCGGCGCCACGTCCGGGGGCACAAGATGCCCAGGGAAACAAACCACCCGGGGAACCTCACACATCGAGGTCCCGGGGACTCCATTCCCTGCACTCCCGTACCCGGGGAGGGAAGAACTCGGATCCCCTCTCGACCCGGGGAGCAGTCTGCCATCACCTTTGATTGGCTAACCCAAGAGGGAAAGGGAACATCCCGCCCCCTTAGCAGCTGAGCCAACGGGGCATTCATTGCACGTAATACTGTGGTGAGGGACCGTGGGGCGGTGAGGCTGCACGGCCAGTCTTTTAAAGATAGAGATATTGCATTTAAAAAATAAAATCATCCAAAATTAAAAAAAAAACCAAAACAACAACAATGAAAAAGAAAAACCCCCAACAAAAAAAAAAACCCCAAAACAAACCAAGGGATGAAAAACCAGCACAGGGAGGTCTGGCCCAAGTTGGGCTTGTCTCTTGAGCCGGGTGGGGTCCTCCTGCCAGTGCCGGGCCAGGCCGGACTCTGTCCCGGGCTGGGTCCGATACACCGTCACGGGCCCGCGACCCCCAGCTGGCCCTACAGTTCACGTGGATGGCCGTGGCGGGGAGGAGGGGACGGGAGGGGAGGAGAGGGTGCTCTGGCCTCAGAGCGGGAGGCCGGCCCGGCCGTTCTGTCCGGCAACTGGCGAGAGAAGGGGCGAGAGCTTCGTTAGTGGCACATCCCCAAGAGGCCGGCGGCCCCGCTCCCCAGCTCTGGGTTGGAGGCTCGGGGAGGCCGAGGGACAGAGAGAAGCCAAGCCGGAGGGGCGTAACGAGCACGGGTGATAAATGAAACACAAGCCTGGAGCTGGGAGGATTTACTTAGGGAGCACGGTTCCCTCCAGGGGTCGGGGGAGAACGAGACCCGGAAGACCTCAACCTTCCACCCCTTGCTCACCCCTGTGGCTTCCCAGGACGCAGGTGAGCTGCCCCCTCCCCAAGGGCAGAGTGAGAAGAGCGAGTACCTTTCCCCGCTGAAGGGGAGAGGGGGCAGGGAGGCGAGAGGCCTAGAACTCGGTGTCCACCACACGGAAGGCTGACCTGCCTGTGGGGAGGGGGAAGGAAGCAGAGACCCGTCGGGTGGGAGGACTGGCTAGGGGGGCGGGGAGGGGAAATCAAGGGGTCCCTCACCCGGGAAGTGGAACCCGGTGGAGGGGCAGCTGGACCGCATGCTCTGGGGGTGTGAGGGGGTGTCAACGGGGGGGGGGCCCACCTGAGTCAGGGAGCGAGGCTGAGCGGAGGCCCATCTCCTTCTGTAACTGAATCTCCTTTAGTGCAAATATGGAAGTAGCTGCAGGGAAGAGAGGCGGCAGAGGGAAGGGGGGCCGGCTAGCCGGGAGGCCCGCTCAGACTGTTCCCAGAACCTGCTGGCTCCAAGCCCCCCCCGCACTCCGGCATCGGCCCTAATCGGCCCCGCGGCGCCTCTCAATCAAGCCGCTTTGTCGGCCCGGCCCGCTCCGTTCCCCACGTACTGTCGGGAAGTTTGAGGACTCGCTCCCCCAAACTGTGGAAGAACTGGTGACCCATGGCGTCCTCTGCGGAGATCCGATTCCGACCTTCAAACTGTGGGGAACAGCAAAAAGAGGGACGTGGAGAAGGCCCTCGAGGAGTAGGAGCAAAAACAGAGATCCCGCTGTTCCCCCTTGTTTGGTCCTTAATGGAGAGGGAGGCTACCTCGCCCCGCTCGGGATTACTATTTCTCCTGGCACGACACCGATGTCTCAGTCGGGGCCTGTGGGAAAGTGAGTGCTCAGACTGGACAGGGGAAGGAAGGTGATGAAGACCGTGAGCCCTTGGCCGGACAGGGACTGTGTCCAACCCGATTTGCTTGTATCCACTCTGGCGCTCACTTCAGTGCCTAGCACGCAGTAAGCGCTTAACAAATACCTCAATTATTATGAAGGCCTCGTCTGCTCATCCCAAGCACAGCCCCTAACCCCAGGCCAGTTGATTACGGGGACAACAATAATAAAAGCTGTGGCATTTGCTCAGCGCTCACTTTGGATCGAGCACTGAATCAAGTGTGGGGTTGGGTGTAGTCCCCGCCCCGCGTGGGGCTTATAGTCTGAGTTTACAGATAAGGAAACCGAGGCACAGAGAAGTTAAGTGACTTGCCCAGGTCACCCTGCAGGCAAGTGGAGCCAAGATTAGAAGCGAGTAGGGTACTGGGCCCCTTCCTCTAATTCCTCATGCGTGTCCTCCTCTCAGCACTGATTCTAGAAGTCCTGCCCTGCTAGGGGCTGGCACTGTAAAAGATAAATGCTGGAGGAGGGAGGGTCCGTGGAGGGAGGGGCCGTCAGACTCGGCTTCCCTGCACGCCCCCCTTTCCTAACGTTTGGCGGGGCGAGCCCCCCCGATTCCCGCGGGAGCAAAGCCAGTGAGCTTTCCCTCCCACACCCTGAGGGCCACGGTGGTCATCTCCCTCGGGGTGGTGCCCGTGGGCTTCAGGCGCTGCAGGCGGCCGGCTAGTGGGTGTCGCACCTCAACCTTCTCTGGGCTGAATCCACGCTGTTCTCCCCTCTTGCCCCCCAGCTTCACCGAATGACCTTTTCATCACCTCCAAACCCTTTCTCTTGGCTCGGTCCCCTCTGCACAGCTCTCAAGTCGCACAGCCTAGAAACAGCCACAGCGGTTGGGGGCCGATCAGCTAGGGGCTCCTTCACAGTACATCTGGTCTCGGGGTCACCTGCACCCTCTTAGTCCCGCAACTCCCACGCTGACTCGGTTCAGTTGGCAACGACCTCTGTCCTGGGCTGGGGGTGCCCAGAGCCCCCTCTTCCCTTTCCCTCCCTACCTGGGTGGGTGTGGATTTCCGGCAGCGACCCACCCCGCCAACCCCGCATTCTTTGTACGGTGCTTTGCACACAGTAAGCGCTCAATAAATACAATTGAATGAATTCTGCTCCTTTCTATCCAGGTCTCCTCGGGAAGGAGGGGAGAGTCAATCTCCTCGCCTGGGCTCACCCCCCAAATCCACCTCTCCCTCCTCTGGAGCCCTCCCTCTCCTTCGGCCTCCTTCGCCCCCCGGGCCCCCACCCGGTCGAGAGAGAAGCAGGGAATATTCGGCGAATGGTTCCGTCGGGGCCCCGGGGACTCGGCCCCTCCGCCCCTCACCTGCAGCAATTTGGCTAAGAGGTCGGCCCCGTCATTGTCCAACCTGTGGGAGACATCGAGAAGACCGTTCCTCCGGGGTTCCCCGGGGCTAGGGCTCCTCGGCCCCCCCCCGGCCCGCCCCCCACCCCACCAGGCCGGGTGGCTCTCTCACCGGGGGGCGTGACTCAACAAGGCTTCGGGCCGGTACTTGGGGTAGTTGTAGGTCTTGAACTCCTCGTTGGACAGGATCCCCGGCCAGGTCTCCTCGGTGGGGGTGCCTGAGGTGTGGGGGGCAACGGTCACCGACTCTCCCCGCCACATCCAGTTTCCAGTTCCCCCAACGCTTCGTCCCCACCCGTCCTCTCCCACTTCCTCCAACTCAGCCCGACGCACCCAGGATCCGGAAAATAAAATGCAGCTGCTCTTCCACGGTGGAGCCAGGGAAAAGAGGGCGGCCCGTGGACATCTCGTAGAAGATGCAGCCTACGCCCCTGAGGGGAGAGGGAGAGACACGGTCAGAGCTCACCTCCGGTCAGAGCTCACCTCCGGCACCTGCCCCTGCCAAGGCCTCACCCCCGGGGCCCTCTCCTTCTAACCACATATCGATCTGGGTGGAGTAGTCCGTGGAGCCAAGCAGGATGTCGGGGGGTCGGTACCATAGCGTCACCACCTCGTTCGAGTACGTTTTGGTTGGGATGGACTTGGCTCGGGCCAGACCTGGGAGAGAGGAAGGGTCCGGCACTTAGAGGAGAACCAGACCACCTGTGGGGCTCGGGAGGGGAGGGGTTTGAAAGCGGGCCCAGGGAATAGTGGGTCGAGGCTGCTAAAGGGCCAGAAGCTTGGAGCCTGGGTTCCTGCAAGCCCTCCTCCCCTGCCCCCGGCCACGAACCCTCCCGGGGGCCGGCGGGGGTGGCGGTGGGCTGGGGTCCGGAACGAGTGGCGGCCCTGGGAATGAGGAGGGGCCCCTACCGAAGTCGGCCAGTTTCAGCTCCCCGCGTTCATTGATGAGCAGGTTCTGCGGCTTGAGATCCCGGTGCAGCACCTTTTGCCTATGGCAGTACGCCAACCCTCGGAGCAGCTGGAACAGGAACAGCTTGGGGCGGGAGGGAGGGAGGGAAGGGCTGAGGCAGGGGCTGGGCACCTGGCCCTCCAGGCCCAGCCGACTCCCTGACGTCAAGTCTGCCCTCACCCTCACCCCGCGGCCTCTACATCTGGCTCCGTCACTGGCTCTGGGTGGACCCTTCTCCCACCCGGCGCGACTCAGGGGTGGGGCTCCCTCATCCCTCTTTCCTTCCCTCCATCCCTAGTCACCTTCACATTGTGCATATTGATGATGTTCCCGCAGTCATCTAGATACTGCTTCAGATCCTTGTCCTGCAGTGCAGGTGAGAGGAGGGGAAGGGAGGGAAGGAAGGAGAAAGAGAGGAAGGGGGATGGGTCGCCTCCCCTCTAAGCTCCTTGTGGGTAGGGAACGTGTCTATTGTACTCTCCCAAGCACTCAGTAAAGTGCTCTGTACACAATAAGCGCTCAACCAATACAATTGACTGATTCTGAGGACCCCTGCCCAACGGCCCTGAGCACAGGCACCTCCACTCCCTAGCCCCAGATCCTGCTTGCATTAGATCCCCCAGCCTGGAGCTGAGGGAGGGGGAGGATGGAGGGATTGGGGCCTCGCCCCGCCCCCCACTCACCAAATATTCAAAGACAAGGGTGAGGGACTTGTCAGTGTGAATGATGTCATGCAGCGTGACAATGTTGGCGTGCTTCAGGTCCTTCAGCAGCGACACTGGGGGCCAAGGGGGATCCAGTTATGCCTCCCGCCTGTGGGTCTCTTCTCCCCAGCCTCCTCCTCTCCCACCCAGTCCCCTTCACCCTGGAACCTGGGCCTTTACCGAACCCCACCTCTGCCACCACCTCCTCCTCCTCCTCCTCCCGCTACCCTGAGATGCCACCTATTCCCCTGCCCCCACCCCTGCCAAGTCCCTTCCCTGGCACTCCATCCTCTCTCCCCGGCCCCTCGCCCCCTTCCCCGGGCCTACCTTCCCGGATGGCGGTGCAGGGTGCCCCCTCCTCGTGCTCCAACCGGATCTCTTTCAAAGCCACCAGGTTGTCGGTCAACTTGCTCTTACCCTTGTACACGGTGGCATAGGTGCCCTGTGGGGCAGAAGGCTCAGGTGTTAGCTTATTTTCCCCTTCCCCAAGTCCCCCGCCCCCTCCCCGCCCAGTCCCCGCTGGCTCGGTTTCGGCTCCTGGGGAGGGGAAACTGGACAGGGCCCCACCGGCCAGATGCCCTCGCAAGGACGACGGGGGCAGAGAGTCTCCTGCCGCTGCCGCACCCCCCGGCCCGGCCTGGGTTCCCCCTGTCTCTGGTTCTGCCCATCACCACCTTACGAGACAGGCTGGTTATAGAGGGGAAACTGAGCCTTAGGATTGTTTCTGTCTCTGCTTCCTCACCTCCCCCAGCTTGTCCAGCTTCACATAGGTCTCCAGCTTCCCGAAGCCAATCTCCGACTGTGGGAGAAGAGGGAGGTCTGGAAAAGGGAAGCGGGGCCGGGGGTGGAGCGCGGTGGGGGTGGGGGGTGGGAGGGGGAAGGTCGGGCAAGGAAAGCGGGAGGCAGGAGTGAGAGCAGAAGCACGACAGGCCCCCAGCCAACCGCAGGCCCTCACCAGGGAGACCCGGCGGAGCCGGCGGCTCAGGGGCTTGTCGAAGAGCGGGCTGTTGAGCGTCAGCTTCTCCAAGTAGCCCTCGGGCAGCCGGATGTCAGCCGGCAGCGACAGGCGCTTGTTGATGTCCTAGAAGGAGGGGCCCGTCAGCCCCGCTGGAAACAAGGCCCAGGCAGGGGCCCAGAAGGCTGTCACCCAGCACCCCTCGGAGGACCGGTGGGGGCGGGGGGAAGAGGGAGGGAGGGGAAGGGCAAGCGTGGAAGACGGCGGGCCCGGTCAGAGAGGAGGGGAAGGTGGCCGGGGCGGCGGGGCCCCGGGGCCCCGGGATGGGGAGCGGCCGGTGGCCAGCCCGGGGCGGTACCTCGGTGGAGATCTTGCGGGCAGGGTGGTTGCGCATGCGGACCCGCACCGGAGACTGAACCTCGTCCGAAGAGGTGGCGGAGGCCTGGTCGCTCTCTCCGTCCGAGCCCATCTTCAGGTCCTCGTGCACGATCTCTGGGGGGCCGAGGGGGGGGAGGGGGGCGAGGGGAGGGCGCCGTGAGGGGCCGGGGCTCGGGGCCGCGGGGTGCTCGTCCCAGCGGGAGTCCTGATCCCGGCCCCTCCCCCCATCCCGTCCAATCCAACCATTTCCAGAGAGCCTGCGGGCCTCCATCCCAGAGGGGGCCGGGGCCCCGGCAGTGCGGCAGGATCGGAGACAGGGAAGGGAACAACACACCTTCCTTAAAGGGCTCTTCGCTTGGGCCCGGGGCCGGGTGGACCAAGGCCCGGAGGGGGGTGGAAGGCAGGCAGACATCTGGACTGAGTAGATCCTCGGAGCAACTTTCTCCACAGGATCCCAGAACCCAGAGCCTGGGCCCAAAGGGGAGGAGAGGAGGAGGAAGAGGAGGAGGAGGAAGAAGAGGAAGAGGGGCTGAGAAGAGCATGGCCCAGGCCACAAGGGGACCAAGACCAGGGACCGGGGTGGAGTGGGGAGGGGAGGTGGGGGGGCGGGGGTCATATAGTCACCTAGTCGGGAGCAGTGGTCCAAGGTGGAGCTGAGGCCCCGGCTGGCTCGGGGCCGGCGGGCGGGCGGTGGTGGAGGCAGACGCAGGGCCCGGGGGGGCGGGTGGAGGGCGGGCAGGCTGTGGGTGGCCCGGGGAGGTGGGCGCAGGGCGGGCAGGCTGCGAGATGCCCGGGGGGGAGGGTGCAGGACGGGCAGGCTGTGGGAGGTTGGAGGGGGACCCTTCCACCCCTTAGGGCTGGGGCCTAGGCCGGGGAGCAAAGCCAATAGGGATCGAATGGAGGAGAGCGGTGGGCGTGGAACGGGAGAGAGCAAGAGTAGCGGGAAGCGAGGGAGTGAAGCACACACAAAAAGAAAGAGAAAATGAAGAAAGAAAAAGGAGTAACACAAGCCCAATAGAAACTTAATGGAAACAAAGAGGCGCTCAGGTTCTCCAACCCAGGGACCCCGCCGGGAGGAGCACCCGCCACAGTGGGGGAAACTGAGGCCAGAGCAGAACCTGAGCGGTCACGGGGATGAACTCCAGCGGGATGCCAGGGCCAGCTTACTGCTGTTATCCTGCCCCCAGGGTGGGGTAGGGCCAGGAAAGCAAGAGACTGGGAGTTAGGACGCCTGGCTCCAATGCCCGGCAGAGGCTCTGCCCACCCTGGAGGCCTCAGTCTCCCGCCTGGGAAACAGAAGGAGGCTGAGGGCCTGGGCCGGGGAAGGGAGGGGCTCAGAACGCTCTCTGCTGCCCGCTCCTTGCTCCGCTGACCCGGGGCTGGCCCTTTCTTTCCCGCTCTGGACCTCAGTTGCCCCCGCGCAACTCGGGGAAGAGGGTCTTTCCTGCCGGGGAGCTGCGAAAGAGGAAGGAGCCGCAGGCTTCGTGCGTTTCTCATCTTCAGACCAGGGTCAGGGTGGTGTACCCGCAAGGGGCAGGGGGCGGGTGCTCACCATTGTCACTGCTGTTACTCTCCTCGACGTTGATCTGCTCCGTACCGCTATTCCTGTCGGCCGTGCGGCCGCCACGCAGGGTCATGGACAGTTGCCGCTTGATCTTCTTCATCCGATCCATGGCGGCCTGGAGGAGGACGGGGAGCGGCTCCTGCTCAGCCTGGCTCTTGGGGGTCAGGCTCCACCCGCCCAGGCCTCCCTCACCTCACCCAGGTAGTAAGGTGCGCCTTGGGGAGGGGAGAGAGGAGCCGAGCAGGTAGGGCCGTCTCCCCTCGATGACATACGCCTCGCCAAGAGGGGCAGAGAGGATTCTTGTGCCCCAAGGGTCACCGGCTCCTCCGGGAAGACCATCACGCTCCTCCCCAGAAACCAGTCACCTCTCTGGGAATGCCGGCGTCCCAAGAGGGCTACGGCCAAAAGGACCCCGGCGGGAGTCCTCCCCCTTCTGGGGAGGGGGCTCAGCCCACCCCCTGGGACCTGGAAACCATCCCCTGATACGACTGCAGAATGGTATGTTCCATTGGCATGAGCCCCACCCCCCCTCCATCCACCCCCCCCACCCAACTGCCACAGGACGGAATGTTCCTCCGCCACAGGGAGTCACGTGACTCTGGCAACCGTCGTCCAAAAAAGAGGGAGGGCCGGCGAGGCTCAAGGACCAGGGGACCGGAGGGAGCGGGGCAGCGCCCCCAGATCTCCCTTAGGTCCCCGAAGGCAGATTGACTCTCGGGAGGTTGACTTGAGGGGCCGGTATCCGCCTGGGCAGACCGAGGGAAGGAGGTGCCGCCTGGGGCCGGGGTCTCTCCCCCGGGCACCTCAAGAGTTGGGGCCTCGGCTGCCCCCTCTCCCCCGACCCTTGCCAGCAGCCTAGGGGGTCTCCCCGAAGGCCACGACGGAGCACCGCCCCGGTGGTGAACCGAGGCCCTCGTGAAGGACCCAGTGGCCCAGCAGTTGAGAGACTCAAAGGCAGCCGCTAGCTCCAAGCCAAACAGAGCCAGTCGGGAAGGGAATACGTCTAGGCGAGCCCCAATTCTTTCTGTCTCGGTTGCCCCTCCAGCCGGAGACCACTCCAGTCTCCAACTTGCCCCACCCCCTCCCACCCTCCCAGAGGCCGAGCTGGCAAAAACAACCGTGGCCCAAGCCTAGTGTTACCCTGCTATTTGAATGGTGATTTGTGTGCCCCGGAGGCTTTTGGGAAAACTCAGCGCTGCTAGCGGGAGAGGGGAAAACCAGGGCAGAGGAAAGGCTTCCCTCCCACGCCTATCCCCATTTAGCACCAAAGATGTCCAAATCCCCCAGAACAGTCTGGTCTGACAGTCAAAGCTAGGACAAGAGGGAGGAAGTCTGGGCCCAAAAGTTTCCAGATCCCTGGATCCCGTTTCCTCAGGATCTAGATTCCTCGGGATCCAGATCCCTCAGGACCCAGACCCGGGAAGAGATACGCCCAGATGGAATCGCTCTGGTGATTTCTAGGAGGGATCCATTCACGAGGGTGGCACCGTCAGCTCCATCCCTGCTGCGGTTCTCATGAGGGGCTGAAGGTGTGGGGGGCAGGGGAGAGGGGAAACCTATTCCCTCTTCCAGCAAAGCCTTGCTCCCCATCAAATGTCTCCCCCTCGAGACTGTAAGCTCGTTGTGGGCAGGGAATGTGTCCGTTTATTGTTGTACTGCACTCTCCCAAGAGCTTAGTACAGTGGTCCGCAACAAATACGACAATGAGTGAATGACCCATCCACGGTTCTCTCACCACCCAACCCAGCCAGTCTCTCAGCGGGCAGAGGGTCTGCCTAGGATAGATGGCCTCAACGGGGGCCAGGGGGAAGGCTCAGGGGCTGGGTGGGGGCTGACTCAGTAACTATAAATACATCCGCTCAAATGGAGCCACAAGCTGCAGAGCAGCGGGAGAGAGGGCGAGGGGGTCTTGGCCGGGGAAGGTTGAGGAGAATGGCCCCTCTCCACGGGGACAGCTGGTGGGGAGTCAGGGAAAGACGGATGAAGGCCTGGGGGGAGGAGGCGCCCATCCTTTTGTCCAAGGACTCATCGTTTTCTTCAAGAAGGCTGAAGGTGTTGCTGGGAGCTGTATTGATTAGGTCTAGTTCCTACTCTATGTAGGGGGGGCAGGAGAGCCTAGGCCGTTGGAGAGGTTTGGGTCCCGCGCGCCACAGGCTAAACTTTCGAGGAGGAAATCCCTTCAGTTGGGATTGGCAGCAGAGACTGACTTTGGGCCGGGGGGAGCGGGGTGGGGAACGGACATTTTAGCCTAGGCCTGACCCACGAGTCTCCGTCCCTACTACACAGCGTGACCTAATGGAAAGAGCCGGGTCTGGGAGTCAGGGGATCTGGGTTCTAATCCCGGCTGTCTTGGGCTGGACACTTCACTTCTCTGTGCCTGTTAACTCAGCTATAAAATGGGAATTAAGACTGCGAGCCCCATGTGGGACATAGACTGTGTCCAATCTCGTTGGCTTGTACCTGTATACCAACACTTAGTACAATGTCTGGCACACAGTAAATGTCTAATAAATCCCATTCAGAGGAAATTAAAAGGGGGGGTTACCAAGTCAACTTCATGCCCTCTCCAAGAGGTCACCACTTGCAATGGAACCCGGGAGGGAAAGGGAACTGGGCAGAATCACCATCGATGACACCACCATTTTTCCAGCTGGTAATCTTGGCGACTACTCTCTCTCTGACTGTGGGAGGTAAACGAGAGAGGCAGTCGATGCAAGTCCGGCTGGCCCTTCCTCTACATTTCAAGATGCCACCCCTACAATCACTAGTCAGGGCTCTCATTATCTCCCAAGGGGGCTACCGTAAACCCCGCTCCTGGATGGCTTCCCTGCCTTTCCCCTCGTCCACCCGTCTCAGACGGCGCTGCACAGATCCCATTTCCACAGCGCTGATGGGACATTTCCCTCCTCCCAAATCTCCAACAGCCTTCCGCTGTTCCCTGCATAAGCCTTCCATCAGTTGGTTCCCTCTATAGAAGTCCTAGCTGCTTGCCTTCCCCGACTCTCTCTCAAGAGGAGCTCTTTGCTCCCCCCCGCAAAATCCCTGAGCATCCAACCGTCCCCATGCCACTCAGGCTCCACCAAACCACGTCCCTCTCCGTTCCTTCAGAGGCACCTTCTTCAGGCTGTTTCCCACCTTCCTCATCACGTTCCCCTCTGCTACTTCGGGACTATTTTATATCTACTCTGTTATTCGTTCATCCGCTGGTTTACTACTTATATTTATTCTCACACTTTTGGATTTGCTCATTGCTAACAGCTTGTCTTCCCAATCAGAATATAAACTCCGCAAGGGCAGGAATTGCATGTTATCCTTGTATACATCTCCCAGGGCAGAGTAAAATGCCCTGCAAAGAGTAGGTGGTGCTCAACCAAGATGATGGTGGGATGGGATGGGATGGGAGGGGAGCGGAGCCAGGCTCAGGAAGCCCCAAATCCTCAGGGAAAATCTAAAGTCTCTAGTGCCAAACCTTGGTGGGCTCTGTTCCCATAGGCAAATAATGCTAGTATTAGGGCCTGAAGGAGGCAGAACAAGAGAAACCGGCCTGGACCCTGAAAAGCTGGGAGTCCTGTAGAGCCCTCTGTGTCCACTCTGGTGAGGGCCCAAGCAGACCAGAGAAAGCTGAGCCCAGCAGTCACACCGACGTGTCAGTTGCGGGCTAGAGAAATGAGGCCGTGGGATCCGGAGAGGGCTTTCTCAACCTGACAGGGAACCGGGGGACAGGGGCTTCTCTTCTTGGCTTTGAAAAGAGATCAGCTGGCAGACCCTGGGGCCAGAGGGAGCTTGGAGGAGTTGCTGAAGGACCCTTGGCAGAGATCCTGAACTGTCTGTGGAAAGTGGAGCTGCCCTCTCATACCTCCATTTCTCCTTCTCCTCACTGACCACAGAAGCTTCCCCAGGAAAGCTGACTTGAGGAAAGAGGGGTGGAAGAAGGCCAAGAGAAGAAAAAAAGAGGGAGGGGAGTTGGGACTGAGGGGGCGGGAAGCAGCCACTGCCAGCACAACCGTTGCCACGGAGATAAGCTCCCTATAGCACGGCCCCCTCCGGAGTGGCGGCCCCCCCTGCCCATCTCTTCCATACCCCTTTTGCGGTTCTCGCCTCCCTCCAACTCATTCCCGTTTTTCTGCCAGGGCCCAGTCCAGCAACGCGCCCAGACTCAAGATGAGCTTGTCACCCCTGTTCTCCGCACTTGCCTCTTCTCCATCCCGGGGAGATGCTCTTCCTCTCTAAACTTCCCTAATTCTCTACTCTCCTTCCCACCTTCTTAGTAGCTCTGCCCTCCTTTAAGTGGGAATGTCTTATTATTAGAGGAGGGGTCCTGGCCCGGCCCGGCCTCAGAGGCTTGTAACTCTTCCAGCTCCAGCTGCTAGACAGTCCCCGAAACGGGGAGAGGCTTGGAAAGGGGCAGGCCTCCGGTCTTCGCTCGGCCCAGATTCCCGCTTGAACCAGTGCCCCTTCCCCACTCCCCCACCCCCCGGAGCTGGAATCGGAGCAGAGCTCCCAAGGTGGGGAGGGGGAGGGAATCATCTTCACTCCGACACAGGCTCACAACTGGGACGGTGCCTCTTCTTCCCACCGAGGCAGGTGCAGAGCAGATAATCTCTGCCCCAGGGTGGCCGTCCCACTCTCTTAGGCCGAAAGGACCGAGGGGTGGGATGATCCGAGGGGGAGCAACACAGTGGGGACGGGAAGAGCCGATCCTCCTCCTCCAGGCCTCCAAAGCCTGCTCTACTACCCAGTGAACTGGAGAGATTCCCCTTCCACACCCAGACCCTAAAGGAGCTCTTCCCCTGGCCTCTCTCCCCTCAGTTCCCTTCTGCTCACATCTCTCCCTTTGGCCCAGCTCCCCATACGGGACCGACCCCTAGGAGTAACCCTCCCACCCGCCAGCCTCCTCCTTTCTTCAAGAGGCCCAGCACACCGGTCTCTGCTCCCAAATTACAATCCAACTTAGGCCACATTAGCAGCCAAGGGTCCCTCCAGCTTTCGAGCGGCTTTTCCGGCGGATACTTGACCGGAGTTTTAAGACGCTGCGAGCCACTGGCGGGTGCCTTCTCCACCGCAACACCACCGTGGGCTTTTGTCTCAGCAGGCCCTGGGGCTGGAGGGGCAAGCCGGTCCCTGCTTTTCACCGGGCTGCCTTTCAGCCCGAAGCCCCGACCTCTCCCCTCAAAGACCGGGGCTTTGGGGCATTTCATCCCTTCCCAGGCCGGGCCGGGCCTCCCGCTCTCCTCGCACAAAGGGGAAGGGCTCATCTCCCGCCCGGAGACTCCCTACTTGTTCAGGGCACCGGACTCTGCTTTACGCCCGGGGAGACGGGGGCGGGGGGGGAAGGGTGGGAAAAGCGAGAGGGGCTCAGGCATCCTCCTGGCTCGTCCTCCGGTCCCTTAGGCCATTAAGGCGACCCAAAGGGGCGCGTTTCGGTGCAGAGGCACTGTGGGAAATTCCCGGGTCCGCGGGCGGCATCCTCCAGCGGGCCGGGGTGGAGGGGCACGGCCTCGCCGGCACAAGGGGCGGCCGAGCCTCCGGTGCCCCGTCCCCCCGGCCGGTCCGAGGGGCGGCGGGGCGCGGCTCCCCCCCACCCCGGGCCTCTCCGGGCGGCGGCCGAGCGGGCCGCAGCCTCGCCCGCCGTCCGGGGCCGGGCCCCCCCGTCTCCTCCTTCTCCAAATAAGGATCCGGGGCCCGCCGGGCCAACCGTCGGCCTCGACCGTTGGGGGCGGGGAGGCGCTTACCCAGGGCCCAGGGCCTCGGCTTCAGCGCTAAGGGGTCGGCGCGGCTGGTCCCGGGCGACGGTCCCAGTAATCCTCGGCCATGGCTGTTGGGCTCGAGCCGCCTCGGAGGTCCCGCTCAGCCGCCCATGGGCCCGGGAGGGAGGGAGGGAAGAAGGAGGAGGCGGAGGATGGCGGCCGCTTCTCGTCCCGTCCCGTCCGGTCCGGTCCCGGCCCGGCCCGGCCCAAAGCCGCCCCGAGCCGCGCTGGCCCCACCGCCGCCGGCGCATACCACTCCGCTCGGAGGGGAGGGCGGCGCCGGGCGGCCCGTACCACCCGCCGCGCCGGGGGAGGCCCCGCCACCCGCGCGCCACCCCCCCGCCCCCGCCGCCGCCCCCACGTCCCCCACCGTGCCCACCGAACTCCATCTTTCCCTCCCAACGCCTCCGCCCGCGGATCCACCCGCTGGGTGCGAGCGGGGGCCGGGAAAAGCGGCGACGACCGGCCCGGCCCTACCCCCGGCCCGCTTGGTACAGCCCAAGCCGGGGCGCTACCACTGCCAGGAGAGGGGTAGGACTCTCCCCCCCGCCGGCCTCCGGTTGGCTTGGCTTTTGTGAGGCGGAGTTGGCGGAGGGGAAGGGGAGCGGGGCTTTTAGTCACCAGCCCCGTGGGGCCTACGGGAAGAAATAAGGCATTTAATCGCCGGGGGGCTGCGACTTCGGGGAATGGCACGTTTCCTCCCTGAAGCCCTCGCGGGCTTCACCCTGCCCTAGGCGTTGGGACCCGGGAGGCGAGGGGAAGGGTGAGATCCAGGGCAGGCGATACCATTTTCGTAACTGAACGGAGAAGGCCTAGTCGTTTTGGGTGTGGGGTTTTTTTCTTTGCCAACTACTTTGGAAGTTCCACCAGAGAAGAGCTTCAGGAGGAAGGGCTTGAATGCCCCTCCTGCGAACCCCGGATAATGGAGGGGGAGGATTGGCCGTCAGTCGGTACCCGGGTGGGATCCAGCTGGAGAAGACAGCCAGCGACAAAGTAGTAGGAAGAAGCCCTCCAACCCCCTCCAACCTCCGGGGGCAAAGAGTTGCCTGGGGGAGGCCCGGGAGGCCGCTCGGCCGGAGCCTCGTGGGTCTGGAAACGGGAGGGCCGGACCAGGGGCCACGCCATGGCCTCCCCACAAACTTTTCTCCTTCCTCACAAACCTTTCCCCTTCCTCGCAAACCTTTCCCCTTCTCCACAAACCTTTCCCCTTCCTCCCAAAGCTTTCCCCTTCCTCCCAAAGCTTTCCCCTTCTCCACAAACCTTTCCCCTTCCCCATAAACCTTTCCCTTTCCCCACAAACCTTTCCCCTTCCCCCCTCAACCTTTCTCCTTCCCCCCCAAACCTTTCTCCTTCCCCCACAAACCTTTCTCCTCCCCCCCAACCTTTCTCCTCCCCCCCAACCTTTCTCCTTCCCCCCAAATCTTTCCCCTTCTCCTCATCCTTTTCCCTTACTCCAAGCCTTTCTCCTCCCCCAAACCTTTCCCCATCTCCCCAAAATTTTCTCCTTCCCCCCAACCTTTCTCCTGCCCCAAAACTTTCCTCGTCCCCCAAACCTTTCCCCTTCCCCCCAACCTTTTTCCTTCCCACCCAAACTTTTCTCCTCCCCCAAAGCTTTCCCCTTCCCTCCCAAACCTTTCTCCTTCCCCCCAAATCTTCCCCTCCCCCCAACCTTTCTCTTCCCCTAAACTTTTCTGTCCCCCCCCTTTCTCTTCCCCTCAAACAACTCGCATTTAAACCCAAGCCAGCTCACCCTAAATCCCAATCTGACTCCTGAGACGGGAGCCGGCCCCCACGGAGAGGAACTGTGTTCAACCTGATTATCTCATATCTAGCCCAGCACTTAATAGAGTGCTTAATAGCTTAATAGCACATAGTAAGCACTGAACAAATACCACAATTGTCATTATTTGCAAGTTATGAAAAAGACTAAACAAGAGTTCGCCATCACAGCTACCTGTTGGCATTTTTAGCAGTGTTGAGGCAAACTTCCTTCATGTAGATGATTGAACCCCAGCATCGATCCCAAACTTAATACTGAAATTTTGATTTAGAGATTGGATTGCTATTTGGGAAAGATAAGAAAAATGGACATTAACCCAAGAAATAAGCCAGAACTAACAACGGGTGCCAGTTAACCAAGGAAATCCCCGACTCTTTAGAGAGTGGGGGGAAAAGGGAAATCCCCTCAGAAAGATAAAATAGGAAGTATTTAAAAATGAACCAACTTCCAAACAGGTCATTCTAGTATATGGCGATTCTACTGGCGACCATGGATTATTGACTTCATTACACAAAATGGGCTAAATTGATTTAATTAATCATTCAATACTGTTCTAAGTCCTTGGGAGAGTACAGTAGAACATCAGTCAGTCAGTCAATGGTATCTACTGACTGCTTACCTTATGTACGGGACTGTACTAAGCCCTAGGGAAAGTACAATACACAAGGAACTTACAGTCTAGAAGGGGGGAGGCAGACATTAACATAAATTACAGCTAGGAGCAAGGATGAAAAGGAGGTAGGGCCATGAGTTAGTACTTACAGTATAGAGTATGTAAGGGAAGCAGCATGGCAGAGTGGAAAGAGCACAGGCCTGGGATTCAGAGGACCTGGGTTTTATTGATGTCGTGCATATATCTGTAATTCTATTTATATCGATGCAATTGATGCTTCTCCACTTGCTTTGTTTTGTTTTATTGTCTGTCTCCCCCCTTCTAAACTGTGAGCCCGTTGGGTAGGGATTGTCTCAATTTGTTGCCAAATTGTACTTTCCAAGCGCTTAGTACTGTGCCCGGCACAAAAGAAGTGCTCAATAAATACGAATGAATCAATGTTTTATAGATGATGTAACTGAGGCATGGAGAAGAGACTTGCCAAGGTCACTCAGCAGACGAGTAGCAAAGCTGGGATTAGAACCTACATCTGCTTCCCAGGCTCCTGCTCTATCCATTAGGCCATGCTGTTTCTAACACAGTTATTATTATTATCATCATTATCATTACATGCGATGAGAGGCTGTGAGTATGTAAAGGTTTAGGAGGTGCAGAAGTGCTGGAGAGGCCTTTGAGGGACATTAACAGGGGAGCTTAGAAATGAACTGGGGAAGACCTCCTAGAGATGTGTTCAGAAAGGCTCTGGCAATTCCAGTCATCTGCAGCAGGATTAGGATGGATTCATTAATTGATTTAAGTCACATCCATCCGATAGCTGTCCTTAGCATGGAGGTATACCTTGATTTACTTGCCCTTATTTTTCTACTTTTCCTGCTGCTACCCACTCCCGCAGTATTGTTCTTTCTCCAGCTCCCATTATTTATAAATCATTTGCGCCCCTCTGTTTTCTCCCTTTAGATTGTAACTTGGAGCTCAGAGGCTGTGTTTTCTACTTTTACTCTACTGTCCCAAAGTCCTGTGCTCACAGTAAGTGCTCTGGAAATACCCCTGATTGATTAAGTTTATTTAGGCAGTGAAAATGTTAATAAAAAATAAACCCATTGTGCATTGGGGGGCCGGGAAATCAGTCTAAATTTTTTTTTAAAGACAAGATTTGAGGGATAGAGCCAATTTCAATCACCTAAAACCCTACTGCATTCAGCCCTACTGCAACTATATAGCTTAGTCTTCGCTGTGAGAGGGGAAGTTGCACAGGAAGCCCAAAATTCCGGGGGCCGACTGTGAAGATCGAAAGATTGCGAAGATTGACCATTTTTGAATCTCACGTTTTAAAGTCTCTTCTGACAACTGCCTGACCGGATCCATGTCCACATGAATTTGAAACCTCCCTCACTTTCCTCTTTTCCACCCCAGTGTAAACTGCGAACGTTATGGAGCTTTCAATACCCCCGCTGTTGATCCTCAAGACATTCCTGCCCCAATGTTCGCACTCTGATCTGACTCCACCAGCCTCCAATTTCCCCACCCCTACAGCCTCCCCTCCCAAGAGAATGACCAAATTTTGGTAATCCCCCCTCCAAACTCTACCCTCCGCACAGCCAACTCAGAACTGCCACTTCCAGACCAGAGCCTCCTAACCTGTTGTCTTCCTCCTAATCCCTCTTCCTCCTCCAAACTCTTCAAACCTTTCTGATTCTCCCAATTGCGCGTCCTTTTCTCCACTTGCTAGTGGCCCTTCCTTTCTGAGCCTCGAAGGTCCTCCTCCTGACTCTGTGACTCCTAATTCTGTGCCCCTGCTCCCTGTTCCTTCAATGTGCCTGCCCCTCCTGTCTCCCGGCCCCAAATATTTTTCCCTCCCCTGCTCTTGTAGAGTCGAACAGTCTCTGTTGAATTCCAAAAGCCACACTGACCGCTGCGACTATAAAGTTTTGCCCATTCAAGTTACAACTTTCGCCAGCCCAACAAGGTTGCTATTCTTCCTTCATTGACTCCCTGGACTATCATCCTTCTGAAAGTCTCCACTGGCACTGCCTATTCCCTCCCTTACTCCCCAAGACATCCCACACTGTTTCCACCACAATCAATCACAGAAGCCATCAAATGTGAGCTCCCTCAAAGACTCTCCATCAGTGTTCTCCTCTCCCCCAACAATCGATCAATCACTGGCATTTTTGGAGCGCTTAGCGTGTGTCTAACCCACAAGGAGAAGAAATTGCAGGAAGTAGAACTCCAAGGTCTTCACCCTAGCGCAGGGCTAGAGTAGTGAGATCGAGGGGAGAGTGCCAGACCCTTCTGAACCAACAGAAGAAGACTTAATGATAGGAATAATATTTATGGTATCTTTTAAATGCTCACTATGCGCCAAGCACTGTTCTAAGCGTCGGGGTAGTTACTAGCTATACAGGTTGGACACAGTCCCTGTCCCACATGGGGCTCGCAGTCTTGATCCCCGTTTTACAAATGAGGTAACTGAGGCCCGGAGAAGTGAAGCGACTCGCCCAAGGTCACACAGTGGGCAAGCGGCAGATCCGGGATTAGAACCCAGGTCCTTCTGACTCCCAGGCCTGTGTTTTCCCCAGTAGGCCATGCTGCTTCTGACCTGAATGGCGCCTTCTGGGTCCAACTGCAGTCTGTAGCCTTAGGCCTGGCCTGCCGCCAAGAACGAAGCTAATTAGATTTCCTCTCTCTGGGGCCTAGAAACCAAAACGAGCGCCAGCCCTAGGGGAGGAGGCTCAGACCCGGCTAAACGGCCCGACCGTCTTGCCTTCGGCGGGACAGAAGTGCCGTTTTTCCCCCAATCCCCACAGCGAAAAGCCTCTCACTGGGTCACGGCGGCTCTGGTGGTATCGGGGAGAAACCCAGATAACCCGGCGTGGGACAGGTAACGCAGAGTGGGCCAAGCGTCAAATGCTGGAAGGGGAAAGTGAAAGAAGCGGCCGAGCACGGTCACCGTCGATCGCCATCTCCACCCTGTCGGGTTCCACCCTCTGTCCGCCGGAATCCTCACTAGGGAGAGCTGAGGTGGAAACATCCGCCAGCAGCTGCTGTGCTCAGCTACTGTTTGAACTTGCCTGCAGCCCCTTCTGTGACTTTGGAGCCAAGCAAGTGTTTCGGGGGGAGAGTTTGTGGCACCACTGGGCATCTTTGAGAGTTGGTGGACCACCTTTTGTTCGTGAGTGGATCTGGTGAACGTCTGGTGAACGACCTTCTGCTCTCCTCTCCCCACTCTTCAAAAACCTCAGATGGTTGCCCTTTCTTTTTCACATCACATAAAAACTCCTGACAGTTCGTTGTCTGGCACCCAGTGGGCTCTCTCCCTCCAAGTCATCCACTCCCTTCTTCCATTGCACTCCAGCTTGCCCCCTTCTTTCTCCTCAAGCCGACCTCTCCATCATGCAACTCTTTCTCATCCCCCCTCTTGCCACTGACCCCTTTGCTCAGGCCTTCCCCGCTGCCTGGAATGCCTTCTGCCTTCACAGTCCACAGACCACAGATGAGAAGCAACGGGGCGTAGTGGGTAGAGCACGGGCCTAGAAGTCGGAAGGACCTGGGTTCTAATCCCGGCTCCGCCCATTTGTCTGCTGTGTGACCTTGGGCAAGCCCACTTAACTTCTCTGTGCCTCATTTACCTCATCTGTAAAATGGGGATCAAGACCGCGAGCCCCACGTGGGACAACCCGAATACCTTGTATCTACCCCAGCGCTTAGAACAGTGCCTTGGCACATAGCAAGCACTTAACAAGTACCATAATCATTATTATTAATAATAATTATAATAAATACCATTAACACCCCCCCCAAAAAAGGTCTCCCCATCTTCAAAGCCCTTTCGATAGCATATCTCCTCCAAGAGGCCTTCTGCAATTCATTTCTAATCTCCCTACCTTACGTCCCCCACTCCTACATGTACACTTTCATACTTGAATACTCCCACGCACACCTCACATCATTTACCTACATCGATCGTATTTACCGACCGCTTACTCTGTGCAGAGCACTGTACTAAGCACTTGGAAGAGTACAACAGAGTTGGTAGACCTGTTCCCTGCCCACAGCAACCTTACAGTCTAGAGGGGGAGACAGATATTAATAGAAATAAATTATGGATCTGTTCACAAGCGCTGCATGGCTGAGGGAGGGGTGAGTAAAGAGTGCAAATCCAAGTAAAAGAGGGATGGAGAAGGGAGTGAGAGAAGAGGAAATGAGGGCTTGGGCGGGGAAGGCCTCTTGGAGGAGATATGCCTTCAGTGAGGGTTTGAAGGTGGGGAAAGCGATCGTCGGCCGGATAGGAAGAGGGAAGACGTTTCAGGCCAGAGGCGGGACGTGGGCGAGAAGTCGGCGGCGAGCTGGATGAGCTGGAGGCCGAGTGAGCAGGCAGGCACTAGAGGAGCGGAGTGTGCGGGCTGGCCTGTAATAGGAAAGCAGCAAAGCTAGGTAGGAGGGGGGCAAGGTGATTTAGTGCTTTATAGCTCTTTTATGTCTTACATCATATCTTTTTATATTTTATTACTTCCTCGTGTCTGCAGTACACTTTATTATCAGTCTCTCCTGATAGACTGTAAGCTCCTAGAGGGTATGGATCCTAGCTACTAATTTTATCTCCAGTTCAGTCCTCCCTTCACAATAGGCGCTCCATAAATACTATTTATCCCCACCTCTTGGGGCTTACAGTGATGAGGAGTTAGCCCTGTGGTTCAGCAGCTCCCCGGTATCACCGGTCCCGGGTTCTTCCCACCTCGTTCTGGACCACGCAGCTTTGAGTCAGTTGGGAACAGTTGAAATGATCTGAACGTTTGAGACCTGGAGGAGACAACGGGCTGCTTGCACTGAACTCTTCTGAGAAACTTTATTACTCTACTCTGACATTTTCAATCAGATTTTCTCCTACACCTGACTTTCCTGTAACGCAGTGTTTGCATTCTTGCAAAATCTTGCGGTAAGGAAAACTCGCACGCTAGTACTCACCTGTTCTCCTGCTGCGGAAAGGCGCAGATCCATTTTTTCCATAATGTTGTATACTGGGTCCACGCTCGCGTTGTCATAAAAACGTTTCTTAATGCCTTAATCGTGTTTTAACCATAGCACATTATGGTAGAATTGAGCGTATGTACATCCACCCATCTTATATTGTGAGTTCCTTGAGGGCAGGGCCTTACCTAATTGGTCTTCTTTTCTCCCTAGCGCAGAGCACGGTTGGTAAAATAACTGCGATGATGATACCTGTGGTCCTTGGAGCAAAGGACCCAGACATTTAGTCATTTTAGGTGGGATGGGGTCCAACTGGAAGGGGGCAGAAAGCATGGGACTAGCCAGAAAGCTGGAGAGCTTCTGGGGGCTAACAGGGGGTGGGACGGAACCTTAAAAATCAAGACCGCCCCTCCCAGAGTGAAGTATCTAGGCTGTTTAGAGAAGCAGCGTGGCTCAGTGGAAAGAGCCTGAGCTTGGGAGTCAGGGGTCATAGGTTTGAATCCCGGCTCTGCCACCTGTCAGCTGTGTGACTGTGGGCAAGTCACTTCACTTCTCTGGGCCTCAGTTACCTCATCTGTAAAATGGGGATGAAGACTGTGAGCCTCATGTGGGACAACCTGATGACCCTGTATCTACCCCAGCGCTTAAAACAGTGCTCTGCACATAGTAAGCACTTAACAAATACCAACATTATTATTATTCACACACCGGCCAGACACCGGTACCCGATGGGGTGGAAGAGCTCAGCTCGTTATGGCCCAGGAATGTTTCTGTTCATTGTAATATTGTAATAATAATCATTACTCCGGGCCAGACACCGTACTAAGGGCTGGGGTGGATACAAGCAAAGCAGGCTGGACACCGTCCCCGGCTTGGGTGGAGCTCACAGTCCCCGTTCCCCTTTCCCGGCTGAGGAAACTGAGGCCCGGGGCAGCGAGGTGACCTGCCCAAGGTCATTCATTCATTCATGCAATCGGATTTATTGAGCGCTTACTATGTGCAGAGCACTGTGCTAAGCGCTTGGAATGGACAATTCGTCAACAGACAGAGACCGTCCCTGCCCAGTGACGGGGTCACGGTCTAATCGGGGGAGACAGCAGACCGGCGGCGCAACCCACGACCTTTTGACCCCTGGGCCCGGGCTCTCCACGAATACAACATGAATATATGAGTATGAGCTAACATTACGCCAAGCGCTGAGGGCAGCGTTTTGCACAGAGTAAGGGCTTGATGAGTAGTGGAAAGAGCCTGGGCTTCGGAGTCAGAGGTCATGGGTTCAACTCCCGGCTCTGCCACTTTTCAGCCGGGTGACCGTGGGCAAGTCACTTCACTTCTCTGTGCCTCAGTGACCTCATCTGTAAAATGGGGATTAACTGTGAGTCTCACGTGGGACAACCTGATGACCCTGTATCTACCCCAGTGCTTAGAACAGTGCTCGGCACATAGTAAGCGCTTAACAAATACCAACATTATTATTATTATTATTATTATTATTAAACGGAGGTCGCTGTCCGTTGTTACCGGGTACTCTCCCAGGCGCAGAGCGCAGTGCTTGTGGCCCAGTGGAAAGAGCCCGGGCTTTGGAGTCAGGGGTCATGAGTTCGAATCCCCGCTCTGCCCCTTGTCGGCTGTGGGACCGTGGGCAAGTCACTTCACTTCTCTGGGCCTCAGTGACCTCATCTGGAAAATGGGGATGAAGACGGTGAGCCCCACGTGGGACAACCTGATTCCCCTGTGTTTACAGCGCTTAGAAGAGTGGTCGGCACAGAGTAAGCGCTTAATAAATACCAACATTATTATAAACACGACGGAAAGAAGAGCCGGGGAGCAGAAAGGACCCCCGCTGTCCCCGCCCCAGGGCGACCCTCGTCACCCCACGGTGCGGCCCGGTGCGGCCCGGCCGGGGTCTCCCTTCGGAGACATTCGGGCCCCCTCGGCCCACCTCGAGAGGAACCCCCCCGGGCGCCCATTGGCCCGAAGGCCTGTCGCTCTCGGCGGCCGCGCCCGCCGATTGGCTGTCGGGGCTGTCGATCCGCCGGCCTCCCGCGTTGGGTCCGGCGCCCCGGCGGTTTCCCCCTCGATGATTGGTCGATCGCGGCGCCCGCCGCCCGGTGATTGGCAGAGACGGCCCCGCCCCTCCCCCTCCCCGGCTCCCGTCCGGCGGCCGCCGGGGCCGACGCGGCGGGGCGGGGCGCGTCCCATTGGCTGCGGAACCCGGATGGCCGGCGGTGATTGGCCGGGGCCCCCGTCCGTCGGGGAAGGAGGGGGGCGGGACCCGGGACTGTCGCTGAGGGGAGGCGGCGGCGGCGGCGGCGGCGGAGGAGGAGACCGACTGCGGTTGGGCTGGGCAGAGGCGAGGAGAGGCCGGTAAGGGGGGGGCAGGAGGCCCGGCGCCGGCGGAGGAGGGGGACACGGCGCCCACGACAGGGAGGAGGCGGCGGGGGCGGGGGTCCGGGCGGCCCTCGCGCGGGGGCGGAAGGCGGGGGGGGGGGGGGGGGGGGCGCGCGCGCCGGAAAGGAGCCGCCCGGGGCCGGGGCCTCCTCCCCCATCCCCCGCCGCCGCCGCCGCCGCCATGGTGCCGGCCGTGCCACCCCACTGACTGGCGGCCTGGAGGTCGGGGGGGAGCCCGGCGGGGCGGGGCGGGGCGGGCTGAGTCAGTGAGGCGGGCCGGGGCCGCGGCCGGGGGGGAGGGGCCGGGGGTCACGCGGGCTCGGCGGTTGATGGGGGCGGGGCTGGGCCGCCAGAAAAACCCGCCCTTCTGAGCATGCGCCGGCCCCCCCCCCCCCGGACGAGGGAGACCCCTCCGCCGCCTCCTCCGGGAAGCGGGCCGGGCTTCCCGGCTGCCACGGAGAGGGAAGAGGCGGGGTCGGGCCCCTCCCCACCCGGAAGTACCGAGCCCCAGCTCCTCCCCACCTCTGACCCCCAGGGCCCCCCCCCCGCATCTCTCAAACGGGGATGAAGACCGACAGCCCTACGGGCTCCACCTCATCCCCCTCTCCCCGCCCGACATCGTTATTATAATATATCCGTGAACATATATACTATGTGCCGGGCACCGTTCTAAGCACCGGGGGACCGGGGAATAATGATGATGATTACAGTGAACAGAAACATTCCTGGGCCGCACCAAGAAGAGCTCTTCCACCCCATCGGGTACCGGCGTCTGGCCAGTGTGTGAATAATAATAACGTTGGTGTCTGTTAAGCGCTTACTATGTGCAGAACACTGTTTCTAAGCCCTGTGGGAGATACAGGGCGATCAGGTTGTCCCCCGTAGGGCTCACGGTCTTCAACCCCCATTTTACAGATGAGGTCACTGAGGCACAGAGGAGGGACTTGCCCAAGGTCACACAGCTGACGAGCGGTGGAGCGGGGATTAGAACCCATGACCTCTGACTCCCAAGCCCGGGCTCTTTCCACTAAGCCACGCTGCTTCTCGACAGCAGATTATAACGTTATCCCAAAAACGTTATTGTTACGGCCGATTTGTCCATTCCAAGCGCTTAGTACGGTGCTCTGCACATAGTAAGCGCCCAATAAATACTATTGAATGAATGACCGCGTGGAGGAGACCGCTGGGGAAGAGCCGATCCCGAGGCCCCCTCCCCCACCCCCCGGGACCAGACCTCCAGATTGGAAGCTCGTGGTGGGCGGGGGATGGCCCTGCTTTGCATCATGGCGTGCTCGCCCGAGCGCTCAGCACACTGCCCTGCACGCAGTGAGCGCTCCGTAAGTACGACTGAACGAGTAGACAGGGCGGGAGGGGACCCCAGTTGAGGCCCAAAGAGACCGTGCTCTAGATTGGAAGCCTGTGGAGGGCAGGGGATGTCTCTGTTTTGCATGATAGCGGGCTGGCCCAAGCGCTTAGCACAGTGCCCTGCACATGGTAAGCACTCCATAAGTACAGTCAAATGATGATGGTATATAGTGTGGGAGAAGACCCCAGTTGCAGCCCAAAGAGACTGTACTCCAGATTGGAAGCTCGTGGTGGGCAGGGGACGTGTCTGCTCTGCATGACAGCGTGCTCACCCAAGCGCTTAGCACAGTGCCCTGCACACGGCAAGCGCTCCATAAGTACGATTGAATGACGATGATGGTATATAGACAGTGCGGGTGAAGACCCCGGTTGCGGCCCAGAGAGACCGTACTCCAGATTAGAAGCTCATGGTGGGCAGAGGATGTCTGTGCTTTGCGTGATAACGTGCTCTCCCAAGCGCTTAGCGCAGTGCCCTGCACACGGAGGTGCGACTGAATGAGTAGACAGTGCGGGAGAAGACCCCGGTTGCGGCCCCAGAGACCGACCGTGGCAGGTCCGGGGGCGGGTCCGTTCTGCCTCTCTGACCACTGGCAGGAAGTGAATCGCCACACCCGACCTAGGTTCCACATCTCTCTCCCCCCCTCAAAAAGATCTGATTATTCCCCCCCCCCCCCCCGGAGGATTCAGGTCTGGCTGTTAGGATGTAGGTCGAGCTCCTAAATTGTTTTTTCCACCACTGGTGAATTAATTTACTGTTGCACTTGTTAAGCGCTCACCCTGTGCCCGGCACTGTCCGAAACAGCGGGGCCGATACGAGATAATCACAGCCACAAGCTGTGAACCTGCCCGGTGTCAGGCTCGAAGGAGAGATTGCTGGGTGTGATAGAATCAGTCGATAGTATTTTACTTGTTTTGCTTACTTATTGAGTGTGATGAGCGCTCGGAAGAGTAGAGTGCAACAGAGTTGGTAGACGCATTCGCTGCCCACAGTGAGCTTACAGTCTGGGAGGGGAGACAGGCGTTCATATAAATAATTTATAATATCTCCATAGTCTCCTCTTCCCCCCACCCCAAGGTGTGCCGGCGTAGCCACCTTAAGTGAGCAAGGACAGCGACTGATGATAATTGTGGTATTTTGTTAAGCATCGACTAGGTTGCCCAACCACCTTACTAAGTGCCGGGAGAGATACAAGATAATCAGGTCGGACATGGTCCCTGCCTGTCCTGTATGGGACCCACGGACTAAGGGATTTTTTTTTTTTACGGTAATAATAATGACGACGATGGGATTCGTTAAGCGCTTACTACGTGCGAAGCACCGTTCTAAGCGCTGGGGGGAATACAAGGTGATCAGGTTGTCCCACGTGGGGCTCACAGTCTTCATCCCCGTTTTCCAGACGAGGTAACTGAGGGCACAGAGAAGTTAAGCGGCTTGCCCAAAGTCACCCAGCTGACAAGTGGTGGAGCCCAGAATTAGAATCCACGACCCCTGACTCCCAAGCCCGGGCTCTGGCCACTGAGCCACGTTGCTTCTCATAATAATAATTATGGTATCTGTTAAGCGCTGACGGCGCGCCAAGCCCTGTTCTAAGCACCTGGGTACATACAGGGATAACAGGTTGTCCCACGTGGGGCTCACAGTTTTCATCCCCATTTTCCAGATGAGGTAACTGAGGGCACAGAGAAGTTAAGCGGCTTGCCTAAGGTCACACAGCAGGCGAGGGGAGGGGCAGGGATTAGAACCCACGTCCTCTGACTCCCAAGCCACTGCTGTGTGCCGGTCACTTTTCACTAAGCACTCGGGTAGAGAGAAGCAGTGTGGCTCAGTGGCAACAGCCCGGGCTTGGGAGTAAGAGGTCATGGGTTCGAATCCCAGCTCCCCCACTTGTCAGCTGTGTGACTGTGGGCAAGTCACTTCTCCGGGCCTCAGTTACCTCATCTGTAAATTGGGGATTAACTGTGAGCCTCCCGTGGGACAACCTGATGACCCTGTATCTACCCCGGCGCTTAGAACAGTGCTCTGCACATAGGAAGCGCTTAACAAATACCAACATTATTATTATAGAAGCTTAACAGGTTGGACCCAGTCCCACCTGGGCCTCACGGTCTTAATCCCCATTTTACAGATGAGGTAACCGAGGCCCGGAGAAGTGAAATGACTTGCCCAAGGTCACACAGCAGACAGGTGGCGGCGGAGCGGGGATTAGAACCCAGCTCCCTCCGACTCCCAGGCACCCGCTCCATCCCGTAGGTCACGCTGCTTCTCAGCAGGATTCGGCCGAGTGAGGGGTCTGGGGTTCCAGAACACGGACTGGGGCTGTGAACTCCTTGCGGGCAGGGAATGCGTCTGTTATATGGTACTCTCCCGAGTGCTTAGTGTAGCGCTCTGCGCATAGTAAGCGTTCAGTAAATGCCATCGGCGACGGTACAGTGAAGACCCGTCCAAACAGGGTCAGGGGCTCCTAAGGGAGGGGGAAGAGGAGAAATCCCATTCTGGATTTTGCCCCTCCCAGACCACCACCTCTACACTCACCCTATCCTCTCTGGCCCAGCCTAGCGCGGGAGATGTCGCCGATGTCACGGCTCCAGACCCGTCTCGGGAACGGTGCCCGCGTGCCGGGGCGGGGGTCCCGGGGACCTCGAGTCCGGGGGCCGGGAATGCCGGCCGGTGGGGAGCTTCCCGCGGGACAGCGAGACCTAGCCCGGACCGCCGGGCACTCCGGGCCGGGAGAGGTCTGGGAGTCGGGATTCCTGGGCTACTGCAACTCGAGGGTCAGTCGGCCTCGAGACCGGAAACTCGTCGCGGGCAGGGAACGCGTCCGTTAAGCGGTTATGGCGTGCTCTCCCAAGCGCGTGGTACGGTGCCTGCAGTAAAAGCTCGAATCCGATCGACCGACCGACCGGCCTGACTCTCGCCCCTTAGCCGGCCCTGTGTGCTCAGGCTGAAGGTGGCTCCCTTGGTCCCTCAGAGATGGCAGCCATCAGGAAGAAGCTGGTGATCGTGGGGGATGGCGCCTGTGGGAAGACCTGCCTGCTCATCGTCTTCAGCAAGGACCAGTTCCCCGAGGTTTACGTGCCCACGGTCTTCGAGAACTACGTGGCCGACATCGAGGTCGACAACAAGCAGGTAACGCCGCTCCCCTCCTCAGCCGCTCGGTTCTCGGCCGTCCCGCTCCCCGGGGTCCCTCCCGGGGTGGGGCCGCGCCTGACTCCCCCCACCCCCGCCCGTGGCAGGTGGAGCTGGCGCTGTGGGACACGGCCGGGCAGGAGGATTACGACCGGCTGCGGCCGCTCTCCTACCCCGATACAGACGTCATCCTCATGTGCTTCTCCATCGACAGCCCCGACAGCCTCGGTGAGCCCCTCTGGGCGCGGGGCGGGCGGGATGGGGTTGTCGTTTAGGGGCCCCGGTTCTCCGGCGGGGAACGGAAGCGGGGCCGCCGGTCCGCGTGGCTCCCCCCCGTTTCCGTCTCCGACGCGAGGCGACCGAGGAATCCCGTGACGGTCGCCCTCCTCGACACCTGTTCCGAAGTCGAAGGATAAACCGTTCCCGTCACCCCTGCCTCTTCCCTCCGGCGACCCTTCCGGGTCCGCTTCGCCCCTCATTCATTCCCAACTTCTCTCGCCCCGTCGGAGTCGTTCTGCCCGAGCAACTTCTCGGGGGCGACGTCCTCTCCTCTGCTGCCCCAAGTTCGCGTCGTTTGGAAACCCACCCCGCCTCGAGCTTCGGCGGGGGCCCCCCGTTCTGGCATTTTGAGAGGGGGCGAGCGGCGGTGTCGTTTCCCCTCGCCCTCCTCGTTCCGTAGATGCGGGTCGCGTCTCCTCGTAGCCTCTCTTCCCGGGTTCGAGCCTAACCTGACCCTTAAAGGAGGGTGGCTGTTGGCGGCTAACCTGGCCCCTCGCTCCCCGCAGAGAACATTCCTGAAAAGTGGACACCAGAGGTGAAACACTTCTGCCCCAACGTGCCCATCATCCTCGTGGGGAACAAGAAGGACCTGCGGCAGGACGAGCATACACGCCGGGAGCTAGCCAAGATGAAGCAGGTGGGCGACGCCGCTCGGTCCGAGAGGCGGGGCCGGGAGGCCGGGGGTGGCGGGGGAGAGCCCGGCGAGGGCCCCGCGACTGACCGTAGGGCGCGGTGTGCCCCCAGGAGCCGGTGCGGCCGGAGGAAGGCCGGGACATGGCCAATCAGATCAGCGCCTTCGGCTACCTGGAGTGCTCGGCCAAGACCAAGGACGGGGTGAGGGAGGTGTTTGAGATGGCCACGCGAGCTGCCCTGCAGGCCAAGCGCGGCCGCAAGAAGACATCCTGCAGTGTGCTCTAATCCAATAAATAGTTCTAGCCCGTTGCCTGCCCCCTCCCCCACCCATCCGCTTTGTTCTGGGCTGAAGAGGGGCGGTGGTGGGGCGGGGGGGGTCTCTCCAGTGCCTCCTCCAAGAGTGAAGGGGCCGGCCGGGGCGGTGGGTGACGGGGGGGAGGGTCTCTCCTTCCTGGAGCCTCCCAAAGGCTGGCTTGACCCAATCCCTTCTCTTCCCAGAACAAGCGTCGGGCAACGTCCCCTACCTCTCCCCCTTTCTCCTCCTCCTGAGCTCCCCGGTCCTGGGGGAGCTGGCCTGCCAGGCCAGCCGTCCCTGCTGTACAGAGTGGTTCTGAAACGAGGCTATTTATCGGGGGCTGGGCCCTGGGGACCCTCTCTTTTAGGAGGGGCCCAGCTGGGGGAGGGCAACGGGGGCCAGGGGGGAGACGGTGCCAGCCCGGGGCTGGCTCTTCCTCTGAAGATGGACTCGAGACAAATTCTTCTGTAATAAATTTGTAGCGGTGTTTAGTATAGACGACTGGCTTTTCTTAGGGGCAAGGGGGAAGGAGGCGGGGCCGCCGGCTCCCTCGGAGCTGCCTTGGCCTTTTCCCTCCCCTCCGCCTGAAAGCACGCCTCGGCGCCTGCCTTCCGGCCCAAGGGTGCCCCCGGGAGCCCGCGGGCCCGGCCGCGCCCGCCCCCACAGACACGCTCCGTCGACGCGCGCGCTCCGTCGATAATTCTTTATTTCTTCTTCGGTTTCCAAACAGTAGAAAGCCACCGCGTCCCCCCCGGGGGAGGCCCTGCCCGCTGGCCCGGCCCTGGGGAGCGGCCCCGCGCACGAGGGGGGGTGGGGAGGGGAGGGGAGCGGGGGGGGGGGGGCAGTGAAGAGACACCGGTCGAGGGGATCCGGCGGGGGAGCTCAACGGATAGCGTAGCGCACGTAGGGCACCTCGACGTCTTCGCCGTTGTCGTCGTTGCAGCACAACTCCAACACCAGCGCCCGCACGTGTTTGCCCAGCTTCTTCTTCGAGACCTTGCTCACGATCTCCGTCATCCTGTGGGCGGCGGGAGGGGAGCTGCGGCCACCGGCTTCGGGACCCCGACGCGCCCGCCCCCCCGGCCCCCTCGCCCCTACTCACGGTTGATCCAGCCTCTCCTTGAGCTTAGCGGCTGGCATGAAAAAGGAGTAAAGCATGGAGACGCCCTGGGACAGCATGGTGATCTCCAGCTTGTGCTCGTTCTGAGTGGGACGCACAGGAAGGGGAAAAGGTCAAGGCGAAATGGGACCCTGCCCCCCGCTTTCCTCCCCTTTGCCCACGTCCTCCCCGATCCCTCACCTTGAAATAATCCAGGAACTGCTTGAGAGTCATCTCTTCCCCACCTGGTTGAAGCCCCTTCACCTCAAAGCGGTCCCACAGCGTCCACTCGTGCTCGTAGTACTGAAAGCACGCGGACGGACGCCCGTCAGCCCCTCTCCGCCCCCGTCCCCCCGCCGCCCTCCGCCCCACCGGCCCCGGGGCCGCGGTACCTTGTGGCGAGGAGCGGCGATGGGCTCCGAGAAGCCGAAGAAGGGCAGGGCCAGGTTGAGGAAGCCGTTCTTGTAGGCTTCCAGCCGCCGGTGGCCCTGTACCACTTTGTAGAGCTCCAGGCACACCAGCCCCACCACCGCTGCCGTCGTCGTGGCGATGGCCGGAATGATCTTCCCGGCGATCAGCTTGCTCTGCGGGGAAGGGACGGGCGGCGGGATTCAGGCCCGAGCCGGGGAGTGCCTGCGTGTGCGCGCGCGCTTGTGTGTGTGTGTCGGGGGGAGGGGGACCAGGGAAGGTGGCGAGAGACAGCCGAGGAAAGGGACGCCCCCTCACCTTGTGCCGATCGGCAGGAGGGATATCGTAGTTCTCGGCGCGCAGGTTGGACGCGGCCACGATGAAGTCCATGTGGAAGTTACTGTCGTCATCCTGCAAGAGGGCACCCGGCCAGCGGCCCGATCGGTCCGGGGTCCCGCCCCCCCTCGCCCCCCGGCCGCCGCCCGGGGGGGGGGGGGGTTCCCCCTTCCCCACGGTACCTTCTCAAAGTCGACGGGGAACATCTTAAAGCCGGACAGCTTCTCCGGGCTCGGCAGTGTGGCCTTGAGCTCCTCCAGACGGCTGTCATCTGGAGACGCGGCAGAGGGAGAAGAGGTCAGGGCCGCCGGGCGGGGGCGGGGGAAACCTCTCCCCGTCCCCCGACCCCGGGGCCCCGGGAGTCCGCACCGACGGAGGCGTTGGCGTTCTGCAGCTCCTGGTCGGAGACGTGGATCTTGACCCCGGACTTGGGGGTGAAGTCGGGCACGCGCACGCTCTGCAGCAGCCCCACCACGGCCGCCCGGTCCTGGGAGCCGGGCAGCCCGTACGTCTGCGCGAACAGGTTGGCGGCAGCCATGATGTAGTCCAAGTGGAGGGGCTGCGGGGAGAGAAGACGACAGTGAGGGTGGAGGAGGGCGTCACCCTCCGGCCCCATCCCTCCCCACCCTCCCCGGGGGCTCCGTTCCCGCCCCGTCGCCGCCGCGCGCTCACATTGCTGGAGTCAAAGGTGAGTGGGTGGGGACAGCGCTTGGGTCCAGACCAGAAAGGGGCGCCTGAGCTAGTCAGCTGCGAAGAGGCACAAGGATGGAAGGAGTCAGGCTGGGGTCCTCGCCCACCTCCCCACCTCCCCGTCTCCCAGCCGCGATCTGGCCTCGGCCCGGCTCCGCGTCCCTCCGCCCGGCCTTCCTCCCGGCTGCTGCGGCACCCGCCCCGCGCCCGAGTACCTGCTCTGGGGGGAAGTTGTGAAGCAGCTGGCGGATGTTGTTGCTGTACTGGGCGTGCCAGTGGTGACAGGCCCAAGCCACGCAGTCGGCCCAGCCGCGGGGGCGCTGGAGCACCAGGCTGCGCTGCACCGCCTCCAGCACCTCCAGGGGCTGGGTCCCCGCCAGCCGCAGCGTCCTCTCCACAAACTTGGGGTCTCTGGGGAAAGAGCGGCCGAGACGGACAGAGGTCAGAAACGGCAGAAGCGGGGGTCGGGGCGGAGGGGAGGGGTGCTCGGTCCGCAGCTCCGAGGCAGGACTCCAGCTCTTCCCGGGAGCTTTCGGCCTCCGCCCGGCAGACGCGGGCCGGGGCCCGCCGGGGCCGGCGAGACCCCGCGTATGACCCGATCGGCTCGGCCCCTAAGGAGTGCTCGGACACCGCGAACGTTACGCGGCCTTCCGCCCGCCTGCATTTTTCGTCCGTTTACTCATTCGCTCGGCTTCGACGCCCGCGGCGTGCGGAACGGTTCGAAGCGCTACGGGGGGAGAACCAGAGAGTCGCGGCCCTTGCCCTCGGACGGCGTGTGATCTGCCGGGAGGCAGGATGGAATCCAACCGCCATCGGCGACCTGGGCCTTATTAAAAGGGGAGGGGGCACGGTGAGAAAGCTGGAAGGGTCCAGCCGCTCCCTTGGACAATCGGTGGAGGGGGAGCGAAACGGAGGGAAGCCGATGGACGGCGGTCGCGGAGCCCCGCCGCTGCCTCCGCTGCTGCGGAACTATCATCCCGGCTGCCTTCACGCGGTCGATCCGAGCACGGGAGCCAGCGAAGGGAGAGCAGGCCGAGCCAGGGTGGGCGCGACAGAGCCGGGTACGAGGAACCCGGCCCCCCACCGTTCTCCGGAAGGACGGCAGAAGCCAGCGGAGTGGGAACACTCACGTGATATACTGATTGACGTTCTCTGCCGGCTGCTTGAAGAGGCCTTCGAACTCATCTCGGGCCCACTGTGGGGGGAAGAGTTGAGTTCAGCGGGGAACAGAGGCCGTCCTCCAGACGCCCGCCCCGGGCCTCGACGGCCCGGCCCCCCGCCCCTCTTCTTCCCCTGTACCTGCAGCGTGTGCTCAATGGCGTTGGGAAAGTTCTTGAGGGTGCAGATGGGGATGGATTTTTCCGGGGGGTCCTGGCTGGAACTGTACGACTCGGTCAGGAAGGGGATCACCACCTGCACGTTGCCTTTGGTGCCCAGGGTACCCGACTCCAACAGCGGCTTCCGGTAATACACGCAACGGCGATCCATGTACATGCCTGGGAGGCGGGGGTCCGGCTCAGGTCCGACTCGGACCCCCGGCGCCTCCCGGGGGGGGAGGGAGGGGAGCCCGCCCCGGACGCCCAGCGTGGTCCCCACCCCCCGACCCTGCCCTCGCTCACGGGCATCCACGTTATCCAGCGCGTTGGCCACGCCATCCAGCCCCTGGAAGAAGTCGTCGTCGTACACCCGCTCCGTGTCGGGGCCCACCCGGTTCTGGTGACTCGTCACGTGGATCTGAGGATTCATCTGCCGCACGGCCGCCGCCGCCGTGTCCGACTTCATTTTCTGCGGGGGCCTTCCGAGGTCAGCCGGGCCGGCCCGCCCGGCCCCGGCCCTCCCCCGGCCCCCCGCCCCAACTCCGCTCGCCGCTCACCGTGACGTCCCAGGGGCGGAAGAGGAACTGGCGGTTCAGGTTGGATTTCTCGATGGTGTCCATGTCGGTGACGGTGACATCGCCGCCCTCCCCGCAGCCCAGGCCTATCAGGGCGAAGTTCTTCAGCAACTCGCAGCCGATGGCTCCCGCCCCGACCTGGGAAACGAGGCCGACGGGGAGTCGGTTGGCACCCGCGGGGCCGGGGGTAGCCTGAGGGCGCCGGGGGGGGGCTCGAGGGAACGGACGGACGACGGTCGCTCACTCACCAAGAAGTACCTCTGCTTGCCCAGCTTCTCCTGGAGGTCGGAACCGAACACGGCCACCTGGCCGTCGTAGCGGTCGTTGCGCTGCAGGGCGGGGAGGAGCCCGTCAGACGGGAGGCCGAGCCCAGGGACGCCTCCCCGCACGCCTCCCGACGTAGCCCGCTCCGCCCCGGGCCCCCCGCCGCCCCGGCAACCTCACCGGGCGGCACTTCTCCTCCGTCAGGGTGTCTCCGGCCTCGGGCAGACACTCGAGCGCATCGAAATAAAGCCACTGCATGATGGGCATGAACTTCCCCGAGCAGGCCTGCCAGGAGGGAGAGGGGGGAGGACGGGCACAGGTTTGGAGGAGGCCCCGGCGGCCCGGGGTGGGGGCAAGAGAGTAGCAGGTGGGGAGGACCCCGCCTGGTACGTCGGGAGGGAGGGATGAAATGAGTCTGGCTTTTGGGAAACCCAGACGTCGTCCTTCCTCCCTCACCACTCTGGTCCCCGCTCGGTACCTCGGACAGCGGCAGCGCGGCGGCCGGCCCCGAAGGGTCAGCGGTTCAATCGCCGGCCGGCTACCCAGAGGGAAGGGCCGCTGCGGTGCGACAGGGGAGGAGGAGGCCCGTTTTACCTTCATGACCTCCTGGGCCGCCAGCCCCCCGATGAAGGCGTTGACAGGAGCCAGGTCTCCGGCGGCCATGTACGCCAGCTGCCGCACCAGGTCCTCGCTCAGCTCCTCCTGCCGCACCCTGGGTGGGGCAGCCGCGTTGACCGTCCGAGCCAGACCCACCACTTCTTCGGCGTCGGCCTGGAGGGGGGGCGGTCCGTCTCAGCCGCCGCGATCTCCCCCTCCCCTCCCCGCCGAGGTCCGCCCGCCCGCCCCCGGCCACCCCGGCCGGCGGGGCGGAGCCGGGCTCCGTCCGCCGCGCCGCCCGCTCCGCACCTGGTGGCGGGGCCGGGGGAGGCGGCCGTGCTGCTTGCAGAACTGATGGAGGGCCTGGAAAGCCACGTGCAACTGGGCAGGGTGGGAGAACTTAGCAAAGTCCGTCATCACGAAGTCTGGTTCCGCGAGGGAAGCTGACAGGGATTTCTGGGAGGAGGAGGAGGAGGAGGAGGAAAGCCCGGTGTCAGGGGCCAGCAGGGGCTGGACGACAATCCCATCTCACTCGGCCACTCCCGTCCACCTACCCCCGGCCCTCCACGCCGGCAACCCCAGCTCCTCAAGGAGCGAGAGACCGGCGCCGCGCCCGCCCGGCCCCCGAGCGCGGGCGGCCCCGGCGGCCCCGACGAGGACTCACAAAGCTGATTTTCTTGGGCACTTTGACCTGGCTGACGATCCCCCCGCGGACGTAGTCCGAGAACTTGGTGGTGTCACAGACGCTGAAGGTGTAGGGCCCTGGAACGGGGAAGAGGAGAGGGCGTCGAGACGCCGCCCTCCGACTCCCCCCCCCGCCCCCCCCCGGAACCCACCTCCCAAACCCTTCCGCCCGCCGGCCGGGACCCGGGCCGCAACCCCTTCCCCGGCTCACCCAAGACTTTGATCTCCACCGGGGGGCAACCGTTGAGCTCGCTCATGCCCTGGACCTCCGTAAAAGACACAAAGTCTCCGCTCTCGAAGCCGTGCCGAGCCTCATCCAAGCAAGTCACCACGCCCGGGTTGTCCTGGGTGCGGGGCGGAGGGAGAGAGCCCGTCGGGAAAACAGCCCTCCATCCGGGGCTCCCGGCGTCGCGTCCCCCTCCCCGGCCCTCCGGTCCCGGATCTCACCTTGGTGATCATAGAGATCATGGCGCTGAGCGGTTGCTCTCCGTTGGAGTCCGTCAAGATCATCTCTTCCCCGAAGTCGCAAAAGAGCTGGCTGTGTGTGGCGAGGAAGGGAGGGGCGGGGGGCGGGTCAGGAGCTCCATCCTCCGCTCTCGCCCCCCCGGCCGCCCGCTCCTCTCCTCGCCCGGTCCTTTCCGGCCACGGCCCGAGCCGGGCCGGCCACCGGGGCCTCCCCGGGCCCGGCCGGACCTTGCTGAGTCACGGGCCGGGCCATGGGCCGGGATGTCCGAGCGCCCCGGCCGCCCACAAGAGGGCACCACCAGGCGGGGAGACCCGGAAGCCGGCCAAGTAGGCGCGCGGGTGCTCAGCGCCGGGCGCCGCGGGCGCTTACCCGAAGAGCCCTCGGGTGTCGGCCACCACCAGCTTGATGCCCCGACTGTGACAGAAGTCGCCCACGCGCAGCTGCTCCTCCAGGGCGGAATCTGTGAGGACCACCACCTGGGCCGGGGGCGCCGGGGAATCAGCTCCCGGCACCCTGCGGGCGAGGGCTCGCCCCGCTCTCCCGGGAGTCGCTCCCGGTCCGGGGCCGGCGGACGGGGAGGCGCGAGCGACGCGGGGGACGGGACACGGGAGAGCCGGGTCACCGCCGGAGGGGAGCAGCGGGGGAGCCGGGAGGACCAGGGGCCGGGTCGGGGCGGTTCGGCGGGTGAGCCGCCGAGGATCCAGGGAGAGGGCAGGGAGCGTCCGAAAGCCTCGGCGGCGCCGGGGAGGAGGTCCCGTACCTGGAAGCCGCCGAGGTATTCCTCGGTGAGGGGGCCGGTGTACGCGCTGACGGGGACGTAGGTGTTGAGCTCGGCCAGGCGAGGCTGGGACACCTCGGCTCGGTTCTTGCCCACATCTTCCTCCCGCAGATAGAACTGGAGCCGCGGGGTGGAGAGACCACAGTGGCACGATGGGCCCAGTCCGCTGGAAAGTCCCCGGGGTCCCCGGCCCCCGCCCAGAAGCCCGGCAGAGACCGGGAGAGAGACCCATGGCGTACCTGGGAAGAGAGGTCGGCCCACTGTGCCACGCCCTGGTCGTGCACGGTCACGGACTTGACCCCCCCGAGGATGATGTTCTTGGCGATCTCTACGCCCAGACCCCGCAGCCCGGACACCAGCACGCTGGACGTCTGCAGCCGCTTCATCGCCTCGTGTCCCAGCACGTACCTGGGGGGGGAGGCCCAGGAAAACGCGAGTCTGGAGGGGTCGGCGGCCCGGCCTTCTGGGGGAAAATACCCGGCAGAGCCAGGCGCTCCCCAGCCAGAAGCCCCTGAATCCATTCCGCCCCCTCCTCCCCTCGCTTTGAGCCGGACCCCCTCCTCTCCCTCCACTGGTCCCCAATCCTTACAGCTGCCGGGAATAGAGGCCCTCATCGATGTCAGCTTCGTTCCCGTTCTTCGCCATTCCCTGTACACAGAGGGATGGGGTCGGGGGGAGCGAGGGTGACGTGAGAAGTGTGTAACAGTGTGTGTGTGTGCGCGCGCGTGTGTTTGAGTGGGTCTCCCAACAACCAGGCACCGGGAACGTCTCGGGGGGGCGGGGGGGGCCGACCAGGGACCCAGATCACGTCTCCGGGTAGTCCCACCACCCAGTCGGAAGCCGCCTGGAACAAGCCCACCCTGGGGGGAGGAAGGGGAGGTCCCTCACGTTGGCAGGTGCTGTAGGCACGTCAGAAGGTACGGCGTTGACGGAGGAGCAGTTAGAACCTGGCTTAGGATCAGCCCCGGACACGCGACGCTTCTTGGACAGCGGCGAGCTGGACATCTGGGAGAAGGAAGGGGGAGTTCAGACCCGGGCTTCCACGCTCTGACCCCGAAGAGAGGGGGAACCCTCGGGCCCAACTCTCCGGCCCCCCCAACCCGCCCCCGGTGCCCCCCCGGTGAGTTTGGATCCTGGGGTCCGTGACGCTTTAGAATACCCTGGGAGAAGGTGATGGGGCGGAGGAGGGTCCGGTGGGAGCCGGAGGGAGGGAAGAGAGCTGTGCTCCAGCCTCAGGTACCGCGGGTAGGTTGGGCAGGTGGGGCTCAGCCCTGAGTCAGAACGAGTGAATCACTCCCTCCTCCCCTCCCAGGCCCGGCTAGACTGACATCACCACCGGGAGCCCGGCCCAGCCCTGACCTGGCCAGTCGGCAACACCGTGGCAGAGCCAGCGTCCGGCCCTCTGGATACGGACGGCGGGCGGGCGGGCGGGCGGACGCGACCGCTCCAACGGCCAGGCCGGGGAATCCCCTGTAGGAAAGGCTGCCCTAAGCTCCGGCCAGAGGGGCCACGGAGCTGCTTCCCCCAAAAACGGCCTAAGGTCTCTCCCTCCTCCTACCTCAAGCCGGCCCCCTGGGTCCCTGACGGGGGCATCAATGAGAAAGCCCGATCCCCTCTCCCGCGGAAGTGGCCGCCCCACCCGGTCGGCCGGAACGCGTAACATGAAACTGGCCTTGGCTGGCTTGGCCGCTTCGGTCTGGATCTCCAGAGGGCAATCTGGGCGCGCGCGCGGGCGTGTGTGTGCGCTTGTGTGTGTGTCTGCTGCAGCAAACCCCGCGACCCCATCACCCTCCCTGCCCCGGGAGGGGCAGTCAGTCTTTCCATTCAGTTCCTCCTGGGTTGGGGGGGGGGGGGGGGGGGGGGCAGGGGGACAAGCCAAAGTAGCTAGAGGAAGACAGATTTACGGGGCCGAGAGCCCCGGGGCCAGAATCGAACCAAGCCGAGCACCGAGCTCTCGGGGGGGAAGGAGGGGCCGCCGGGGGCATCGTGACGGGCCAAGCGGGCGAGGTCCGTCGGGCCGGGCCGCCGTCTCCCTTCCCGAGAAGCGGGATGCGCGAGCGGCACACGCCTCCCCGCCCACCGAGGGAGCGAGACTGCGGCTGAAAAATTCCGCCACCACCCACTGGCGCCAGGAGCTCCCGGACGGGGGGCGACGGCTCCGTCTAAAGGAGCCCCGGTCGAGGCCCGAGCCGCTCCCCGGGCGGCGGGGCCAACCGGGGGCCCCCAAGACGCCGGAGGGAAGCCTCCCGGTTCCGACGGCGGCGGACGGTCGGGACCTCGGAAATCGCCTCTCCTCTCCGACGGGCTCCGGGGACCGGGCGTCGCGACGCCCTTCGGCGCCCGCCGCTCCGTCCGCCCCTCACGCCGGCCACGGCGCCCGTCGGCCTACTCGAGGCTCCCTCTCTCGCCAGCCCATCGGGGGGGGGGGGGTCTCCCCCGACTCTCCCCTTCCGACCCTCCTCCTCCGGGTCGGGGCAAGGATGCGGGGACACGGAGCGGACCGGTGGAGAGAAGGGGAAAAGGGGGGCTGGAGACACTCTGGGGCCCAGCTCCGAGCCTCCTCTTACGTCGACCGAATACACGATAGCTAAGGTGGGGTTGGGGGGCATCGGGTCCCCTTCTCCGAACCCGTTCCCTCCCGTCTGCTTGGCCGCGCTGCAGAGAGGCGGCCTCCCGGCCTCCCGCCACAACGGGGCTGGGGAGGCCAGGCCTTCCGAGGGACGGCACCCCGCCGGCTCCCCGGTCCCCTCTCTCCTCTCGGTGGCCCGCGGCTACAGAGTCGGCTCGGGGCGACTCCGGGCACCGAGGCGCTGCCGTGGCGGCCGCCGGGCCCCTCGGGGGGGGAGGGAGGGGCGCTGCTGGTGCATACGGTTCCCCCGAGGGGCTCGGGGGGGCACCGGAGGAGATGTGAAGGCGGGGGCGGAGGGGTTGCTGGCCCTGGGCCGGCCGGGCGGGGCCCGCTCCTGCGGCACGAGGACCAGCCGCCGCAGCCGCAAGAAGAGCCCGGGGGGCGGGGAGGGGGAAGGAGGCGCGGCCTGGCAGCCCGGGAGGGGGGCACGGCCCGGGGTCCCACCGGGGGGGGGAGCCGCCGCCGCCGCCGCCGCCGCCCCTCCCACGGTCAGGACCGGCCCCGTGGCGAGGAGCGGAGGAGGGGGAGGAAGGAAGGGGAGGAAGGAAGGGGAGGGAGGGGAGGGGGCTCGTTACCAATGCCGGTTCCCCAGGCCCCGGTCACCACAGTCTCCTCCGCCGCCGCCGCCGCCCGAAGGAGCCGAGCCGAGCCGGGCCCGGCCGGGCCGAGCGCCGCGCCGAGTCCTCCCGCCCCCGCTCCTCCCGGGCCCGGGGGTCTCCGCGGCCGCGCCGGTGCCCGCTCCCCACCCGCCGCCGCCCTCGGCCCCGCCGCAGACCGAAGCCCAGACACAAGATGGCGGCCGCCGCGGCCGAGCCCGGAACAAAACCCCGCCGCCCCGCCCCCCTCCCCCCCCCTCCCCCCCTGCGCCGCAGGGCCCGCATGCGCCGCCCGGACACGCCCCCTCATGAATAATCAATGAGCGCCCGCAGCCCCCTCCCCCCGGCCCCGCCCCCCGCCGCAGGCGCGCCCCCTACAGGGACCAGCCGGAACCGCCCCCGCCCGCCCGGCCCCGCCCGGATAATGATCACGTTGGTCAGCGCTGACTATGGGCACGGCACTGTGCTAAACGCCGGGGGGGGAGATACTGAAGCAGCGGGGCTCGGTGGAAAGCGCGCGGGCTGGGGAGCCAGAGGTCGTGGGTTCGAATCCCGCCTCGGCCGCCGGTCGGCTGGGGGACTGGGGGCAAGTCACTACTTCACTTCTCTGGGCCTCGGTGACCTCATCTGGAAAATGGGGACCGAGACTGTGGGCCTCCCGTGGGGCAACCTGATGACCCTGTATCCACCCCAGCGCTTAGAACGGTGCTCTGCACAGAGTAAGCGCTTAGCAAATACAAACAGGGTCATCGGGTTGTCCCATGTGAGGCTCACGGTTAATCCCCATTTTACGGAGGAGGTCACTGAGGCCCAGAGAGAAGTGAAGTGACTTGCCCACAGTCACGCCGCTGACAAGTGGTAGAGCCGGGATTCGAACCCACGACCTCTGACTCCCAAGCCCGGGCTCTCGCCACTGAGCCACGCTGCCGCACACGGCAAATAGCGCACACCAGCCCTGCCCCACCGGAGAGGTCTCCGCAGAGCCCCCCCCCCCCCCGATCCCAGCCCGGCCCACCACGACGACCCTCTTCTCCTCCTCCCCTCCCTTCCCCGGGCTCAGCCCCGGCTCCGCACCCCCCGACCCCACCGCGACCGCCAACCCGAGGCCCAGGGGAGCCTCTACCCCACCCCATGAAGGTCTCCACACCAGCCTGCCAGGTGCGTGTGGGCCCCAAAGGACACATTTCTCCATCGCCCGAGGTTCCCCTATGCCCCCTCTGCCCTCTCTCTTTCCTTCCCAAGATCCCGGCAGCGTGGCTCAGTGGAAAGAGCTCGAGCTTGGGAGTCAGAGGGCCACTTGTCAGCGGTGTGACTTTGGGCAAGTCACTTCACTTCTCTCTGCCTCAGTAACCTCATCTGTAAAATGGGGATTAAGACTGTGAGCCCCACGTGGGACCACCTGATGACCTTGTATTCACACCCCCCCCCCCCCGTGCTTAGACAGTGCTTGGCACGTAGTAAGCGCCTAACAGATGTCATCATCATCATCCCTGCTCCCCAAGCAACCCAGAAACAGACCCAGATCCTGGGCAGTTTAGCCTGACGCCGGCCAAAACGCACCTGCATCTGGGGAAGTCGCGTACAAGGACCGGCCAAACTGCCCTAGTATGGGGTCCGGACGACGATGGGCGAAAAGGGATTTCTCCAAGCTACCGGGCCTCACTCCTTGCAAATCCTAGCAAAGAAGCCAGTGGGTACAGCCGTGAAGGCAACAAGGACCTCTGGTTCTGCTTTGCTGCTGTGGATTGCAAAGCCCCTATCTGTTGCCGGATCGTACATTCCAAGCGCCTAGTACAGTGCTCTGACACAGTAAGCGCTCAATAAATACCACTGAATGAATGAATGGCTCACCTTCCCCTTCTATCAGAGATGCAGTGCTGGTCCTAAATGCTCCAGTGGAGCCAGAAACTCTATCCTTAGGGGGATGACTTCTTGCTGCTCTCTTTCCCAGCTCCTGGGGCTCAGGTTCTGGTTTGCTATGTGTCCCGGACTGGCTGAACCCCACAAAGGCAGTATCATTAATAGAACCTGAAAAAACAGGACTTCTTCTGGTAAAATCCAGGTGAAAGAAGACACTGAGGCAAGAAGGGACAGTAGGGCCAGGCCCCTGGTCAGAGCTTTTTCCCCTTCCTGCACTTTAGTTATACCACCATCCCTTCCCTTTTCTTGGCCATGGTTCTTTGAAAACGTTAAAGAGAAGTAGCATGGCGGCCTTAGAAACAGTAGTGGTCAAATCCTGAGAAAACAATCTTCATCTGGAATGACTCCAGCCTGAGGTGAAGCACACAAGTCCTCCTGCTCCTCCCTTTCCTTTCTCCCCTCCCTTCCCCCTGGTCTCCAGTTGAACACAGTTCGGATAGAAGACCACCCCAGGTCCGGTTTCTAGCTTGGTAACCAAAAGGCAAAGTCAGGGAGATCCAGAAACATTCCAGCCGTGTCCTCTATCTATTCTGACCCAGGGGGTCCCATCAACGATCCAGTCACATCCTCTCTCCTGGGGGAGGGAGGCGTAGAGAGATAGATAGATGGATGGATGGATGGATGGATGGATGGATGGATGGATGGATGGATGGATGATAGATAGATAGACAGATGGTGGTGGGCATTATAGCAACCTACTTGGAAGAATGAACTCCTCAAATCTCATCCCCCCCCTCCCCTTATTCCTTCTGGGGCCCCAAATTAAAGGAATATCCCCCCCCAATCTTATTCCTTCTGGGACCCCCCAACTAGAGGAATAATAATAGTAATTATTATTATGGTATCTGTTAGGTGCTTACTATGAGCCCCACACTTCTCTGAGCGCTGAGGTAGTTACAAGGTAATCAGGTTCACCCCCCAGCTTCACCCCCCCCCATTTTCCAGATGAGGTAACTGAGGCCCAGAGAAGCAGCGTGGCTCTGTGGGGAGAGCCCGGGCTCGGGCGTCAGAGGTCGTGGGTTCTAATCCCGGCTCCGCCACTTCTCAGCCGTGTGACTTTGGGCAAGTCACTTCACTCCTCTGGGCCTCGGTCGCCTCATCTGTAAAATGGGGACGAAGACTGTGGGCCCCACGTGGGACACCCCGATCACCTTGCATCCTCCCCCCAGCGCTCCGAACAGTGCTTGGCACATAGTACGCGCTTAACAAATACCATCATCGTCAGCATCATCGTTAAGTGGCTTTACACTCACTCCCTCGGTGAACTCATCCACTCTCACGGCTTTGACTACCATCTCTACGCAGATGACACGCAGATCTACATCTCCGCCCCTGTCCTCTCCCCCTCCCTTCAGGCTCGCATCTCCTCCTGCCTCCGGGACGTCTCCACCTGGATGTCTGCCCGCCACCTAAAACTCAACATGAGCAAGACTGAGCTCCTCATCTTCCCTCCCAAGCCCGGTCCGCTCCCAGACTTCTCCATCACCGTGGATGGCACGACCATCCTTCCCGTCCCGCAGGCCCGCAATCTCGGTGTCATCCTTGACTCGTCCCTCTCGTTCACCCCACACATCCTATCCGTTACCAAGACCTGCCGGTTTCACCTCTACAATATCGCCAAGATCCGCCCTTTCCTCTCCACCCAAACGGCTACCTTACTATTACGGGCTCTCGTTATATCCCGGCTAGACTACTGTGTCAGCCTTCTCTCTGACCTCCCTTCCTCCTCTCTCGCCCCGCTCCGGTCTATTCTTCACTCCGCTGCCCGGCTCATCTTCCTGCAGAAACGATCTGGGCATGTCACTCCCCTTCTTAAACAACTCCAGTGGTTGCCTATCGACCTCCGCTCCAAACAAAAAACTCCTCACTCTAGGCTTCAAGGCTCTCCATCACCTTGCCCCTTCCTACCTCTCCTCCCTTCTCTCTTTCTACCGCCCACCCCGCACGCTCCGCTCCTCTGCCGCCCATCTCCTCACCGTCCCTCGGTCTCGCCTATCCCGCCGTCGACCCTGGGTCACGTCCTCCGCGGTCCTGGAACGCCCTCCCTCCTCACCTCCGCCAAACTGATTCTCTTTCCCTCTTCAAAACCTTACTTAAAAATCACCTCCTCCAAGAGGCCTTCCCAGACTGAGCTCCTCTTCCCCCTCTACTCCCTCTGCCATCCCCCCTGTACCTCTCCGCAGCTAAAGCCTCATTTTCCCCTTTTCCCTCTGCTCCTCCACCTCTCCCTTCCCATCCCCACAGCACTGTACTTGTCCGCTCAACTGTATATATTTTCGTTACCCTATTTATTTTGTTAATGAATTGTACATCGCCTTGATTCTATTTAGTTGCCATTGTTTTTACGAGATGTTCTTCCCCTTGACGCTGTTTAGTGCCATTGTTCTTGTCTGTCCGTCTCCCCCGATTAGACTGTAAGCCCGTCAAACGGCAGGGACTGTCTCTATCTGTTGCCGACTTGTTCATCCCAAGCGCTTAGTACAGTGCTCTGCTCATAGTAAGCGCTCAATAAATACTATTGAATAAGTGGCTGGCCCAAGGTCACACGGCTGACAAGTGTCGGAGCGGGGGATCAGAGGCCACCCCCAAGCCCGGGCTCTTTCCCCGAAGCCACGCCGCCTCTCACGGCTGGGAACTGCAGCCCGGTGGCTCAGTTTCCCCGCCCTTAAAGGGACAAAACGCCTGGGCGTGGGGGAGGGGGGGCGGCGGTGAGTGGGCGATTGGCGCGGGCGGCTGGGCCCGGGGAGCCGCGACCCGGCATCTGCCCCCGGCCCGGGGCTCAGCTCCCCCTGGGAGGGGGGTCTGCACCCCCAGCTCCCCCCCGGGGCCCTGGAGGCCTCCTCCTCCTCCAGGGAGGGTCCCAGAAGGACCGGCCCGGGGGGTCACGACGGAGGCCCCTCACCGGGGTCACGCCAAGGGTGGGGGGCCCCGCCGGGTCCCCCGCGGCCCCTCGGAGGAGCCCCCCCAAATGGCCTCCGGGTCCGGGCTCCCTCGGAGGGTCCCCCCCGGGGGGGGGGGGATTATTCGACGTGGGTCCCCCACCCACCCTCCTCACCCCCTCCGCCGGGTCGGTGCCACCGAGGCCTCGTCCTGATCCCCCGGGACGGTCGCCGTCGGAGCCGGAGCTGGAGCGCGGGGCCTCCGGGCCGAGCCACCCAACCCGGCCACGGACGGACGGACGGACGGAGGGGAGGGGAGGGGAGGAGAGGGGACCGTACCACCGCCGCCCCGGCAAGGGGGGGGGAGAGCGGGACCCACCACCCAACGCCCACCCAAGCCCCCCGCCCGAAGACGCGCTCTCTCGCTCTCTCTCGGCGCCGAGAAGCTCACTTTGACGCTGCCGAGGAGCTATTTCCACCCCCAAAACGGGCAGCCGGAGAAATGAGCGGAGCCAGGGAAGAACCCCCCCCCCCCCGGCCTTCACGGGAGGGTTTAAGGCGGGCCGGGCCGGGCGAGGCAGGCCGGGAGTTGTAGTCCGGCGAGGCTTTGGCAGTTGCTGGGAGCACGTGGTCGCCCAAGGGCCCGGGGCCGGGGGGAGGGGACGAGGGCCGGAGCCCCAAACGTCCGGGGGGGAGAGGGCGCCTCGGCCCACAAAGGGACCCCCCCTCCCCCAATTCACGGGGACACATCCGGACAAAACGGACGCCGCGGAGGACAAAGGGAGAGGCCGTCTCTGCCCTAGGAAGAGACAGAAGGAGAGGAGAGAGAAACAAAGGGAGGAGCAGGACCCAGCGCAGGGACGGGCGAGGAGAGAGGCCGAGGAACAGCAGGAAGGCCAAAGCGTGGCCGGAGGTGAACACCCAGAGTGAGGCAGAAAGACAGAGGCACCGGGAGAGGCCAAAGATGGGGCGGAGAGCCGCGGCTAGAAAGAGAGACGTCATCCACTGTCCCTCCCGGCCCAGGACCGTCGGGGGGTAGGCCGACATCCCAGGTGCTTCCTCTGACCTTTACCTCCTGTCCCCAGCAGGACTTTCTTGGCTGGGCTTCTCCGGGCCTGCCACCCCCTCCCCCGGGCTCCCCCCCCCCCCCTTTAGGGATTAAACCCAAGTACAGAGATCCACACCAAGAGAAAAATGCAGAGAAAGGAACTTTATTTCTACTCCTGACCCAGGTTTAGGGGACGGAGGAAAGATCGGGGGGGGGGGGGGGGGCAAGAGGGAGGAGCTGGGACACGCACTGGTCAGAAAACAGGTGCAAGGCTGGGAAAGGCATGCAGCAGGTGTTAGCATGCATAGCCCGGTGGGGTGGGCACAGGGTCAGGGGAGCTGGGGACCGTGGAGCGGCCCCACGCCACCCCGCATCCGAAGGTAGGCCCGGCGGGGGTGGGGATGGGGGGCAAACTGGCTCCACTCCTCTGAGGCCTTTTGGGTGGCTTCTAAGGAAACTGAAAGGGAGGGATGTGAACCACTCAACAAACAACCAGAACCTCCTCCTCCTCTTCTTTCCATGCAGCCTTCCTTTCCTCTTCCTCAGCCACCTTCCCCTCCCTCTTCCTGGCCTGGGGTGCAGCGGGGGGAGGGAAGGAGGAAAGAAGCTTCTCCGCTCAGTCCACCGAACCGAACCGTGATCCTTCACCTCCCAGAGCCGCCGGGAGTCCCAGGGGAGTAAAGCGTGGGGATTTGGGGAGGGAAGGGGGGCATGTAAAAGAACTAACCCCAGGGAGGGCCTCTCTTTCCCCTAGAGTTACCAGGGGCTGAGGCCTGGAGGGTGACAAATTGTCGATTCTCAACCAGGGAAATCCGAGGGTGAGGAGAGAACCGCCCTGGTTTTTTGGATTTGTTTTTTCGGGTTTTTTTAGCCGGGGTGGATACCTGTTTGTCCTTCATCTTGGCTCAGGGGTTCCAGTCCCCCCGGGAAACCATGGCAGGGAAAGGGGTTGGGCCCTCGAGAAGGGGAATCGGGAGAAAGGCAGCAAACAGCATCAGTCCTTGGAGGCCTCCTGCTGACTGTCCACCCCAACCTGGTCCCCCATCTCAACCCGATCCCCCCCCTCAGCCTCCACTGTGACCTGGTGGGTGACACTCATGGCGCTGCGAGGGGTCACAGGAAGCCGGCTCCCTGGCTCAGGGACACGGAGACGCTGCATGAAGGTTGTCACACGGATCGCTTTCTGGAATTGGGGATGGGGGTGGCGGGGGAAACAGGTGAGTCAGGGGGCCGGCTGGGAAAACCAAAGCTCAGGGAGGGAACTCTAAGGACACTGAAGCCCCAAGAAATGGGTCAAAACCAATGCCGAGAATTGGGGACACAGCCGGAGAAAGCAGTGGAGCCTAGCGAAGAGAGCAAGGGTGTGCGAGTCAGTGGACCCGGGTTCTAACCCTGGCTCCGCCACTTGCCTGCTGTGTGACTTTGGGCAAGTCCTTTAACTTTTTTGTGCCTCAGTTTCCTCAACTATAAAATTGGGATTCAATACCTGATCTCCCTCCTACATAGACTGTGAACCCCGTGTGGGACGGGTAGTGTGTCTGACCTGATTAACTTGTATCTACCCCAGCATTCAGACAGCGTTTGACCTCCTAGTAAATACTTAACAAATATCATAAGGGAGAAAAAAGGGCCCATTTCCAGTCCTCAATGCCTAGAAATAGGGCAGTTCATGGTAGGGGCAGGGGGAAGGCCAGTGAGAGCTTCCTCTTTCTCCTCTACAGGTCTCGCCACCCCCGGAGGAGGTTGTGGGAGTCACCTCCTCTATAGGCCCTACCTGCCATTTGGCTTTGGCAAAATTCTTCTGGATCTGGGCGCACACACCCTCCCGCAGGTTCTTCTCGGCCGCCATGTTCCCCGAGATCCTGGGGGAAGACGAAGGGGGGCATCTTTCAAGACCGGCCCGGCTCTCGCGACCGTCTCGTCCTGGCCCTCCCGTCCATCTGGTCATCCCTGCGGGCGCTTCCCCCACCACCCGCCCCCAATCTCCTCCAGGCCCCTCCGGGCTTCCCCACCAGACATGGCCGAGCGCTTCCTGGGCCGTGATGCGTTGGTCCTGATCGATCTCCATGAGCCTCATCACCAGCTTCTTAGCTGCGGTAGGAAAGGGAGTGGTCAAGGGGACGGGGGGCAGAGTTAGTGGATTGGGAGGGGGGAGCTGGAGTTAGGATCGTGGACGGGTAAGGGGTACCTGCAGGGGAGATGTCTCCCCAGTACAGGGGGTCAAAGCTGTAGTCTCCCGCCAGGATCTTGCGGAAGATGGTGCGGTTGCTGTTGCCGTCGTCGCCGCCCTCCTCCTCCTGCTCGTCGTAGAAAGGAGGATTCCCAGACAGCCTGCGGGGCAGAGGGGAGTCACGGGGGTCAAGGGTCCTCCACAAGAGTCCACCCGTGGATCAGCAGGTCGCAGTGATCCGAGAGACGGGAGGTCTCCAGGTGTGGCGGGTGAGTCGGACGGGGTGGGGGTCGGGGGGACCTGGGACCCTGGCAGCCTGCGTCCCAGAAGCAAGGGGGGGAGCTCTGCAGAGAGGCCTTGGCCGGTGGGCGGGGAGAATTGAGGAAGGCAGGGGCCGGGCTCCAGGGGGAAATCGAGGCAGGCTCGGGGAGGCGCACATTACTCACAGGATGAACATGATGACCCCGACGGCCCAGCAGTCGATGGGGCGGCCGTATCTTTGCCGCGCGACAACTTCCGGGGCTGAGGGAGAGACCCGACGCGCTGACGTACATAGCCGCACTTTACTGATTTATAGTCACGTCTGTCTCCCCCTCCACACTCTAAGCTCCTTGTGGGCAGGGAATAGGTCTATCAACTCTGTTAAGCTGTACTGTCCCGAATGCTTAGGATAGTGCTCCGCACACCGCTCAATAAATACCATTGATTGAGCCAGGGGTATGGATTTGGGAGCGAGCGGGTGCACTCACACACCTGCGGGAATGAGATCCAGACACGAGCCCCACCCCCAGCCCGGCAGACGCACTCACCCAGGTACTCAGGGGTGCCACAGGGCTCGGTAAGGGCTCCGCTTTCGAAGCGGGACAGGTAGAAGTCTCTGAGCATCACCTTGGAGTGGCTGTTCTGGGTGTAATACATCAAGTTCTCTAGCTAGAGGAATGGAGGGGGAGGCCGAAGATGAATTCAGGGTGGGTGGGGGGAACCCACCCTTTCGTACCTGCCCCAGGTCCCGCCCCCGAGACCCTGCCCTGCCGGTCACCTTGATGTTGCGGTGCACGATACGCAGACCGTGCAGGTAGGCGAGGGCTTCCAGCACCTGCCGCACCACGCCGGATGCGTCTCGCTCCGTGTAGGAGCCCTGCTCCAGGATCCAGTCAAACACGTCTCCCCCGGTAGCCCTAGAAGCACGGGGCGGGCAGGGGGAACAGACAACCCTCGCTCAAGTCATCCCTCTAAGGGGCCGACCCCTAGTGACCCCAGCATGACCCCAGGCCTCGATCAGGTTCTGCTTCCTCTGCTGGGGAGCTCCCACCCGGGGGCCCCAGCCCCAGCCAATCAAGGCTGTGGCCTCTTGGTCAGAGGAGATTCCGACAGACAATACATGGATCTGTGGAAGCTCAGAGCAGGCAGGAGGTCTGGGGTGCGGGGTGGGGAGTCAGGGGGCTCACAGTTCCTGGATGATGTAAAACTCCTTGCGTGTCTCAAAGGTGTCGATGAGTTGCAAGATGTTGGGGTGATTCACCCTGGGGAGGAGAGTCAGGGTCACGACCACCGTAGGAAGACCTGAACCCCGCCCCCCCAACCTCACCCCAAGACCTCCCATCCCCAGTTCCCCCGGCTCCTTCCCGGCTCACATCTTGAGGATGAGGATCTCGTTGCGGGCTGCCCGGCGCACCTGCCGCCCATCTTTCTTCAAAAATTTCTTACAGACAAAGAGGCGCTCCGTCCGGCGCTCCCGGGCCACGCACAATTCGCAGAACTCCTTCCTGGGAGGGGAGGGAGGCAGGCAGGTCTGCCCCACGTCCCGCCGCAGCTCCGCCCCGCCCTTCCCTGCCCCCCCGGTCCGTGCTCCCCGCAGCCCCGACCCCACAATCCCTCCCCATCAACACCTACTTCCCTGCGGCCTCCCCCGGTGCCGTGACCCTTTCGAGCATCCTCCCTCCCTCTCTCCTTCCCTCCATCCCTCCCGCCGTGACCTCCTGGTCCCGGCAGCGATTCCCTCAGCCCAGCCTAGGTGCCCCCGGCCCCGCTTCCCCCTCTGTCCGGCCTCGGCCACTCCCTGCGGCCCAGGCCCACGGCCTGGACTCCCCCGTCGCTCCCATCCCACCCCCCCTCAAGCCACTGCAGCGACCCCACCCTGACACTCACGCCCGCAGCAGCGCCCCGATCTCATACTTGTCGGCGATGTCACTCTCGCTGTTGTAGTTCTTCTCGTGTCGGAGGCCCAGGCAGCCAAACGGCATCGCGGGCAGCCCCGGGGTCAGGCCGGCCCGGGGGTTGGGGTCTGGGACCGAGGGCCCCTCCCGGGCGAGGCAGAGGGAGGCGGAGGGCCCTGGGGGGCGGCTAGAGTAGGGAGCCACATGGAAAGGAACCTGGTTAGCGAACTCCTGTCCCCTTGTCCCCTCCCCTGGCCAGAAGGGGCTGGGGGGGCGGGGGGAAAGACAGGAAATCATCAACTAACCCCTCAAAAGCAGTCCAACACCTGTAATGGAGCTGTCACCATGGCAACTGGGCTACAGGCACTCATTTGGACCAGGAGGAAGGATAAACTAATGTGCAGAGAGGGCCCAGGGGAGTGATAACGTGTGTCTGTTTGTGTGAGTCTCAGATGCTCCTACGCACGCGCGTGAGGAACCCAGAGAGAGAGAGATTCAGAGATGTGGAGGAAAGGAGAGGCAGCGAGAGAGAAAGACCAGGCTAGACAGTGACAGAAGCAGGGATGTACACAATCCCAATCCCGGTAGTTACCCTCCCCAGTCAGAAGGAGGTTCGGGACTCCCATCAGGTGTGAGGTCAGAGGTCACCGTCAGAGACGCACCGGTTGGAGATACTGGCGTCCCAAAGGAGGCTCTGCGGCCCGGAAGATGAGGGGAAAGGGGCAGGGACGAGGGGCATTTTGGGCTGTGGAACACACCGGATGATAAGGTAGCTCTAGGAGGAGCCGAGGCCAGGCCCTCCGTGTCCCGGGACGCCTCCCTCCGGAGTCTGAGTCCCTGGCTACCTTCCAGGGCCCGAGCGGTTGTCCGTGGGTGGGCGGATCGGAGGTGGGGGAGGCTCCCCAAGACCGGGTAGGTGAAATGCAACCCACCGGAGATGGGGGAGACCGTGGAGGGAGGGGGCGAGCGGGCAGACCTTCCACATTTTCGGCTAGGGTGAGCCGACCGCCGGCGTCACACACATCACTCGGAGGGACACGGCGTGAGGCGGTGTACGGCTCCACCCGTCTCTCAGCCTTCACACCTAGGTCACGGCCCCGAGGACGCAGGCGAGGGAGCGGGAGGCGATAAACCGCTCTGCCACCCCCTCGGCCTGACCCTGAACACCGAATACGGAGATACTGGGAGATTCAGCTCTCTGGACTCGGGGCGCAGAGAACCCCTCCTTCCCCTCCCAGAGATCTCTACCGAGACAGAAGGCGGGGAGGGAGGGAACGGAGACCCTCCTTTCGACCGAAGGATCTCAGGGCGGAAGACAGACGGGGAGACCGTGATTCCCCGGACCCAAAGGGGTGGGGGGGGAAGAGTGGACCCTAACCCAGCAGCGCCGGGTCCCAGAGAATATCGGGCGTGGGCGACCACCGCGTCCCCTCCCCGGGGGACCCTAAGGAGCAGACGACCCCGGAGAGCCTGCCCTGCCCCCCCGGGGACAGAGACCCTCCGCGGACTCCCCTGCCACCGGTCCCGCCGCTCCCTCACCTGGGGGGAGTCGATCAGCTTGGCCGGTCCGGGCGGCGGACAGAAGCAGCTGGAGCGGGGAGCGTGTCAGCTGGGCGGGCGCGGCCGTGTGCGGGACCGGGGACCGGGGACCGGAGCCCGCAGCCCGGCGTCCGAGCTCGGTCCGAGCCCAGGCCGAGCGGGAGCCGAAGCCGCAGTGCGGCCGCGCCGCCAGCAGGGGGCGCCGCCCGACAACGCCTCGCCCGCCCAAGTTGGGGCTCGGAGGGGCGGGGGCGGGGCCGGGCCAGGAAGCCCACGGCTGCCAGGGAACAGTCCTAGGGATGGCAGGGACCAGCCTTAAGAGTGGCAAGCCCCAGCCCTAGGGACGGCAGCAGTCCCTCTGGCCTCGGGTGCCCTGGGCAAGGACGCAACCAGCGGTGCCGCTCCGACAGGTCAGCTCGGGTTGACGCCGCCCCGGCACAGTGCGGGGGCGCACAACTGGCCTCCCTTCGTAGGCTCCCAGAGTCCTGACCGGGAGGAAGGCTTGGAGGAAAGCGGGGGCCACCTCGGTCACGCACCCCCTTCCCGCCGCACCCCAAGGGGGGTTGGGGATCTTCGGCCCGGTGTCGGGGGTTGTGAGGCGAGCGGCGGCAGCCGGCGCCACACGCCGAGACCCGGACGGGGGCTCTGGCCGCTAAAGGGCAGGCGGGCATCAGTTATTAACCGCTCGGCCCGGGACGCCGATCCTGCCCTTTCGGCCGTGAGTAGGAGGGATGGGGACCCGGCCGGGGGGACCCATCCTGCCTCCGCCCCGACCCTCGCGATCCCCCCGGCGGCTCGGTCACCGTGGTGGTCGGGGAGGTAGCCTCCCTCGGAAGGAGGGATCCGACGGGTCCAGGGGAGGGGGGAGGGACCGAGGAGGGGGCGGCCCCCCACCCCACTGCCACCCCCTCCTGGGAGAAGAGCCTACGGAGCCAGAGTCTGAGAGTGAATCATTTTATTGGGGGAAGGGGAGGACGAGGAGTCGGGCTCAGTCGTCATCTTCGGGCAACACGATCTTGCTGGGGTCGAAGTAGTTGGAGACCATGAGGGGCAGGCCCTTCGCCTCGCGCTCCTTCACCTGGCGCTCCGCTTCCCGCCGCGCCCACTCCCGCATCCTGTGGCGCCCGCCACGCGGGGGACAGAGGGTCAGGGGTGGGGGGGGGCTGCCTGCCGGGAGGACGGGGAGCAGACCCACCTCCAGGGCCCCGGGTAACCTAGTTCTAGGCCGGCGGTCTTCCTGCCACGGGGCTAATGGGTCTGGGGGGGGGGGGGGGGGTTTTGAGTAGGGGGTGCTCAGCGACCACCCTCAGAGGCGGGAGGGGCTGTGAACCAAGCTGCCGGCGGACGAGGGCGAGGGGACGGCCCCCGGAGGGGAAGTGGGGGCAGAACGGCGGGCGGGCAGGGGCAGGCTGCACAGAGGGGGAGGGCGGTCCGAGGGAGAGGCGAGACGAAGGGAGCCTTGCGTGAAAACAGCCGCGGCGGCAGCCGCCTGGCTCCGCTCCCGTCCCCCACAGCTCTGCCCTACATTCCCAAAGAGCTATTTCTGGCGCATTCCCACGTCAACACTCCTGGAGGGAGGAGGGGAGCGGCAGCCCTGCTGGGCCCAGGGCCTTCTCCCCCCAGCCCTCCCGCACCCCACGGACTTGTGCGTTCCGGTCACCGCACACTCCCAGCTGGGCCTTCTTGCAGTTGGGAAGGGGTCTAGCGGAAGCCTCCCACCTCCCCTTCCCCAAAATGACAAGGAAGGAGAGCTGGGCGCCAGACTCCTACATGAGCAAGCTTCCCCTCACCTCCCCAGGGTCTGAGGGAGGGGGAGGGTGGGGGCGGGCAGCGTCCAGTCAAGAGAAGGTCCGGGGCGGGCTGGGGTCCCAGGGAACGGGGAGTGGAGGGGGAGAGGGGGCCAGGCCCCAGCTCACCGATAGTCAGGCAGATAGGCAACGAAGACCGAGCCCAGCACCAGGGTGATGGAGACTCCACAGAAGAAGACAAGACGCATGTTCCACAGGTCCAAGAAAGGGTCCGGGTGAAAGCCGTGGGAGTCGGGGTTCTGAGGGAATGGGGTGCAGGCTCAGGTGAGAGAGGGAGCTCCCTAGCCTACACACCCCTTCCTCCCCGACAGCTGGGGCAGCCTGAGGTATCTTCCTAAGCGGACAACCGGCCCAGGACTACCCCGGCCCTCTTGCTCACCTCCAGTGACACCGCCCGCGAAACTTAGCTGGTCTGCCCACCCTCCCTCCCCCGGAATGGGAAGCACAGATGAGGAGGCAGGTATGGGGCAGGTGCGGGTCAAGTCCATCATGCAGAATGAATGAAGGAGCAAACGAAGGAGTGAGTGGCTGGACTGTGTCCAACCCGAGTTGCTTGTATCCACCCCAGTGCTTAGTATAGTGTCCCACACATAATAAGCACTTAACAAATGCTACCATTATTATTAATTGTGGAGTAGCCACTGCCACTGGCCAAGTGCCCAGGGTAAGCCATACCTGTCCTTGGCTCACCCTGAGGTCGCCGCTCCCTCCCCGTCTTGGCCCTTCTCCAGCCCGCCCCCCGGGCCTCATCTGTAGTGGGCAGCTCCCCGCCCCGAGGACGGGCTGCCCGGCAGCCACCGAGCGGTAGAGACCCGAGATGCCCTCAGTTTACCCAGCCCAACCCGTGGGCATCCACAGCAAAGTGGTGGTGGTTTAGGCTGGGTTTTTTTTTGCTGAAACAGGCGAACGGTTTGCAGGTGACAGATGGGCACGGGGGCTAAATCGAGTAGCCACGTATCCATGCGGGGCTCCGTCCACCTAGCCTTGCACAGCTGAAGCAAGGACAGCCACCCCCGACCCCCGGCCCTGTTTTGGCAACATCCAGATGGAGCGTGCGTACAAGTGGGCCTGGGGAACCAACAGTTTTAATCAGACCCCAGCAGGCGGAATCCCCACAGAACAACACCTGGAGTCCAAGCTCCGGGATGAGGCGGGTCACCTTGCCTGACACTCCTATCCTCTCCAGCCCCGCTGCTGCCTTCCCCAGCCCACTGCCCCCAGCCCCTGCCCAGGGGGAGAAAAGAAGAGGGAAGGGTTCCAAACATACAACCCTACCCAGCCTTGGGCGGGGGTGGGGATGAAGGCGGCAATAAAGAGAATGAAAGCCTAAACACTCTTTCTGGCTGTCGAGACATCATAAAGGAGAAAAGGGCAATGAGAGAGTGTAACACAGGAAAACAGAATGGCAGATTTAACAGACGAAGAGGGGGCCGAGAATAATAACAGTGGTATCTGTTAAGCGCTTACTGTGTGCCACGCACAGTACTAAGCCTTGGGCTGGATACAAGTTAATCGGGTTGGACACAGTCCCTGTCCCATATAGGGCTCACAGTCTTAATCCCTTTTTTACAGATGAGGTAACTGAGGCACACAAGTCAAGTGACTTGCCCAAGGTCATTCAGCAGACAAACGGTGGAGCCGGGATTTGAACTCAGGTCCTCCCGACTCCCACTAATAATGATGGCACTTGTTAAGCGCTTACTATGTGCAAAGCACTGTTCTAAGCGCTGGGGGGGATACAAAGTGATCAGGTTGTCCCACGCGGGGCTCACGGTCTTGATCCCCATTTTACAGATGACGTAACTGAAGCTCAGAGAAGTGAAGTGACTAGCCCAAAGTCACACAGCTGACAAGTGGCGGAGCCGGGATTGGAACCCATGACCTCTGACTCCCAAGCCCGGGCTCTTTCCACTGAGCCCCGCTGCTTCTCTAGACCACACTGCCCAAGAAAAAGGCCCAGGAAGCCAGGGGTCAGAGAATGGGGAGCACGTGAAAATACTCATTCTCACTACCCACCTCACTGCTAGAGGAAGGAGAGGGAAGGGAGAATGGGATAGGGTATAGAGGGTCATCACTGCCTTCCAGTCTCAGGGAGCAGGACTCAGGGTAGGAAGGGAAGCCGGAATAGCCACCATTCATTCGTATTTATTGAGCGCTTACTGTGTGCAGAGCACTGTACTAAGTGGGAAGAAGGAGGCATGAAATGAGGTAAGGGGAGTCCAGGGGATCGTAGCGACGTCAGCCACTGGCTTAGGAGGATGGCCCCAAGATAGATTCCCCCAGGCTTCTGCGTTCCTTGCCCGGAGGCTCGGAGAAGCAGTGTGGCCTAACGGAAAGAGCCCGGGCCTGGGAGTCAGAAGTTCATGGGTTCTAATCCCGGCTCTGCCACTTGTCCGCTGTGTGACCTTGGGCAAGTAACAGCTTCTCTGGGCCTTAGTTACCTCATCTGTAAAATGAGAACTCATTGCCTCTTCTCCCTCCTACTTGGACTGTGAGCCCCATGTGGAAGAGGCACCATTTCCAACCTGATTAGCTTGTATGTACCCCAGCGCATGGAGCGGTTTCTGGCACAAAATCAGTTCTCCACAAGTACCATAATTATAGGATTTCTAGGGCCTTGGCTACAGGATCTTCCTACCCATCCAATCCCCTGAGAGTGGTAAACCTATTAAGTAGCAAATGTGGGACCTCAAGAAGAGACAGAGTCCCGGGTGGAGAGGAAAGCACCCCATTCCTCCCATCTTCATCCAAACTCGGGAACTTTTGACATTTTAGGAACTCCACATTTCCCAGGAGCAGCCACAGATCAAGTTTCCCAAAAGGGGTCAGGGGTGAGGGAGGCTGGATCGGCCAACCTCCCGGGCGCCATGTTACACATGCCCCCTTTTCCATCTTCCTACTATCTGAAAATTGCTTTTCTGTCTGTCTCCTAGACCGCATAGTCTTAGAGGGCAGGGACTGTGATTATTTGTTCTTTGGTACTCTCCTGAGCGCTTAGTAGAGTGCTCCGCACAGTGAACACCCTGAGCATCCACTTGATCCGAGGGAAGTCAGTCAGTCGATTGCATTTCTTGAGTGCTCACTTTCTGAAGAGGACTGTACTAAGCGCTAGGGAGAGTTCAATAGAACAATAAAGAAGCACATTGTCTGCTCACGACGATCTTACAGCGTGGCTCAGTGGAAAGAGCCCGGGCTTGGGAGTCAGAGGTCATGGGTTGGAATCCCGGCTCTGCCACTTGTCAGCTGTGTGACTGTGGGCAAGTCACTTCACTTCTCTGTGCCTCAGTTACCTCATCTGTAAAATGGGGATGAAGACTCTGAACCCCACATGGGACAACCTGATGATCTACCCTAGCGCTTAGAAGAGTGCTCTGCACATAGTAAGCGCTTAACAAATACCAACATTATTATTATCAATACAGTCTAGAGTCCCTCTTTGACCAGGTTTCCCAGTGGCTGGCAACTGCCTGGGTGGCTTTGCATCTGGCCAAGAGCATGGGAACCTTGAAAACACCAGGAAAATCGGGATCCTCCCCCCACTAAAAAGAACCTATTCCAAAGAAGCTCCCGATGCCAGTTAGTGGCCGGAGAAGCCCCAAGGACAGAGGACGGAAGGCTGGAGAGAAGCAGCGTGGTTAAGTCACTGGAGCCCGGGCCTGGGGGCCAGAAAAACCTGGATTCTAATCCCTCCTCTGCCACTAGTCTGCTGTGTGACCTTGAGCAAGTCTCTTACCTCCTCTGGGTCTTGGCTAGCTCATCTGTCCACTGGGGATCACCACCATGCGGGGGGTAGGGAGTGTGTCCAACCCTATCAGCGGGTATAATGTTGGTATTTGTTAACCACTTACTATGTGCAGAGCACTGTTCTAAGCGCTGGGATAGATACAGGGTCATCAGGTTGTCCCTCATGAGGCTCACAGTCTTGATCTCCATTTTACAGATGAGGGAACTGAGGCCCAGAGAAGTCAAGTGACCTGCCCGCAGTCACAAGCTGACAGGTGGCAGAGCCTGGATTCGAACCCATGACCTCTGGCTCCCAAGCCCGAGCTCTTTCCACTGAGCCCTGGGTATCTCCCCCAGCACTTAGCAGATGCACATAATAAGCGCCCAATGAACACCAGACAAGAAGTTGTCAGCAGGAGGTCAGTGGTGATATTTATATGGGAAGCAGTGTGGCTCAGTGGAAAGAATGTGGGCTTGGGAGTCAGAGGTCATGGGTTCGAATTCCAGCTCGGCCACTTGTCAGCTGAGGGACTGTGGGTAAGTCACTTCACTTCTCGGTAACTCAGTGACCTCATCTGGAAAATGGGGATGAAGACTGTGACAACCTAATGTCCCCCAACCTGTGGGGGGCAAACTAATGACCCTGTATCCCCCCCAGCGCTAGAACAGTGCCTGCACTTAGTAAGTGCTTAACAAATACCAACATTATTATTATTAAGTCCCTTCACTTCTCTGAGCCTCAGTGACCTCCTCTGTGAAATGGAGATGAAGACTGGGAGCCTCATGGGGGACAGCCTGATGACCTTGGATACCAACATTAAGTCCCGTCACTTCTCTGGGCCTCAGTTCCCTCCTCTGTAAAATGGGGATAAAGACTGTGAGCCCCACGGGGGGGGGGGGGGGGGGCAACCTGGATCTCCCCCAGCGATTGGAACAGTGTTCTGCACATAGTAGAAGCTTAACAAATACCACCATTATTATTAAGTCCCTTCACTGCTCTGGGCCTCAGTTCCCTCCTCTGTAAAATGGGGATGAAGACTGTGAGCCCCACCGGGGGGGGGGGGCAACCTGGATCTCCCCCAGCGCTTGGAACAGTGTTCTGCACATAGTAGGAGTTTAACAAATACCACCATTATCATTAAGTCCCTTCACTTCTCTGGGCCTCAGTTCCCTCCTCTGTAAAATGGGGATGAAGACTGTGAGCCCCACGGGGGGGGGGCAACCTGGACCTCCCCCAGCGCTTGGAACAGTGCTCTGCACATAGTAGGCGCTTACCAAATACCAACATCATTATGATTATTAAGCGCGTGTGCCGCGGCAGGGATGGGCCCCGGGGCGCGTGGCGGGCGTTGGGGCGGGTGGTGACGGCCCGTGCCCGCCTTCACCTTCTCGTAGAGATTGACGTCCTCCGGGTCGGGGTCCTCCTGCTGATGGACCACCGGCTCCGGGCTCCCCTTCTCGGCCGGGGCCGCCACGGCGCCCACACCGCCGGAGCGCCAGCGCGACACACCGGCCGGGGCCCGGGCCGCCCCGAGGAGGCGACGGGAGCACGACCCCAGCCACCCCGCCGCCGCCATGACACCCCGCCGCCTCCTCCTCCTCCTCCTCCTGCCCCTGGCGGGACCGGAAGTCGCCCCTTGCGCATGCGCCGTTGGCCGGGACTGACGCGCGTGCGCGACCCTGCCGTCCTCGCGCTCCCTGGCCGAGGCGCGCCTGCGCGCGGGGCCGCTCGTCGTCGGCCAGGGACGGTCCTTCTCCGTTAATAATAATGTTGGTATTTGTGAAGCGCTTACTCTGTGCGGAGCACTGTTCTAAGCGCTGGGGGAGATCCAGGGTCATCAGGTTGTCCCCCGTGGGGCTCCCAGTCTTCATCCCCCTTTTACAGATGAGGGAACTGAGGCCCAGAGAAGGGAAGTTGGGATTTGTTAAGCGCTTACTATGTGCCGAGCACTGTTCTAAGCGCTGGGGTAGACACAGGGGAATCAGGATGTCCCCCGTGGGGCTCACAGTCTTCATCCCCATTTTACAGATGAGGGAACTGAGGCACAGAGAAGTGAAGTGACTTGCCCACAGTCACACAGCTAAGTGGCAGAGCTGGGATTCGAACTCATGACCTCTGACTCCAAAGCCCGGGCTCTTTCCACTGAGCTACGCTGCTTCTCAAGTGACTTAACAATAATAATGTTGGTATTTGTGAAGCGCTTACTACATGCAGAGCACTGTTCTAAGTGCTGGGGGAGATCCAGGGTCATCAGGTTGTCCCACGTGGGGCTCACAGTCTTCATCCCCATTTTACAGATGAGGGAACTGAGGCCCAGAGAAGGGAAGTGACTTAATAATAATAATGTTGGTATTTGTGAAGCGCTTACTCTGTGTGGAGAACTGTTCTAAGCGCTGGGGGAGATCCAGGGTAATAATAATAATGTTAGTATTTGTGAAGCACTCACTATGTGCAGAGCACTGTTCTAAACGCTGGGGTAGATACAGGGTGATCAGGTTGTCCCACATAAGGCTCACAGTCTTCATCCCCGTTTTACAGATGAGGTCACTGAGGCCCAGAGAAGTGAAGTGACTTGCCCACAGTCACACAGCTGACAAGTGGCAGAGCTGCAAGTCGAACTCATAACCTCTGACTCCGAAGCCCAGGCTCTTTCCACTGAGCCACGCTGCAGGGTCATCAGGTTGTCCCACGTGGGGCTCACAGTCTTCATCCCCATTTTACGATGAGGTCACTGAGGCCCAGAGAAGTCAAGTGACTTGCCCCCAGTCCCACAGCTGACAAGTGGCAGAGCCGGGATTCGAACTCATGACCTCTGATTCCCAAGCCCCGGGCTCTTTCCACTGAGCCACGCTGCTTCTCATGTTGCCGTTGCCGAACCGTCCCTTCCAAGCGCTTAATAATAATAATAATAATAATAATAATAATGTTGGCATTTGTTAAGCGCTTACTCTATGCAGAGCACTGTTCTAAGTGCTGGGGCAGATCCAGGGTCATCAGGTTGTCCCAAGTGAGGCTCACAGTTAATCCCCATTTTACAGATGGGGTAACTGAGGCACAGAGAAGTGAAGTGACTTGCCCACAGTCACACAGCTGACAAGTGGAGTCGAACCCATGCCCTCTGACTCCGAAGCCCAGGCTCTTTCCACTGAGCCACGCTGCTTCCCATTCAGTGAACTGCTTAGTTCATTCAATAGTATTTACTGAGCGCTTGCTGTGTGCAGAGCGCTTGGAATGTAATAGTAATAATAATGTTGGTATTTGTTAAGCGCTTAGTATGTGCAGAGCACAGTTCTAATAATAAGAATGGTATTTGTTAAGCGCTTACTTTGTACAAAGCACTGTTCTAAGCGCTGGGGGGGGGGGGCTGCAAGGTGTTCAGGTTGTCCCACGTGGGGCTCACGGTCTTCATCCCCATTTTACAGATGAGGCGACTGAGGCCCAGAGAAGTGAAGTGACTTGCCCAAAGTCACACAGCTGACAGGTGGCGGAGTCGGGATTCGAACCCATGACCTCCGACTCCCAAGCCCGGACTCTTTCCACTGTTACAATTCGGCAACAGATAGAGACAATCCCTGCTTACAATTCGGCAACAGATAGAGACAATCCCTGCCCATTAACGGGCTTAGTTATTTTGTTAATGAGGTGTCCATCCCCTTGATTCTATTTACTGTGATTATGTTATCTTGTTTTTGTCCGTCTGTCTCCCCCGATTAGACTGTGAGCCCGTCACTGGGCAGAGATAGTCTCTAGCTAATGTTGGTATTTATTAAGCGCTTACTATGTGCCGAGCACTGTTCTAAGCGCTGGGGTAGACACAAGGGAATCAGGTTGTCCCACGTGGGGCTCACATTCTTCATCCCCATTTTACAGATGAGGTAACTGAGGCACCGAGAAGTTAAGTGACTTGCCCAAAGTCACACAGCTGACAAATGGCCGAGCGGGGATTTGAACCCATGATCTCTGACTCCAAAGCCCGTGCTCTTTCCACTGAGCCACGCTGCTTCTCTATTCTCTATAGCTGTTGTCGAATTGTCCATTCCAAGCGCTTAGTACAGTGCTCTGCACATAGGAAGCGCTCAATAAATACTATTGAATGAATGAATGACTCCGCCCCTGAGCAGCTGTGTGACTTGGGGCAAGTCACTTCACTTCTCTGGGCCTCAGTGAGCTCATCTGTAAAATGGGGATAATAATAATAATAATGGCATTTGTTAAGCGCTTACTATGTGCAGAGCACTGTTCTAAGCGCTGGGGGAGACGCAGGGTGATCAGGTTGTCCCACGTGGGGCTCACGGTCGTAATCCCCATTTTACAGATGAGGGAACTGAGGCACAGAGAAGTGAAGTGACTTGCCCAAAGTCACACAGCTGACGAGCGGCAGAGTCGGGATTTGAACCCACGACCTCCGACTCCCAAGCCCGGGCTCTCTCCGCTGAGCCTGTCAGCTGTGTGACTGTGGGCAAGTCACTTCACTTCTCTGTGCCTCAGTTCCCTCATCTGTAAAATGGGGATGAAGACTGTGACCCTCACATAGGACAACCTGATGACCCTGCATCTACCCCAGCGCTCAGAACAGTGCTCTGCACATAGTAAGCGCTTAACAAATACCAACGTTATTATTATTATTCTCGTATGTGGCTTCTTCTCAGATGAAGACTGTGAGCCCCAAATGGGACAACCTTGAATCTATCCTAGCGCTTAGAACAGTGCTTGGCACGTAGTAAGCGTTTAACGAATACCAACATCATCATTATTATTATTATCATTATTATTATAGTTACTATTATTATTGACAGCTACTGACTTTCCTTGGCAGCTCGAGGCCGACGGCCTGGTCTAGCGCTTTAAAACGGGGCGGGGCTGACTTCAGATAGACGGAAGAGTCGACCAATCGCTGAGCTCTTGGGGGGCGGGAGGCGGGTCATGACGTACTTCCCGCGAGGCCGCCGGGCGGATGGGGGCGTCCCGGCCGTGACGGACACCCGCGTCCACCAATCCGCGAGGGAGATCCCAGGCGGATGGGGCGTTCCCCCCTGACGGACAGCCGCGTCCGCCAATCCCCGATGGGCTCCGGGCCTGGGGCGGGAGCGGGGGGAGGGCGCTGTCAGCGCCTGGAAAGACGGCCAATGAGGAAGCCCGTGGGCGGGGCCGCCCTCGGCCCGAACGTTGCGGGGCGGCGGGCGCCGCCATTTTGTGTCGGGGCTTGGCGGCCGGGGGCGGGGGGGGGGAGGCGGCGTCGACGCGTCCCGTGTCGGCCACCGGACAGTCGGTCTCGGGAGTGCGGGGAGGAGGAGGAAGAAGAGGAGGAGGAGAGGCGGGGGGGGTGATGTCCGGCGGTTCCCTCCTGGCAGGCGGGGCTGAGGTGAGGACCGGGGGGGGCGGGGGGGGGGGGGGCGGGCGCGCGCAGGCGGGGTGGGGGAGGGGAGCCCGGCCGGATCGGGAACCGTTAAAAACCGTGTCCGTGTGGGTCCGGCGGGCAGCGTGGAGGCAGCGCAACCCTCCTGGTGGGGGGCGGCGGGCCTGCCCACCCGCCGGCGCCCGCAGCCCTCCCTCGGGGATGGAGGGGCTGAGCGGCCCAGACCAGCTTTCCCCTCCCCTCCGGCGGGAAGAACCGGGCCGCCCGCGCCTTCCCCCCACGGGGGCCGGGGCGGGACGGGCGGAGCGGCCTTCTCTGCGGGCACCTCACACAGTGTCGGGGAAAGGAGGGAGGGGACAAGGACCCCCCACCCCAGTGACAGGGAAGAAGCTAAAGGATCGGGGGGGGGGGTCGGGGGGGTATGTACATATATGTATGTGTGTAGGTATGTGTATGTATGCGTTTCTGCACGCGTTTACATGTACATGTGTGTATATGCGCACGTACATGCATGTATGCGTCAGTGCCTCCCTATATGTACATATAGGGAGGCGCCCGTACGTGCCTATATGTACATGTATTTATATGTACGCCTCTACACATGCCTATATGTACATGCATATGTGTGTATTTTTATGCGTGTGTACGTGTATGTTTATATGTGTGTGCATATGTGTATGTATGTGTGTGCGTGTGTGTATTTATATACGTGTGGATATATATATATATATGTGTGTGTATATGTGTATGTGTGTATATATGTGTATATATGCTTGTAAGTGTGGGAAGGCCCATTTACTGTTGATGTAATGGTTTCTGAGCACTGGTATCCCTGCCTCCATACTTAATATCAAACTGTCACATCGCCTAACCAAGGAACTGATGTGCCACCCCCCCCCCCCTTCTTTTTTCTGTCAGTGGGCTCCCTCTTTGGCAGCTGGACACCCTCTAAGACAGGGCGAGGATTCTGACATTGCATCTTTCCTCAGGAGCAGCATGGCCTAGTAGATAGAGGATGGGCCTGGGGAGTCCAGGCAAGGCACTTCGCTTCTCTTGGCCCCAGTTCCCACATCTATAAAATGAGGATTAAGACTCTCGCCCCATGTGGGGCAGCGACTGTGTCCAACCCGATTATTAACTTGTATCTGCCCCAGCCTGGAACAGTGCTTGACACATAGTAAGCGCATAACAAACACCATCCTTCATGAGCCTGGTGATTACTTCTCCATTTCAAAGATTGGCTGAGGGAGTTATGGAGTTGGTTCCTTTTGTTCCTAAATCATCACCATACGATGAAGTCCCCATCCGGGAAGGACAGATGAGCCCGAGTGAAGAAATGGATTATCCCTTGAGAGCAATTTGCACAGGGCCACTCCTACTCTCTCCTCCTGCCAGTAATATTCCTTCTGGGGCCAGATAGCAGTGAGCAAGAAGGCGGGCAGGGGCTTAGACCCTTGCGAGATAAGCGCAAAGCCTTTTTGCGTGTCAGGCCCATCTCCGGCCAAGCGAGTGCAAGCATCGTGCCGAGGCTGGGCCCTCGTCTGTTACCCGCGAGCAGCCCGTTGCTTCAGGAACCGCTGCGGTTTTCGCCGCCCACGTTGGCTACCTGTTTTCCCGCTTTCCCGCGGGGCCTGTCCACCTCGTGGAGTGAGCCAGTGATTCCTGAGTCAGAAACCTTTACCCCTAATGGCATAGCCTCAGCAGGCAGAATTAGGCCTGGAATTCAGATCTCCCGATTCCCAAAGCGGTGCTCTTTCTCTTGGACCCACAGTGGGACTCCTCAGTATCAAGCTGGTGAGGTGTCTGGATATAAGTGAAAGAGCTTACCCTGCTCCCAGTTCCAAGAACTGTGCTCCCCCTCGTTCCCCCCAAAACATCTTTCCGAGGCAGAGTATTTCTGCGTTGGCCAAGGCCACTGACACATAAAGAAGCTAAAGTAACTTGTCCTTGAGTAGTGTCGGATCTAGGAATAGAATTCCCAGCCTTTGTGATCCATCGAGTGTTCTGAGCCTCAGGATCTGTCAGACCCAGATCACGTGAGATATAGCAAACTCTATACTCAACGTGGTTTCCCCAGCCCAAATAGCTAAAGTTGGCCTGGGGTGAAGCGGTCTTGCAGGTTGTCAGGTTCCTCTGCAAGGATCCGGTGCACAGAACCCCTTCCCCCCTTCCCCACCCCCTTACCCTCTCACCACCCACAGCAGGCGACTGAACTGTTTGGGGTATTGGGGCAGGGCGGTGACTAACATCCCTTATCCCTCCTGGGCCAAAGCGAAGCTACCTGGAGGTCATAGAGGAGTCTGCTTGCAGTGTGGTTTCTGTTTTGCCTATGGGAGACCTGGATCATTTTGAGCAAGACTTAATGCTCCTGGATGAGATAATGGGTGGAACATCAAAGCCCAGCATAATAGCCCCTCACTTCTTCTGATCCCTGGGCTTGCTGCAGAAAAGGTGCTGAAGGAAAACCATTTAGCTCAGGGGTAGGGTTTCTGTGACTGCCTGGAGGGACAGAGGGGCAGAGAGAGAAAAGAGCAGTGGAGTAGCTTCTGTGTGAAGGGAGACTGAAAAGAGAAGGCCTTTAAAACCGAAGGCCCAGAGAGGCCACAACTGGAGGCCAAAAGCCAGAAGAGCAAGGGAAGGGCTACCATGGGATTGTTGTTCGCCAAGTCCCGCACCAATAGGTGAAAGGAGCCCCCGCTTTAAGCAGAAAGGCAGTAAGTCCAAGGCAGCCGCAGTGCAACCCTTTTCAACCCAGCAAGAAGCAGTATGACCTAGTGGATAGAGCAGGGCCCTGGAAGTCAGAAGGACCTGGGTTCTAATCCCTTCTTCCCTCTGTTGGAAGGTGTCTACTAATTCATATTTGGTACTCTCCCAAGTGCTCAGCACAGTGCTCTGCACCCAGCACTCAAATACATTTGATTGACTTACATGTCCTCTCCTGGGCTGGGCCAGGCTTCTGTAGCGGCCTCCCTCAGTCACCTGGCGGCTCAGCTGAATCTTCCCTGTTGCGCTCTCTCTGCTTGTCACAGATTTGTTACCCAGCATTGTTTTTTATTTTTTCCTTGCATGTCTTAACTCTTTCTCTTTCCAGCGTTCTGGGTGTTTCGTTTCACGCTTTATCCTCTTCCATTTCAGAACCCTTTTTCAGTCCCTCCCCCCTCTCTTCCGGGCGTAGCCTCTTGGTACTGTATGCCTGCCATCCTTTCCTCCTCCAAGCCTAGAATGTCCATCCCGGGGTGGTGACGTTCTCTGGGTCTGATGGGCAGTTAGGTTTGACCAGGTGGGTAGGTTGGAGGTGGGGGCGGGGGAGGGCAAAGGCCAAGCAGACTGGGAGCCAAATTGAGAGTTGCGAGAGGCCACATGTCGGTTCTCAGACCTCTCACTTTTAGAGGCCAAAGACAGCTGGTACTTAATATAATAGTAATAATAATAGTGATGATGGTATTTAAGAGCTACCAAGTGTACCAAGCACTGTTCTAACCAGTGGGGTAGTTACAAGGTAATCGGGTCGTCTCACGTGGGGCTCACAGTCTTAATCCTCATTTTACAGATGAGGTAACTGAGGCACAGAGAAGTTAAGTGGCTTGTCCAAGGTCACACATCAGACAAGTGGAGGAGACGGGTTCAGAACCACGTCCTCTGACTCCCAAGCCCATGCTCTTTCAACTAAGCCACGCTGCCTCTCCGTTCTCCTTTGGGCAGCTGGGGGGGGGGGGGGGGCGTTACTTTATAATGGGGGTCAATCAGCGGGTCGCATCGTCCCCCAGCACTGCTGGTGGGCCCCGGAATTGTCTGGCCCAGCTCGGAAAACATGCGGATTTGCAATCTGGGGTTCGTAGGAGGGACATTGGAAGCTTAATGTCCATGGCCGTGCTCTGGCCCCAAGGCTGAATATTGGGGGCTTGCGACCTCTCCCATTCCCATTCCCTCTCCTGCCGTTAAGTTTGCTGAGGCCTGGGAGGGAGAGAAGGGGGTGAATCAGGAAACCCACAAGGCGCTCGGCTCCGGCACCACATTCGACTGCTGTCAATGGGAGCCGTTTTCCCGCTGTCTTCGTTGAGGCCTAACGAAGCGTTGGGCTGTCACGGTGCAACGCGCCCTCCCTGGCAAGTGTTTTAATTCACTGAGAGCCCAAGTCGTTTCTCTCAGATTCCTGCTCGGGGCTGCTGCCCAACTGCCCACCTGCCTTCTTGAATTACCCTCCCTTCGGTACACAGGAAGAGCACCGCTGGGAGTGGCTTAAAAGAGGCTTTTTTTTCTTTTTGTTTTTCTAGACTGCCATTTGGAAGAATCCCAAGTGGGCTGTAAAGAGTGGTTGGTATCTCACCCACCTGGGCCAGAGCCTTGCCTTGGAAGGGAGTGCCTTTTGGATCTTCACCCACTCCTCTTGTTAAGTCCTGGTTGGCTTTCCAGGAAGATCCGCTCAGATCCCCGAAATCTGCCCCAAAGAACCGGGGGGCGGAGCCCTTGGGTCGCCAGCTCCGTGACCTCTTTGTCCCGGACCGAAGTCCTCGGTCAGGTTCAGTGGGACGGAGCCCCCAGCGCCCCGGGGCGCTCGGCTCTGCCGTCGCCTCCGCGCATTTTGCCTAGAGCGTGATTAGCGCGTCAGGGAGCGCTTGTCCCACGACGCGAGGCTGTGTGGCTACAGGGCGCCGCACTCTGCGGAGGAACAGTTTACGCCCAGCTTTGGACACAGTGAGTACTACCATGCCAGTCTTGCTTTCCGCAGAGTTCTGCTAGACCGCAGGCCCCCGGTTTATGGGAGAAGTGGGTGTACTCCTGACCGAGGGGGTGGGGAACTACGGGGGAAGGCGAGGCCCAGTGTGCACACCAGGAAGGGAGCCCCATTCTGCCGGGAATCCAACATTTGCCTCGTCGGCCCCGCTGGCCCTTAGCCTCGCTGAGCCTCCTTCAGATGTTCCGACTGGTTGAGGGCTTGCGGAAGTTGGGCTTTAGGGGTCCTCTTCCCAGGTTGCCTAAGCCGACTCGCCAATTTGTGGGGCGGGGGGGCGGCCCACCGGCTCGGGCCACTCTCGAGGCTCCCGGAAGGTGCCGTCCTCAGTTCCGGGTAATCAGAGCTACTGACTTGGTGGAGCCAGGCCCTTGTGCTTCCCGGCTTCTTAACAGAAGCCCAGGTCTTCCCAGCCTACTGGGAACGCTCCAAGGAAGCAGGGAAGCAATCTGGCCTAGTGGCTAAAAGCATGGGCCTGAGAGCCAGAGTTTAATCCCGGCTCCACCACTCACTTGCTATGTGACCTTGGGCAAGTCACTTAACTTCTCTGTGCCTCAGTTTCCTCAACTGCAGAAGGGAGATTTGATAGCTGTTCTCCCTCCTCTTTAGACTCTGAGCCCCATGTGGGACAGGGACTGCATCGGGCCCGATCAACTTATATCTACCCCAGTGCTCAGAACAGTGCTTGACACATAGGAAATACTTAACAACTACCATGAAATTAAAAAAAAATTTAAAAAGTACTAGAGTAGTATGGGGTGTCCAACTTTTGTCATAGAGCCACGTTTGGGAATGGCCCGGTCAGCTGGCTGAAGCTGGGTGGTGCTTGGAGAGGGCCTAGATTTGTGGGTGAGGTGGGATCTGGGGGAGGGGTAAATTCCAGGTAGCTGAAGTTGTCCAGGAAGGATTGGAGGGAGGCTCAGAATCCTGGGACCTGGGTAAAGTCCTCGTCATCCATCCCTCCTTGCCCTCTCTCCCGCCGGGGTGGGACGAAGGCACATCCCACTGGGAATGATGGATGAGCCTCATGCCTGTGAGGGGAAATCGGTCCCTGGCTCTGTTCCTGCCGGTGGGGTTCCCACCGGGGCCCGGAGTAGAGCAAAGCAAGTTGGCAGGTCAGGGGGCAGCACACCGCCCGGGCCGCGGGGGCGGGGGTCGTACCCCGCGGGACTCATTTACGGCCAACACCACTGGGGCATCCATAGAGTCAATGCCGGATCTGGCACCGTTACCCGGCCGGGGCTGTCGCCTTAGTGACCCTGGGACCTCGTCCGCTCCAGGGAATGTTTTCGGAAACCCTTTCGGGTCCATCCGCCTGGTGGAATGTGCCCGGGGGAATTCTTCAGTCAGAGCCACCACCCCTGCACCTCGCCAGCAAACCTTCCCCTGCTTGCCAAGCGTGACCCAGAACCCCAGGACTGGGCCCTTTCTCCCGGAGCCCCAGCAGGATAAAACTCTAGACACTTCCCAGAAAAGTCCCGCCTGCTCCTTCGATCCTCCACCTGTCCAGTTGTAGCTTTACGTAAATCGACTCATGGGAAGTTCTCAGACCTCAGCTCTAGTGAGTCATTCACCCTGTTAATTTTTTTTTTTTTAAAAAGAGTAACTGAAATAACCTCTTGGTCTGGGAAGCGCAGCACCCCGTTGAGCAGCTCCTCCCCAGACCCATCTTTAGAGGTCCTGGATCGAGTTTGAGTAGAAATGAACGGCTTGGGAGCTGCCCGCCTCCTGAGGGGCGGAAGTCCCGCTCGAGACGATGGAGACAGCCAGGTTTAAGTCCATGGAGGCCGGGGGCGGAGTTCGATTTCTTCCTCGGCAGAAAAGGGAAGGATCGGGCCGGCTGGCCGGGAATGAAAAGGAAGCAGCCCCGTTTGAGGGTTAGAGAGGTTCGGCCCTCCTCATTTCTTCTCTCCCCGACAAATGTAGGAGGCACTGTCGCGTCCCGTCCCCCTCCACCTCCGCCCCAGCTGATTCTCGGCTTCCTCCCGGTTTTGGCAGATCCCCGGTGGGATCCCGTCCCCCAGGCTGGCGGAGCATGGTGGCAGCAGCGGTGGCGGCTGGGAACTGAAAAGGAGCCAGCGGCCGAGGAGGGGCCCCTGCAGCCCCCGCCGGCCCCAGCAGGAGATGGAGTATGAGAGACGGTAATGCCCCCGCCACCCGCCCCCTCGCAGCCGGGGGAGCGGAGAGAGGGAGGGAGAGGCAGGGGAGAGTCCGGCAGCCGGGATCTGCCCTATTCCCGGCCTCCCCCTGACCCCGACCTGGAGGTCTGCCCCAGGGACCAGAGCGACCACCGGCCCTGCTCCTTAAGGAGCTTGACGGTGAGCTTGGTGATAGGCTCCTCGGGGCAGGTAATGGCTGCAGCAACCCCACTCCCCCAGCTCCACCCTCCCACCACCAGAGTTCTGCACAGCAGATTTCCAGAGAAGCCCAAACTTCCATCCAGATTTTCCAACCCCTGACGTGGAACTCTGCTCTTTCCGTATGCTCTAGCGGAAAGATCGTGGGCCTGGGAAGCAGAAGACCTGGGTTTTATCCCGGCATTGTGCCTTCCCTGCTGTGTGACCATGGGCAAGTCACTTCAATTCTCCATTCCTCGGTTCTCTCATCTGTTAAGTGGGGGTTCAGCACACTGACTGTGAGCGCCATGGGGAACAGGGGACTGTGTCCAACTTGATGATCTTGCATCTACCCCATTTCTTGGCACATAGTAAGCGCCTAGTAAATGCCATCATTATTTTTATCGACTCCCCGCTCCGGCCCTCCACTTCTTTGTTTGGCAAATAGGAAGGATCACGTTGGGAGAGTGGTCAAGGGAAGCTCTTCATTAATCGGTAGTATTTATTGAGCATCGACTATGTCCCGAGCACGGTCCTAGTCACTCAGCAGAGTGCCGTGTCCCATAGAGAAGCAGCGCGGCCAGTTGGGGAGAACAAGGACCTGGGAGTAGTCCGAGGACCTTGGTTCTAATTCCGGCTCCACCGCTTATCTGCTGGGGACCTCGGTTCTAATTCCGGCTCCACCGCTTATCTGCTGGGTGACCTTGGGCAAATCACTTCACTTTTCGGTGCCTCAGTTCCCTCATCTGCAAAATGGAGAGTCAATACCTGTTCTTCCTCCTACTTAGACTGTGAGCCTCAGGTGGGATCTGATTATCTCATATCTACCCCAGTGCAAAGCCCAGTGCTTGTCACGTATTAATACCACACTTGATACCACAGTTATGATTATTATTCCTGTACTGGAGCAGTTTACAGCCTAATGTCCTCCCAGGCAGGACAGTTAAATAAATGCTTTCCCAAGTAACGAATAGAATACTAGCATGTGGATGGGGGTGAATCCAGATCATCCCCCAGAATTGCTTCACAGCAGTTGCTTCACAGGAACCACCAGAGCAAGTGTTGGTGCCCGGCTGCGCTTCGCCAGGAAGCCGACTTTGGGGCAGGCCGACTGGCTCTTTGGCATGCCAGGGCCTTCGTTGGTCAAAGCCAAGACATGTACCCATGTGAGACAGGGATCGGGCCTGGTCTGATTAAACTACCTCAGCACTTTAACATGGTGCTTGGCACTTAGGAGGCGCTTAACAGGCCCCGCCGTTTACCCCTGCTTACAATTGAAACATGCTGGCGATTTGGCAACTCACTGCTAAATCCGTGGGTTCACCCCAGTGTGCTAAGACTGTTCTGGAGGAGGTAGACCACACAAGGGGACGGATACCCAGCTCTACCGTCCTTCCGGGTCTTAGAAAGAAGTCACCGATCATAGCAGTGTAGAGTCCTCCTTGTTCCTACCAGGATACTCTTCTGGGGCTGCTAGTGGGAGGCAAAATCTCAGGGGACCCCACCCGCCCCCGAGATGCAGAAGATTGGCAGCCACTGGGATTGCTTCCCCACCCCACCACAGCCATTAAAGCCACTGACCCCCACTGCTGGTTATCAGCTGTGGCGGCTCTGCCGGCGGTGATAGCCGCAGCCCGCAGCCTCCCCTGCTTCCACTGCTTCTTTTTCTGTCCCACCTGCCCCGCTCCCGTGGTCTCTCTATGTTTCCCTCTTCCCCAGGCAAAGTAAGGGTCATTTTTCTAGTCTTTAAAGAGAGAGATGGCCTGCAAGACAGACTTCTAAATGGAACGGGAAAGAAGCTGCTGGGGGCTGTGCTGTTGCAACTCGAGGGGAACCCTGTAGGGAAGAGAAGCCTGGAGCCACTTTCCCCACCTAAAACTGCACAGGTTGGGGGCCTGTAACTCCTGCTGCCTCTGCAGCGGAAAATCACGTGGAAACCGGAGCCCGGAGGGTCGTGTGATTGTCGTTCTTCCCTCGTTTACCGATTTCCTCCCTCCCTTCGGCCTGCCTTCCACCATCAGCCGGGAGGTCCATTTTAGGGAGGCACAGATGGAAGTGTCTGTGACGTGTTGGCATGTGGAGTTTGATCCCACTTCTGCCTGCTCACGGCCCTTCCCAGTGCTCCTTCTCGCTCGTTGCCCAGCCGACTTGAAAGATGCCTCTGAAGGTGGGCGGTGGGGAGGGAGCCCTCTCCTGGGAAACTAACCCGCCCTTGTCTCTCCCTCCCCCAGAGGCGGCCGCGGAGACCGAACCGGCCGCTACGGCGCCACCGACCGCTCCCAGGACGACGGGGGGGAGAGCCGCAGTCAGAGAGACCATGACTACCGGGACATGGACTACCGCTCCTACCCCCGGGATTTTGGCGGCCAGGACTCCAAGCACGACTACGAAGACTCGTCTGAGGAGCAGAGTGCAGAGGTAAGGGTTGAGGCGCCGGTCCCCTGTCGTCTTTCCTCCCAGCCGCCCGCTCCGTCAGCGAGAACAGAAGGATGCCGGCACCTCGTCGTGAACGTAACCCGGTCTCTGGGGAGAGATTGGAGATCGAGCAGCTGGGGACCCTTGGGCGTTGCAGTTTGTGGCTTTCTTAGGCCAGTGATCAGTCGCGCGATCGGCCATTGGGGAGTCGGCCCTGGCCGAGGGAGGCCGTTTAGACCCAGCCTAGAGTGATGGGATTAGGGAGGTGGAACCGTCGTTTGCCTCCCACCCAGAGGTCTGACCCAGATCGGCACCAGTGAGGCTCTGGGGCTTCTCCACCTCCTCCGGGGTTGGGGTTCCTGGCCACGCAGGCCTGCGTGGGCGTTTGTCGGCTACCTGGGGTGGAGAACCTCCGGCTGCCAGGTCGAGCCGTCCTTCCCTCCTCTGTCCCAACTCCTTCGCTGCTGTGGAAGTCCAGGTCAAAGAGGGTCAGGGACACGTGCGCTAAATGCCCCCAGCAAGGAAATGAGACAAACGTGGATTGGTGTGGGCACGTTATCCCACCAACCAACCCACATGGACTCATCACGTGCTTTCTTGACAAGTGGCTTGAGCTAGGCCCAGAGAAGGTGGCCTTTTGTCCTATGCCTTAAACTCCAGAGTTGGGAGACTGCGCTAACCCGCCCCGAGTTGGGTTTTGGCCCGGCTGGGCTGATCTCGGCCGATTCTGAGCCTGGGCTTGTCGGAGTGGGACGTCCTTTCCTCAGGGTCCCAGAAATGACATTTGGAGCAGGCTTTCTGGGAAAGTGGCAGGCTAATCAGTCCCTGCTGGTTCACATCACCAGCATCCTCCATCGGGATCTCCAGCCGGAAGTGGGGTTGGGATCTCTGTCTTCCTCCGCAACCGTCCCATGGCCTCGGTAATCTTCAGCCCCCGCTAAACAGTTCTCCCAAAGTTTTCTCCGGGACGAGGTCTTTGTTACTGCAGCGAGACCACCGGAACAGGACCGACCAGAGCTGGGCCTCAGGGTTCTACGGCTTTCCCCACCTGCCGTGCGGCCAAAGTCCCATTTCATCTTCCGATGTCAGGAACTGGCCGAGTCTGCCCTGCTGGGCCGCGCTAGCACCTGGAATGGAGTGGGTCGGGCAGTGAGGCACCTGAGGACCTAGGGACCAGAATGGAGGGCTCCCTAGGGCCCTCACAGCTGTTGCGTGAAGGAAGCCTCCCACTGACCCATGTCTCATCCCTTCCCGACGTCTCGGAGGCCGTCCGTGTGCTTTCTGCTAAGCCTTCTGGGTGAAACCTAGGGCCACTGGGCTTGGGTTCTTCCTGGTTTCTCTCCCTTCCCTTGTATCCATGCAGAGAAGTTTTTCCCCGGTTTCTGCCCACTCCCCCCCACTTCTAGTGTAAGTTTGTGCTCTAAAAGAAGCCCCCCGCCATTAAGGTTCAGCGGCCGGCCTTACCGACCCAAACACTGCCCCAGCCCCACTGCTGGGGTTTGGGACGGGCCCGCAGGGACTGTCCCACCTCTCAGGCTTGGGATCTGGGCTGGGAGGGGCAGGCTGTAATAAACCAGGGACCTCATCTAGATCCTGTGAGGAAGCCCATCTTTATTGGGGTTTTGATACATTTAGTTGGTTTTGGGGGGTGTCAGCAGAATTGATACAGTGGGGCAGGGCAAGAAAGAGGTGTCATTGCCCTGCCCTGGGAAACTGGGGGGGATTTGGCTTCTGCCCTTGACGTTGCCAGGCAGAACTGGGGTGGGCCTGTTGTGCTGAAAGAAGCAGGCAGTGCTTTAGATCTGTCGGGGTGGGGCAGGACCGTCAGCTTCGAAGTCTCTACCCGCCCTCTCTCCCCACAACCTCCCCCCGGAGACTGATCGAAAAGCCCTTTGTCCCGCCCCGCCTGAGACGTTGCACCCGGGAGGCTAGAAGATTCTGTCTCGCTTTACTCTTGGTGGAGGGGGACCGTGGTGGTGGAGTAAAGAGCCTGTCAGCATCTCCTCCGTTAATGCTCTTAATGTCGAGGGTTCGGAGAGGGGGACGTGGACAGTTTGCTTCCAGTAACGTGACTTGGGCGGTCCCCGCTCCGGCCCGGCTGTCGGGGCTCCTGGGACTGTCATGCTAAGGTTGGGAGGCAGGGGCAGGGGAGTAACTGAAACCAACGCGTTCTGCTCCGCCCGACGGCAGGGGACCAGTGGAGAGGAGAGGGGTTAAAGGTTGTTTTTATCACGCACGGGGTGGCGGTTGGCCTGACCCAGCTCGACCAGTCAGTGGTGTTTATTGAGCACTAACTGAGTGCAGGGCACTGTACCGAGTCTTGTAGAATATTGTAAGTAGACTCGGTCCCTGCCCTCCAGGAGCTTACAACCTAGCCGGGGAGACAGGTGTTAGCATCAGTTTACAGGAAAAGGAAGCAGCCGAGTGCAGAAGGGTTGAGGTGGGGTGAGGATGAAACGGCTTAAAAGTGCAGACTCCAATGCAGAGGTGACGCATCAGGGAGGGAAAATAGGACAGGGAGATAAGAGGTTAGGGAAGACTTCCTGGAGGGGCTTTGATTTTAGTGGGACTTACAGATGGGGAAGGTGGCGGTCCGTCTGATTCATTTGTTCATTCGTATTTGTCGAGTGCCTACTGTGTGCAGAGCACTGTACTAAGCGCTTGGGAAGTGCAGTTCCGTAACAAATAGAGACAATCCTTACCCAACAGTGAGCTCAGTCTGTTGGGAAGCGGGAGGGAGTTTCCGACAGGAGGGAAGCCGTGAGCGAGGTTGGAAGTGTGCAAGCTGGGCGCTGGTGGCTGTCGGGGGAGTGAAGCCGATTGAGAGCTCCAAATTGGTAATAGCGGTCGGCGGCCCCAAGCCAGTCATGGCAGGTCCTGTTTAGCAGTTTCGTATCAGGCCGAGGCCATGATTAAGGGGCACTAGCGATACGAGCCTCGCTGCTGCTGTATGTCAAGTCCCGGGATCCTTGGCGAGGAAATCGGACGGGGAGGGGAGACGCCCTCTGTTTGTCGAGGCCACTGACTGAACAGAGCCAAGCTGGGATGCCTAGCTGAATCGGCCCCAGAGGGGAAGGCTGTCAGTGACCAGCTTGATGCCGAACCAGTCTCTGCTCCCATTCATCGCTCTCCTCACCCTCACATCTGGGCAGACGTGTGCCTGCAGACCGACTCCTGCTCCGCTTCCTGCTCTCTGCCTCATCAGAGACAAAGTCTTGCCTTCCGGGAGTCTACCGCAGGCGCCGTGTCACGCTGCTTGTCTCCGGAGCCGGATTCCGCCGGCCCGGTTCTTTTCCCTCCGCGTTCATTGTTCATTTGCTGTGCCTCACCTCCACCTCCGTCCGCCAGCCTGGCTCCAGCAGATGGCACTTGGGGAACCCGCCTGGTTGACCGGGTGTCTGGATCCTGGGAGGGAAAGTGTGAGAAGGAAACCCGCTGTGGTCCGTCATGACGTTCGGGCTGAGGTCGCTAGACAGTGGGAGGAAGGGGAGCCATCAGCAGGGTGTAACCGGCCCCGCCCCGTGGTGCCCGGGCCTCCCCGCTCAATCTCCTTAGGGTGTTGGCTGTCTGCTCTCTACGGATTAAAGCGGGCCTGTATGCCTTGCCTGAGGCCCCACCTGCCCTTCATGAACCGTGGTGGCAGATGGACCTTAATGCCCTCTGGGTTATCAGTGGATGAGGGGCCTCTGCCAGGGCTGGCGGCCCTGGGACTCGACGCCGCGGCCGCCCCACAAATTCTCCCCAGCCCTTTCTAACGGCCGGCCCAGGTGCCAAGTGACCTCTGGTCCCAGCCCCCACCTTTCTCCCTTAGACCGTGGCAGGAGAGTTCTGCTTCTGGGAACAGCCGGGGAGGCCAAAGCAAGGCCCCACCAGGCGGCCAGTCGCTTCGCCGATTGAGCTCGGAAAGATGAGGATGGCGGCCGGCTGGCTTCAAGAGAGCCGTGGGCTTGGCGGTCCGTGAGCGGATGGGGTCCGCGGGGAGGCCGAGGGCGGCCATAGCTGTCTTACCCCTGCAGGCCCCCAAATCCTCCCCTGCAAGGTCCTTGTTGGCCACCTGACCCGGGCGTCACGGTGCTCAGTGAATTGCTCCTCCATCCCTGGGCTGTCCAGTCCTCTCGGTCAGCGCTCGGGTTTGTCTCTGACCCAGCACGTGGCCCCTGCAGGGAGCTGGGGGCTGGGGAGAGGGGTGCGGCGGGACTCCCAGCTAAATTGGGCCTAGGCCTCCCCCCTCCCCCGGGGGGGGCTCCCTCAGGGGCTGCCTTGTTCTCGGCCGGCTCCCCCCACGCCCCAGGCAGAAGACGGTCGGGCATGTCGCCTCCCAGAGCCCGAGAGGGGCTTGTGACTACTGGCTTTTTGGAGCCGTGGGCAGCCTTCCAGTCCCCAGGCCAGTGCCGGGCTCACCGTCCGGTCTCGTCTCATTCTGTTGATCAGGATTCCTATGAGGCTTCCTCGGGTTCTGAGACTCAGCGCAAGCGGGACAGCCCTACCGAGCCGTTGGGTTTCCCCGGAGACGGCGACTACCGGGACCAGGACTATCGGACAGAGCAAGGGGAGGAGGAGGAGGAGAAGGCCAGTAACATCATCATGCTGAGGATGCTCCCTCAGTCAGCCACTGAAAACGACGTACGTGCAGCCAGGGCTTGGCGCGCTTCCCTCCTCCCCGCTTGGTTGGGGACCCTGGCCGTGAACGTATTGAGATTCCGAGCAGCCCCAGTTGGTGGGGGTTGGGACGGGTCCGGGGTGCGGTGGGGCCTGGGGGTGGTGGACGTGCAGGTCCCCAGAGCCGGTCTCCGCTGCTCTGCTGCTCCTCTTACCTCGCGCCGTAGCGAGGGGGCCACGTGACTCGAATTAGGTCCTCGCTGCTCCGATCCCGCCCGCGGGCGGGGGGCTGGCGGGAAGGAGAGGTGACGACTGAGGAGGGAGAGGCCCGCTCGTACCGGGAGAGCTTTGGAATGAAAGCGTCGGTAAAGTTGAGGAATACGGTTTTGTCCGTCTGTCCGCGACCCTCGCCCACACAGACGCACCGGAGGCTGCCGAGGAGAGCGGGGCTGGGGTGTTTGTAGTGCGCCGCTCGAGTGTCTTTTGGCAGGAAGCCGCTCTCTGGGGGTGTCTGAGGCTGAACTTTCCTGGTGTCAGAGAGGAAGTGGGGCCACAAGGGCACTCGGGCATTGTGGGTTTCTCAGGGACCGGGACGTGGCTCGTGATTCCTAAACCCACTCGTCTTCCTGCCCCGCTCCCGTCAGCACAGTGCTGGGGGCCCGCGAGGTCGTCTGCTTCCCCCGAGGGGGTTGCTCCATGTAGGGAAGCTACCTTCGCTCTTCACCCCAGAAACAGCTGTTTGCTCTGGTGGGGTAATCAACCCCGTCCCTTGGCTTTGGTGGTTCTGCTCTGGCCCGGGGCGGGGGTCGATTCAGGTTTGAATCCTGAGCCCCCTTCTTTCTCCCTGCCCCCCGGAGCTTTATCTTGTACGCCAGTGGCTGGGTTGGGAGGAGCCCTGGGCAGGGCAGAGAGCCGGAGGTGTTTGTGGACTGTGTTTGTCCTGGGGCCGCTTGAGACTGGGAGGCTCCCCGTGGTCACTCGTTCTGGTTTGTCAGCAGGACCCGTCCGGACCTGGGCGGGCGGGAGGAGGACGGGGCAGGGGGCAGATAGCAGCCAAACCAGCCCAAGCCTACTTCTCTCTCCATCCCTGGTTTGGAGATGGGGGGAAGGTAGCTGGGGGCTGCCGAGGAAGCGGAGTCGGGCATCGTCTGTCTCTGGGTGGGGGGGTCCCAGCGAGGGCTGTGCCTCCTCGCCAGGGGTGTCGGCAGGAGTCGGGTTGGCGGGCGCCCCGCCCCAGGGACGGGAACCTCTGAGCAAGGAAGGAGCTGTGGAAGCTTTCGCTCTGCTGCCTTGTGGGGAGGGCATTGAAAGAGCTGAGAGGGCAGGCCCGCCAGCGTTCCCCACTCTGACCAGTTCAAGCCACGGTGCGGTTCTGGTCTGCCAGGCGATGAGGGGCCCGGCTGATGGTGAGGGAGGGCCTCGGGGTGGAGCTGGGCAGGGGAGTGGGCGTCAGAACCCCGGGCCCGCTAGAAACAACGGATACCCACCCGAGACTTCCACGGAAGGGCCCAAAAGGCCGTTGGGGGTTTCCTAGATCTCCCCCAGTCGTTTCGCCCGTAGAAAAAAATCACAGGCGTCCACGCATTTAGCAGCCTTGACACCCCTTCTGCTTCTCCACAGATCCGAGCGCAACTGCAGTCACACGGGATCCAGGCGCGGGAGGTGCGGCTGATGCGGAACAAATCATCAGGTGAGCTTTCGTTCGCAGTGCCGCCTCCTGCTGACCTCAGTGCACACATCTCTCCCTTTCCCGCCCTGATTCTTTCCCTTCCACCCCAGTCCTTCTGCCCCAATTCCTGCTGTAGCTGCAACTGGAATCGTGGCCCTCCTCCCCCCACCCCCTTCTCTTCCCCTCTCCTTCCTTTCCCTCTCCACCCAGCAACTCCTGTGAGGGGGACTGTGGAAACTAGTGGCTACTTTGAGGGATGGGGGCGGGGCCCGGTGGGCAGGCACAGGTGTGGAGAGGAGCAGTTTCTCCACAGAGCTTTCCCCGGGCACGGCCTGGGGAAGCTCCCCCTCCACTGGGCCTTGGGCAGCTGACGTGGCAACAGCCTCTGCCCACAAGTCAGAGGGAAGTGTGCCTAGTCGTGCCTGGAGGCACGTGCCCTGAGAAGAGAAAGGGGCGGTCCTGTTCCAGGCCTGTCCCTATGAGAGGTGGCACCCCCTATTCCCTCCTTCCCTCAGTCTGTCAGTTTGGAGCTGATCTCTCACTTTGAAGTGGCTCTCAGCAGGATGAAGCAGAGTGGGGCATCACTCTGTGTTTCCTATCGATTCTTCTCTTTCACCCTGTCACGCTCTCACTCTCTTCTCCAGGTCCCCCTTCCTCCCTCCCCTCCTCCCCCCGCAGCCCATTTCCAGGTTTAGTCCCCCTCCCCGGGTTAGTCATGCCATTTTTTCTCAGAATAACCAAGACTGGCGATTTGCTGCCAGTCAGGGATGGTGTCTGCTTACTCTGTTGTTCTCTCCCAAATGCTTAGAACGGTGGTCTGCAAGCAGTAAGTGCTCAGTAAAGACCACTGATTGGTTGGGGGAGGGCGCGTCCCCTTAACAAGCTCTTTTTTCCCTTCCTCTCCCCCAGCTGAGCGACTTTTAATGGTCCTGCATCGATTAATAATCATCATCATTTCCTCAAAGTACCTCTCTAAAGACTCGGCCTTGACTGGGGGCAGGATTACCAGTTCGGACCTGCGCTCTCCCCTCTTCCAGGAATCACTGAGCAGAACCCCCTAGGGCAGATTGGCGAGCTTTTCCAGACACGGGCTCCTCTTCTTTCCCGGGGGCTTCAAGCTTTCCCCACGTCTCCCCAAGTGGAGATCAGTGGGGCCCGGGACCACTCCAAATGGCAGTTCCCGGCCAGGAGTGCACCTCGGCCATTGCTCTCTGTTGAAACTGTTGGACCCCCACGAGCTTATCCGGTGGTGGTCTTTTGGGCGGCTCTCCATTCCATCAACAAATGGCGGTCCGGGATGGGGTTAGGGTTGATTTAACAGCTCATGGAGGTGTGGGGTCTGAGGGTGAGGTGAGGGGGCCGTTCTGTACTGGAAACAGCTGTGAGGGACCAGGAAATCAGGTCCCTTAAGAAAGAACGGAAAGGGGAATGTCGTCCTTTCAAAACCTGTGACTAGGGCTTGGGCAGGCAGAGGCCATGCTGTGGCCTTCTTTTCCTCCCACACATCATTGTTTGGGCTGAGCCAGAACCCTGAGGGCCTCCAGGATCCCCAGTGGAGCGGGAGCCTGACAAACCCAAGTCAAGTCCCTGCTCGTCTGTCACTTCCATCTTCCCCAACCGTAGTTACCCCGGGGCCAGTTGGGGGGGGTAAGTTATTTGTTTCTGAGATTGGCCTGTGGCATCATCCAGTCCACAACCTAGTACCCCTGCTCTCTGAGCCTGGTGTGATCTGTCTTTCGGTTCCACCCAAGCTTCTGGCCAGCGGTTCCACCCGAGCTTCTGGCCTCCCGGATGATCCCAGGAGCCCTCCCCGGAAGTTGGGTTCGCCATCCCCTACCACTTCATTTGTCTCTTGGCCTCCCTGCCGAGGCAGCCAGAGGCCAGCCGTCGCCTCCCAGCCTCGTCATAGTGCCCTTCTAACCAGAAATCTCGAGGCAAATTAAAATATTAACCCGTCCCCAAGTCCTAGACTCAGAGGACCCCATTATTAGCCCAGATCACTCCCCTCCATCCTTGTTTCTTCAGCTCCATAATTCGAGAGGGAGAGACGAGCAGGTGAGCTGAGTGATTCTTTCAAACCCTGGGCCCCGAGGCCCTGGTTTATGAGTGTGACTGCTGGAGCCAGCCATTCTGGGCACAAGTACCGCCAGCTGATGAGCCCGGGGTCCCGGGCCAACAGGTGGGAGGCAGTGAAACTGGGGATGTGCAGGCTGGGCCATAGAATCCTGAACCCGCTCCTTCTCACCGGGAGAGCAGTTGGGCCCCAAGGAGGAGATAAAGAGAGGGGCTGCCTCCCTGCTCTGGGGTCCTGAGCCTGGGGCAGGGGATGTGGGGCTCATCGAGAGTGGTGAGGCTTTGGCGATGCAGATGGGCAGCAGGGCAGAAAAGGGGTTAGAAGACTGGTCCTCAGACCAGAACTGGGAGTCTCTGAGGCTGGCTCGGGTTTTGGCCCAAATGGAGCAAGAAGGCATATTGCCCGTAGCTGAGCCCCTGTGGGCAGGCAAGGTCCCGTCCCTTCTCCCACTCCCTCCCTCGTCCCCCGCCACCCAACCCCTTGCGTCCCTCCTCCCCGGGCCTGCATCCTCTCTCTTCTTTCTCTTTCTATCTCTTCCCCCTCCTTCCCTGCCCCCTCCCGGCCTCCCCTCCTTCCCCCGTTTCTGGTACAGCCCCCCGGGAACGTGATGTGACCAAAGCTGTTGACTAACCCACTGCGTCTGTATCTGAATGCTGTCTCCAGGTCAGAGCCGAGGCTTCGCCTTCGTCGAGTTTAATCACTTGCAGGACGCTACACGATGGATGGAAGCCAATCAGGTTGCTTTGCCGCACTTGAACCCCACAAGTACTCCTCTGTAAATGACTGCTCCCATCGGCTGGGTCACAGTGATGCAGCTCTCCCCGCCCGCTGGCCCCGGCCCCTCCTCCCCTCGCTGGGCTTTGGGTCGAGAACCCGTGCGCCCACCAGCCCGAGACGGCGGCTTCTCTCGAAGCCGCCGCCTCCTCCAAATTCTCCCCTTCCCTTTGTCCTCCGTCCCCGTCCCCCGGCTTCCTCCCCCACCCCCCAGTCCCTCGGAGTCTGCCAAACACCCACAGAGGAACCTACGGGCTGCTGGTCTTCTCTTCCCAGCCCTCGTTGCGCTCTAGGGTAAGACCTGACCGAGCGCAGGCACCTGGAGAGAGGTGGGCCAGATTTTCCCAGAAGGCCCAAGTTGCCCGGTCTGCCGGGCTGTTCCCCTGGGGCTGGTTGGGAGTTCCCCCGTCAGGAAGACCTCAGAGGAAGGCCCCAAGTTTCATCTCGGTAACTAACGGCAGCCTCTGGTCACGGTTTCGGGCAGTGAGCGGGAGGAAGAGAGGGGCCTTTTTGGGGCCCCGCCGTGGGCCGCAGCTGCCCCTCTTCCCCGGCGGGGGCTGGAGAGTCCCTCTCCCAGCCCACTCCCTGCCCCCTGCGCCTGTCCACTCGGGAAGAACAGCTGCCTGTGGGAGCCAGGTCGTGGAGACTCGCGGGTGTTCGTTACCAGGACTAGTCAGTGTCCTTTCTCTTTGCGTTTGAGTCTGCCGGTCGCTTTCCACCCCTCTCCCCCGCTCCGGGTCCCTAGAGGAGCGGGGACTTACCGCCCGTGGCCCTGGGGCTCCTCGTTGAAGCTGGTTGGCACGGGGCTGGGCCCGGACGGCTCGTGCGTGACGCGCTACTGCTTCGGGGCGCCCGCTCTGTAGTGGGCCGACCGGGGAGCCGTCCCTCCGGCGCTCCCAGGTGGAAGTAGACTAGCGCCCCCAGCCCCCTCCAGGGTCGGACCTGGGTGTCGGGGCCAGGAACCATTTCTGCTCCCAAGCGTATCAGGGCCAGAGAGGTGATCTCTAGCTGATCTCCATCTAGTTTCCTTGCTTCCTGACCCCCCTACGCCCTCCAGTCATCCCAGAGGGAGCAGCGTTTTGCTCTCGGGGACCAGCGGCTCAGGGCGATGAGAGGCTGGGAGACGGGAGGTGTGGCCGAGAAAAGGGGGTCCCGGCAGGGGGGTGAGCCCCGACCGGGCCCCAGCGGTTGGTTGAAAGTAGCCACGGAGGCCGAGGCTGGAACCGACGGCACGTAGGCTAGTGCGGCGGGCCCGGGGCCCAGCCGGTCGTGAAGGAGGTGGCCTCACGGCAGGAGCTTTCGTCTTTGATCATGGCTGCTTTCTCTCTCTCTTTGTCTTCTCTCTCTCTCTCTCTCTCTCTCTCTCCATCTTTCTGTTTCTCTCTCTCATCCCTAAGCGTAGCCGCTGTAGCGTGGGCCCCGGGCCTGGCCAGTTATCAGTGCCAAGCCGGTCCCCCCGCCAGCGGGTTGACGTTGGTTAGACAGTGCGCGCACGCACGTGTGTGTGGAAAAGCAGTGCCCGAGTGCCACACCCCGAGGCTGTGGCCCCTGTCCCTCCGCTCCCTGTCCCTCATCCATTCAGCTGAAGGGCTCGTTCACTCTCTTTTCCTGTGCTGAGGCGGTGTGCCAGGCGCTGCCCCACTGGCCCCGGCCTCATTGTCCTCTACTTCTTCCCCCAGCACTCCCTCAGCATCCTGGGCCAGAAGGTTTCCATGCACTACAGCGACCCTAAGCCCAAGATCAACGAGGACTGGCTCTGCAACAAGGTGAGGTGGGGCCGGCCGGCTCCTGCCCCGGGAGACGCAGGGAGCGGGAACGGCGGCAGAGAGAGGTGGGAGTTCCGGGAGAGGCCCGGATCGGAGACGGGTGGGCTGAGCCCGGCCCCGTGGAGGGTGGCTGGCTTTTCCCTTCAGGGCTCATCCCTGCCTCGGCTTGGAATCCTTGCCCTACCCCGGCATTGGTGAAGCCGTTCCCGGGAGAGCGGCTCCATAATTGGGAGCATCCAGAACCGCGCCCCCAAGGAGCGCCAACACATTCTTTCCCAAAAGAAAATGGCAATCGAGAGAGAGCGGGCAAAGGGACTTAGACCTCGGCGCCGTGGTTATGGCCCCGGGGCCGGGGTCTCGGCGGGCTGGCCCCACTTCCCTCCCTTCCTTCCTCCCTCATCCTCTGTATGGGCTGACCTGTGTCTTGCAGTGTGGAGTGCAGAACTTCAAGCGGCGGGAGAAGTGCTTCAAATGCGGAGTGCCTAAATCAGGTGAACCACAGCCTGGGGAGGGCTCAGAGGAGGGAGGCCCCTGGTATCACCCCAGGGACAGCCTTGATGCTCCCAGCTCATTCATGTTAATTCGATAATATTGAGCGCTTACTCCGTGCAGAGCACTGTACTAAGCGCTTGGAATGTACTACAGTTTGGCGCCCCCATGACCCCCCTCCTCGCCAGACCCCATCCTGATAGGATAGATGGGAGTTCAGCTCAGCACCCCAGGCTGGAGGGTTCGGGGTGGGGCAAAGGAAGGTGCCCCTTGACGTAGTAAATGCCCAAGGGGCCAGGGGGTGTAATACGCCCTCGGGAGGCCAGAGGCCTGGATGGGGTAGGCCGGGGAGAGAGGTGGGGTCCGTCCGTCCGTCCCCCCGTCCTCTGTCCCCCATCCTCCGTCCCCCTGCCCAGCGTGGCTCAGTGGAAAGAGCACGGGCTTTGGAGTCAGGGCTCATGAGTTCGAATCCCAGCTCTGCCACTTGTCGGCTGTGTGACTGTGGGCGAGTCACTTAACTTCTCTGTGCCTCAGTTCCCTCATCTGTAAAATGGGGATTAAGACTGTGAGCCCCATGTGGGACAACCTGACTCCCCTATGTCTACCCCAGCGCTTAGAACAGTGCTCGGCACATAGTAAGCGCTTAACAAATACCAACATTATTATTACTGGCGCTGCTACAGCCCGGGGGCCTCCCCTTCAGGGAGAGATGGGCCTGAGACCGGGGCCCGGTCTTGCTCCCCCTTCCTCTTCCCGCCCCCTCACCTCCTGCCCTCCTGCTTCCAGAGGCCGAGCAGAAGCTGCCCCCGGGCACCCGACTGGAACAACAGATTGTGCCCCTGGGGGGGGCGGGAGCTGAGCCAGGGGCTGCTGCCCTTGCCCCAGCCCTACCAGGGCCAGGGCGTCCTGCCTGCCCAGCCCCTCTCCCAAGGCTCAGAGCCCTGCGCGGAGAACGCCAACGACAGTGAGTGCGGAGCCGAGCACGGGGCCCGGACGGGGGAGCGCGTCGGGGTCCTCCTTGAGGGTACCGGGCGGCAGTCCCGTGACCCCCTCACCCCCCGCCCCGTCTCCCTCTCCCCCGCTGCGCAGCCATCATCCTGCGGAACCTGAACCCACACAGCACCATGGATTCGATCCTGGGAGCCCTTGCCCCCTACGCGGTCCTGTCTTCCTCCAACGTCCGGGTCATCAAGGACAAGCAGACTCAGCTGAACCGCGGATTTGCCTTCATCCAGCTCTCCACCATCGTGGTGAGGGCGGCACAGGGGGGGCCGGGCAGCCAGGGCCCCGGTCCCCATATGAGCGTGTGTCCCCCGGGGGTGGGGGACCAGCTGGGCGCTCCCAGCTCCTGGGAGAGGGCGCTGGAGCCTCTGGCCGCTCCCGGGCACCACCGCTGCCCTTTCCCGAAACTCCCTGCCTTGGGTTGCCCCCCCGGTGGAGCAGCTTTCAGAGAGCTCGCCCCTCTCCCTCCCCCACCCCCGCCCCTCCCCCCGCCCGGAGAAGGCCCAACTGAGCCGGGGGCCTCCCCGGCCTGACCCTCTTCTCCTCCCAACGGCAGGAGGCCGCTCAGCTGCTCCAGATTCTGCAGGCCCTGCACCCTCCTCTCACTATCGACGGCAAGACCATCAACGTGGAATTTGCCAAAGGGTCTAAGAGGTGCGGCCCGTGCCGGGGGCGGCGGCGGCGGCGGCGGGGCCGAGCTCTTCCGCCCCCGGCGCCTCACGCTCACCGTTTCTCCCCACAGGGACATGGCCTCCAACGACGGCAACCGCATCAATGCCGCCTCGGTGGCCAGTACGGCCATCGCGGCAGCTCAGTGGGCCATCTCCCAGGTAACCGCGGGGAGCCCCCGGCCCCCGGCCCGTCTCGTCGCGTGCGCGTCCAGCCGGCCCCGATACCTCTGTAATCCGCCTTCCGTCTCGATGCGTCTCCCCTCAGGCGTCCCAGGGTGGAGACGGGAGCTGGGCGGCCCAGGAGGAGCAGGCCGTAGATTACGGCTACTACCAGCAGGACGACAGCTACTGTAGCCAGAGTGCAGAGGCCGCCCTCTACGCCCACAGCTACCTCAAGGGAGCCAAGCCCCCGGGCACCGCAGGCGGCAAAGGTGACCCTGCCGGCCCAGGTAGGGGCCTTCCCTGGGCCGGGACTGAAGGACTCCCGGAGCAGATCTCCGCCAACTTGCTTCCTCTCCTCTCTCCCGCAGGGACCGAGGCGTCCCTGGAGCCAGGGGTGCCCGGCGTGGACCCCGTGCCATTGCTTCAGCCCTTTCCCCGGGCCCAACCCGGCAACATGCCCAACGTCTACCAACAGCCAGGGGCCGAGGCTGGCGGCCCGCAAGGAACCGCCCCCAACAATCAGGTAGGGAGGAAGACTGAGCCTCTGCCCCGGCTCCCCACGGCCCCAAATGGCGTCTGGCTCCCGAGTCTCGCCAGAACGGGGAGAACGCGTCTGGCCTCGACCGGCAGCTCCCGATCCCTGACCCCCAGTGACCCGGCCACCCCGTCGCCCCTAGGCCCAGCCCTACACCATCGTGTCTCCGGCCGTGCTGAAACCGGAACTCCTGAGCCCCGCCCAACCTGGCAGTGCCCCCCCGCCAGCCACCAGCCCCAACAGCCAGGAGCCCTACGGCCAGTACCGTGAGTAGCCGGCGGGACCATCGCCCCCTTCCCCCCACCGACACCTCCGGGGCCTGGGTGGACGTCTCCCCAGACCCAAGTGATTGTATGCATCTGCCTTGGGGAGACAGGCAGAGTGAGAGACAGTGACCCCCCCCCACTCGCATACCCCCCTTCCCTCTCCAGCCGTCCCCGACGTCTCCACCTATCAGTACGATGAGACCTCCGGCTACTACTACGACCCCCAGACGGGCCTCTACTATGACCCAAACTCTCAGGTGAGCAACGGGGCAGGGGAGCAAGTGATTAGGAGTCGGAAGGGGGGCTGGCAGCCCCAAGGCACCCAGTGAGGTGGCGGGGGAACCTCTCCTTTCTCACCCTCCTCTCTCCCGTGCCTCTCCCCGCTCCGTCCCAGTATTACTACAATGCCCAGAGCCAGCAGTACCTGTACTGGGACGGGGAACGCCGAACCTACGTGCCCGCCATGGAGCAGACTGCCGACGGCCACAAAGAGGGCGGGGCCGGTCTAAAGGAGGGCAAGGAGAAAAAGGAGAAGCACAAGACGAAGACCGCCCAGCAGGTGAGAACAGGCCCCGGCTGAGGGGGCGGGGGGGCACGCTTGGGGCCTGGCAGGGGGTCCCAGAGATGGGTTTGTGATGCGCCACCCCTTTCCCCCCCGCGTGGCCCCAGATTGCCAAAGATATGGAGCGCTGGGCTCGCAGTCTCAACAAGCAAAAGGAGAATTTCAAGAACAGCTTCCAGCCCATCAGCTCCCTGCGCGAAGACGAGCGGCGTGAGTCTGCCACGGCCGACGCGGGCTACGCCATCCTCGAAAAGAAGGTGCCTATCCCCCGTCCCCCCCCCACCCCCCCAACCTCTCGTAAAACCGTCGTCCTGCTCTCGGGTCAGAGTCCAGGTGCTGGACCGCCCATCCGCCTTCCCTAGGGGCTCCCCACAAGCCCGACCCGCCTCGTCCCAGCCTCGCCACTCAGCTGGGAGTGTGTCTTTTCTCAGGGAGCGCTGGCCGAGAGGCAGCACACCAGCCTGGACCTCCCGAAGCTAACCAGCGATGACCGGCTGGTGAGTCTCCCCCCGGAGAACACGGGAGGGAGGGAGAGGCGCAGGCAGGAAGGGGGAAAGCTGCTAAGCCCCAACCCTTCTCTGTGGGACATTGTTTGGGGAAGTTGAAGGTTGGAGTAGGGGTGTCCGGCCGTTCTCGGTTTCCTCCTGCTCCTGAGCCCGCCGGCAAGGTTCCCCAGGGTTTTGCCAACAGGTTGACGCTCCTCCCCTTCCTCCTCCTCAGAGCCCACCGCGGGGGTTGGTGGCGGCCTACAGTGGGGAGAGCGACAGCGAGGAGGAGCAGGAACGCAGCGCCGAACGGGAGGAGAAGCTGACGGACTGGCAGAAGCTGGCCTGCCTGCTCTGCCGCCGCCAGTTCCCCAGCAAGGAGGCCCTCATCCGCCACCAGCAGCTGTCGGGGCTGCACAAGGTAGCGAGCCGGGAGGGCCGGGGCAACTGGGGCCCCGGGCGCTGACGATGCCCGGCCCGAGGGACCGACCCCCGGCTCAACTGTCCCTCTTCGCAGCAAAACCTGGAGATCCACCGGCGGGCCCACCTGTCGGAGAACGAGCTGGAGGCGTTGGAGAAGAACGACATGGAGGTGAGGGGGACCGGCCCGACTGCTCCCGCCGCTCTCCTCGGGGGCCTCCCTCCTGGCGCGGGGCCGGCCCCTCCCGGCCCCACAAATCCCCTGCCTCTCGTCGTAGATGAAGTACCGGGACCGCGCGGCAGAACGCAGAGAGAAGTACGGCATCCCGGAGCCCCCCGAGCCCAAGAAGAGGAAGTATGGAGCTGTAGCTGCCGCCACAGTGTGAGTGTCTGGGAAGGGGGAAGGGCCTTGGGGGCCCCGGAGCCGGCGGCAGGCTGAGGGCGGGCCCGCTCGCTCCCTCACCGGCCCCCCCTCGTCCTCCTCCCGCCAGGGACTTCGAGCAGCCGACACGCGACGGGCTGGGGAGCGACAACATCGGTAGCCGCATGTTGCAGGCCATGGGGTGGAAGGAGGGCAGCGGGCTGGGCCGCAAGAAACAGGGCATCGTCGCGCCCATCGAGGTGAGGACTTGGGCTCCCCTTGCCCTCGAGCCCCGCGCCGTCTCGGGGCCGACTCCTAACGGGCCCACCCCTTTCCCCCCCTCCCCGAAACGGTCTTCTCTCCTCAGGCCCAGACCCGGGTGCGAGGCTCAGGCCTGGGGGCCCGGGGGAGCTCCTATGGCGTCACCTCAACCGAATCCTACAAGGAAACGCTGCATAAGACCATGCTGACCCGCTTCAATGAGGCTGAGTGAGGCATCCCCCGCCTCCAGCGCCCTCGGCAGCAGCAGCAGCAAGGCCAGGAAGGGGCCCTGCGGCCCAGCCCCGCTGCCCCATCCCCCCGCCCCGGGACCTCGCTTCTCCCCCCGGGGTGGGTTAGGTTCAGTTCTATTCAGTTTGCGTCTTTATTGGGAAGCGATGCACTGTCACATTCTTTTGTAATAAAAACCGAAAAGCCCTCAGTCCCTTCTTGGTCCCCAAGGCGGAGCGACGGCTGAGACCTTCCTCCGCTGGCCCCGGCAGCGGGCGGGGGCGCTTGTCAGCCAGCGGGGTTGGGGGAGAGTACACTCCTGGCCAGCTAGGGTACTTGGTGGAGCCCCGAGACCAATTCCACATACAGCGGTTCTGAGGGGAGAGGCCAAAAGAGAGAGAGGGCTGGAGGTGGTCCTGGCTTTGGCCGTGGGCCTGGACTCCTCTCCCCCCATCGCCTCTGTCCTTGCCCTCACCGTGGTCTGGCTCCAGGAGCCCGTGGCGGAGAAGGAAGTCCAGGACCACGAGGGCACAGTTGGGCTTGAAGTTGGTGCTGCTCACGGCCTCTCGGACCTAAAAGGGAGAGAGGAAGGTCTGAGAGGCCACGTGCGGGGGCCAGTTCTCCGGCTCGGGGGCCCCTGGTCCAAGGGTCTGAGAAGAGGTGGGCGAGTAAGTCTGGCGCTCACTGGGGATAGTGCCCCCGCCTCCCTCCACCCACCCCAGTCCTCAAACCGGGCTCAAAAACTCTGCCTCCGGCCCCACTGACCTTATCGATCGGCCAGAGGTAGAACTCCTGAACCTCTCCATCTCCCACGGTGGGCACAAAGTCCGCTGGCATCTCCAGATCAAAGACGAACAGGCATTCGCGCACCACCCCTTTCAACTTGTCCTCGTAGGCGTAGCTGGAGGCAGGAGAGGGTGAGGCCGGGGGAGAGAAGGGGGAAGAGGATGAAGTGGTGCTGACCTCTCTGGAGGCGGCTGACCCCTTCTGCTTACCTGATGCAGCCGGTAGGCAGAGCCTGAGCCGCCAGCTCAGGGTGGATGCGAGCCTCTTCCCAGCATTCCTTTATCAGCGTCTCCTTCACGCCCAGCCCTGAGCTGATACCCCCGGCAGCCTGTGGGAAGCAAGTACACGCGGGCACCCGACAGGCTCCCGGCCCCAGGCTCTCCTCGGTCGTAGAAAGGGCCACTGGCCTTCCCTAAACACTTTCCCCTCCTCTCGGACCCCGATCGCCCCAGGCCGGCTCGGTCGATCCCACTTACCGAGCCCTTAACGGCGTGCAGGGTGCTGTACTAAGTGCTAGGGAGAATGCAATATAACAAAGTTGGCGGGCATATTCCCTGCCCCAAACGGGCCTACAGTCCGGGTGTTGCTTTTCTGTTTTGAGCCAAGGGGATTGCCGAGCCAGCCAGCCCCCTTCCCGGTAGTCCTCACCAAGTTGTCCAAAAGGCCCGGGTACGTGGTTTTGCTCAGGGACCTCCGCGCCAACCACATGAACAGCTCTCCATCTCGCAACACGTAGCCGTTGAGATGAGCCCCGTATTGGACCAAGCCCAGCAGGGCTGAAGGAGAGAGGAAGGCTGGTATATACCCCCTTCTCCCGTGTGCCGCAAGACCCTTATATTTAGGCAAAAGGAATGTTCTGGCTCGGGGGGAGCGGACACAGACGTCCTTGGGGACCCGTGGGCTAAAGAAGACCGCGTTATTACTGGGCAATTTGGGAAGAGATTACTATGTGCCAAGCCCAGGGGTAGAACAAGATGATCTGGTTGGGCACGGTCCCTGTCCCCATATGGGGCGCACAGTCTAAGTAGGAGGGAGTAGGATTTAACCCCCCTTTTACAGATGAGGACACTTGAGGCACAGAGAAGTTAAGTGACTTGACCAGTCACACAAGCAGACGAGGGACAGGGTCAACATTAGAACCCGGACCCTCGGAGTCCCAGGCCCCCCGATTTTCCCACCAGGCCATGCTGCTGCTCCAAATCACGTCATGAAAACCCGGGCTCTGGTGGGACCGACTGCAACAAGCGATGTACTCAGATGAACCTCAAGGGCCCGGAGGCTCCGCGGGAGGCAGGAACTGAGTGGTTTGAAGCCCCCCCCCCCCCGCGCCGGACCCCAAGGGGTGCAGCTTTCCCCCTGCACCCGGTGGGAGCGGATGGGGCTCCTGATGACAACTGGGGGACTCACGGGTGGCAGCTCGCTCCACGTGCAGCAGGGGCGGATCTCCGAAGCGGAGCTTCACCTCGTACAGCTGCCGAGAAAAGAAGTCCTGGCTGCCTTTGGGCCAATCGTTCCCTCAGCCCCAACTTAACGGGCTTTCCTCTTGACTCTCCTGAAGGCTCAGGCCCCTTCCCTAGGCGGAGGGGAGTGTAATAACAAGAACGTCGATGGGATCCGTTAAGCACCTGCTATGGGCCGGGCACTGTACTGAATCCAATTGGACACAGTCCCCTCTCCCACGTGGGGCTCACGGTCTCGATGTCCATTTTACAGATGAGGGAACTGAGGCACAGGGAAGTGAGGTGACTTATCCAAGGCCACACAGCAGAAGAGTGATGGAGCCGGGGTTTAGAACCCAGGTCCTTCTGACTCCCAGGCCTGTATTCCAGCCACTAGGACATATTGTGGGAAGGAGGGGTGGGCCAGTTGTCACCGTCCACCCCGGGGAACTTCTGCCTTAGGGCAGAGGGCAAATCCGACGGAAAGTGAGTCTCCCCAACTTCAGAGCCTTAGAGCCTGGGTTTGGGAGTCAGAGGACATGGGTTCTAATCCCAGCTCTGCCGCCTGTCAGCTGTGGGACTGTGGGCGAGTCACTTCACGTCTCTGGGCCTCAGTGCCCTCATCTGGAAAATGGGGATGACGACTGGGAGCCTCACGTGGGACGCCCGGGCTTGGGAGTCGGAGGTCATGCGTTCGAATCCCGGCTCGGCCACTTGTCAGCTGTGGGACCGTGGGCGAGTCACTTCCCTTCTCTGGGCCTCAGTGACCTCATCTGGAAAATGGGGATGGAGATTGCGAGCCTCACAGGGGACCACCTGATGACCCCGGATCTCCCCCAGCGCTTCGACCAGTGCTCTGCACATAGTAAGCGCTTAACAACCACCAACATTATTATTATTAAAATGGGGAAGAAGCCCGTGAGCCCCCCCGGGGGCCAACCTGATGACCCTGGATCTCCCCCAGCGCTTAGAACTTAGGAGAAGCAGCGTGGCTCAGTGGAAAGAGCACGGACTTTGGAGTCAGGGCTCCTGAGTTCGAATCCCAGCTCTGCCACTTGTCGGCTGTGTGACGGTGGGCGAGTCACTTCACTTCTCTGGGCCTCAGTTCCCTCATCTGTAAAATGGGGATGAAGACTGTGAGCCCCACGGGGGCCAACCTGATTCCCCTATGTCCACCCCAGCGCTTAGGACAGTGCTCGGCACATAGTAAGCGCTTAACAAATCCCAACATTATTAGAGTAAGCGCTTAACAGATACCAACATCATTATTTATTATTATTAGAACAGGGCTCCGCACACAGTCAGCGCTTCACAACTACCAACAGGACGATTATTAGCGCTGCGAGCGTGTGACCGGAGGAGGAGGAGGGCGTCACTCACCTCGTCCCTCCAGAGGGCCAGCGCCGGGAAGGTGTCCCGGGCCCGCAGCTCGGCCAGCACCCGCGCCACGGCGGCGGTGCGCGGCGCACAGGAGGTGAGCGCCTCGCTGAGCCGCACGCAGCCCCGGCCCGGGGCCTCCTCCCACACGGAGAACACCTCGGGGAAGCCGCTCAGCTCCCGCGCCACGGCCGGAGGCACCAGCCCCACCGCCTCCTCCCCCACCACCAACGGCAGGCAGTCCGGCAGGGAGGAGCCTAAGGAACAGACGGGCGGGGCGCTGACGGGCGGAGGGCGGCACGGACCGGGACCGACCGCCCGCCCGCCCGCCCCGGGCCTCCGCTAAACGCCGCCCCACCCGCCCCGCACCTGGCTGGCGGAACGAGGTGAATTTTCGGAGCAGGCGGCGGACGCCCTCGGCCCAGCCCGGCCCCGCCGCCATGGCCACCATGCTGTCTCCTCAGCCCCTCGCCTCAGGCGGCGCGCGCGTCGGCCGCAGGCACCGCCCCTGGCGCGAGCCGCGGCCTCGTCCAATCAGCGACCGCGGAGGGCGCCGAGGCCCCGCCCCCTGGCCGTGCCGCACCAATCCGGGGGCGCCGCGGACTCGTGACTCGGCCGGGCCCCGTCCCCCGCCTCGTCCAATCAGCGACCGCGGAGGGCGCCTCGACCCCCCCTTCCCCCCCTCCGCCCCCCGGCCGTGCCGCACCAATCCGGGGCCGCCTCTTCCCGCGCGCCCGCCGGCCTCGGGCGCCGCCGACACGTGACGCGGCCGGGCCCCGCCCCCTCCCCCCCCGGCTCCAGCCGCGGCCTCGTCCAATCAGCGATCGCGGAGGGCGTCGAGGCCCCGCCCCCTGCCCGCCCCTCCCCGGCCTCGGGCGCCGCGGACACGTGACGCGGCCGGGCCCCGCCCCGTGAGGTGAGGGAGGACGGTGAGGAGGAAGACATGGCCAGCTGGTTTTATTCCCCCCAGACGGAGGGAGGAGGAGGAGGAGGAGCGGGGCCGCCCCGCGGCCCAATAAATACAAGTCCCGCCGCCGCCGCCGCCCTCTAACTGACGTCCATGGAGGAGGAGGCCCGGCGTCCGTCCAGGCTGAGCCGGGCCAGGGGGGCGAGGGAGCAGTCGGCGGCCTCGGGGCCGGGGGGCGAGGCGGGGCCCCGCTCGGGGCGTCCGTCCACGGCCTGGCGAATGCACGACAGCCATTGCTGCTTGTTGAAGGCGTCGTTGGCCTGCAGCGTGTGGGCCTGGCCCAGGCCCGCCTCCCGGAAACTCACCCGGAACATGTTCTTGGCTGGGGAGAGAGCGGGGCGGCGCTCAGTACGGTCCCCCCCACACGCCCGCCCGCCCTCCCTCCCTCCCTCCCTCCCTCCCTCCCTCCATGGCGGCCCCGAAGCGGCAGCCCACCTCGCTCGCCGCCCGGGGTGAAGGCCCCGCGGATGGAGGTCCCCAGCCGCGCCTCCCCGTCGGGCAGGTCCTCCAGGATCAGCTGGTCGAGGGGCAGGGGCTGCCGGTAGACCTGGAAGCCGGGCTGCTCCTCCTGGCTCACCAGCCGCGTCACCACCAGCGCCTCTTCGAAGAGAAACACGTGCAGCCTCTGGAGGGGGCGGAAGATAATCGTCGCGTTAAGCGCTGACTGGGCGCCGACCACCGCCCTGAGCGCTGGGGGACATCCAGGGTCATCGGCTGGGCCCACGGGAGGCTCACCGTCTCGCTCCCCATTTTGCAGATGAGGTCACTGAGGCCCAGTCAAGTGACTCGCCCGCGGCCACACGGCTGACAGTAATAATGATGTTGGTATTTGCTAAGCGCTTACTCTGTGCAGGGCACTGTTCTAAGCGCCGGGGGAGATCCAGGGTCATCAGGTGGTTCCCCCGGGAGGCTCACAGTCTCAATCCCCATTTTACAGATGAGGTCACTGAGGCCCAGTGAAGTGACTTGCCCGCAGTCACATGGCTGACAGTAATAATGATGTTGGTATTAAGCGCTTACTATGTGCAGAGCACTGTTCTAAGCGCTGGGGGAGATACAAGGTCATCAGGTGGTCCCACGGGAGGCTCACAGTCTCAATCCCCATTTTACAGATGAGGTCACTGAGGCCCAGTGAAGTGACTTGCCCGCAGTCACATGGCTGACAGTAATAATGATGTTGGTATTAAGCGCTTACTCTGTGCAGAGCACTGTTCTAAGCGCTGGGGGAGATACAGGGTCATCAGGTGGTCCCACGGGAGGCTCACAGTCTCAATCCCCATTTTACAGATGAGGTCACTGAGGCCCAGTGAAGTGACTTGCCCACAGTCCCACAGCTGATGAGTGGCAGAGCCGAAATTCGAACCCATGACCTCCGACTCCCAAGCCTGGGGGCTTTCCACTGAGCCACAATGGACAAGTGAGGGAGGGCGGAGGTCAGAGGCCACGTGGGGGGCGACGGGGAACGGAAGGAAGGCCGGCACCTGCCCCTTGTTGTTGCGCAGCTCCCCGTGACAGTGTAGCAGGCGGGAACGGGAGATGCCCGGAGCCCGCTGGGCTTCGTCCAGATAGAGGAGCCGCTGCTGGTAGTAGCCACATTCGGCCTCTCCCGTCTTCTGGTTGATGGTGCTCACGATATCCTGCGACAGCGTCATCTGCCCCAGAGGAGAACCCAGGTCGAGAAAGTTAGTCTTTCTTGGGCCCGCCCGACCTAATGATGATAATGTTGGTATTTGTTAAGCGCTTACTATGTGCAGAGCACTGTTCTAAGCGCTGGGGTGGATACGGGGTAATCAGGTTGTCACAGTCCTCATCCCCATTTTACAGATGAAGTCACTGAGGCGCAGAGAAGTGAAGTGACTTAATAATGTTGGTATTTGTTAAGCGCTTACTATGTGCAGAGCACACTTCTAAACAGTGGGGTGGATACGGGGTAATCAGGTTGTCCCACATGAGGCTCACAGTCCTCATCCCCATTTGACAGATGAGGTCACTGAGGCGCAGAGAAGTGAAGTGACTTGCCCACCGTCAGCTGACAAGCGGCAGAGCCGGGATTGGAACCCATGACCTCTGACTCTCAAGCCCGGCCTCTTTCCACTGAGCCACATGCTTCGACCTCTGGAGTCCCGTCCCCCCTTGCCCCTGCGTGGAAACCCAGGTTGGTGACTAAGGCGCTCCTAGCCGCCCAACGAACAACGCTTCTTTCAGTCTATCGGTGGTATCTATTGAGGGATTCCTGAGCGCAGAGCACTGTGCTAAGCGCTTGGGAGAGTTCACGCCATTCGAATCGGGAAGCATGTCTGCCCATAGAAACAGGCCTTTTGGGCAGGGAACGTGTCAACCACCTCTGTTATATTGTACTTGCCCAACACTTAGTTCAGTCAGTCGGTCGTTGGTGTTTATTGAGTGCATGCTGTGTGCAGAGGACTGTACTGAGCGCTTGGGAGAGCACAATAGAAAAGACACATTCCCTGCCCCCAGTGAGACTACAGTCTAGAAGGGGATACAGACAATAATATAAACAGCTATGTTCATAATGGTATTTGTTAAGCGCTTACTATGTGCCAGGCACTGTTCTAAGCGCTGGGGTGGATACAAGCAAATCGGGTTGGACACAGTCCCTGTCCCACGTGGGGCTCACAATCTCAATCCCCATTTAACAGATGAGGGAACTGAGGCACAGGGAATTATGATGGCATTTGTTAAGCGCTTACTATGAGCAAAGCACTGTTCTAAGCGCTGGGGGGGATACAAGGTGATCAGATTGTCCCAGGTGGGGTTCACAGTCTTAACCCCCATTTTACAGATGAGGTAACTGAGGCCCAGAGAAGTTAAGTGACTCGCCCAAAGTCACACAGCCGATAAATGGGGGAGCCGGGATTAGACCCACGATGTCTGACTCCCAAACCCGGGCTCTTTCCACTAAGCCACCCTGCTTCTCGTGAGTAAATAAGTGCTGTGGGGCTGTAGGGGAGGGGTGAATAAAGGGAGCAAGTCTCTGCAGTACCCTGCACATAGTAAGCGCTCAGTAAAGACCACTGACTGGCGGATTACTTAGTTGCTAAATAATATGCACACAGTAGCATCCATTTTTCAATCCTAAGAAACCTGGACCTGGTCAGGTGTCCCCTCTTTTCCCCTTCCTCTCACGTGACTGGAGACAGTTTGGGGGAGCCTGTTTCCTCCCTATCCCCCCCACACACACCAAGCTCCCCCACACCCACCGCTTCCTGCGGAGGGAGGGTCCCAATCAGGGCGCTCTGTTGGGGTCCTCCCCCTCCTCCAGCCTCCCCCCAGACACCCACCGCTTCCTGCAGAGGGTCCCAGTCGGGATGTTCGGCTGCCGTGTGTCGGAGCAGCTCCCGCAGCAGCAGCGGGTACTTGACCAAGCGACTGCGGGGCAGGTCCAGGAAGTTCCAGAGGTCGAGGCGGCGGCTGAAGCTGGACTCCTGGCAGAGCCGCAGGAAGTTGCCCACCGGCCGCTCCCGCTTCTTGTGGTCCAGTAGCACCTTGGCTGCTACCTGATTGCAGCAGTAGGAACTGTAGGTTCGCAGGCCAGGAAGCTGGCGGCCCAGAGGGAGGGAAGAAGAATACGGGGTGTTTGGTAAGCGATTACTATGTGCCAAGCACTGTTCTGAGCACTGGGGTAGATACAAGCTAATCAGGTTGGACACAATCCCCGTCCCACGTGGGGCTCACAGCCTTAAAACCCGTTTTACACATGAGGTAACCGAGGCCCAGAGAAATGGAGTCACTTGCCCCAAGTCACACAGCAGACAAGTGGAGCCTGGATTAGAACCCAGGTCCTTCTGACTCCCAGGCCTGTGCTCTATCCACTAGGCCACGCTGCATCCCCTAATGATGATGAAGAAAGGATGGGAGGCCTGCCTGTGGCCTTCATCCAAGCCACCCCCTCCCCACCCAATCCTGCTCCCCCGACTCGATTCACTGTCACCTGAAGTCTCCAGGGCCGGTTCCCCTCCCACTCCCAACCCATCCCTTGCCCCGCGCAGCTTGGTTCCTCCCACCCACTCACCCAGCCGAGCAGAATACGTCCGGCTTCAGACACTGTTCCGTCCTCCTGCCGCGCACACTGGAGCTGGCTCAGCAAGTCTGCCAGAGCAGGGAGGTGATCAAAATCAAGTGGGACCCAGAAAGGGCTCTTCCTACCCTGCTGCCTTTTTGGCCCTCCCTCCCATCCCAGGGGTCAACAGGGTCTGCCCTAGGTCTGGAAACAGGAAACATACTTCTTTCCAGAAAAAAAGGAAAAGTTTAGAAGAGATGGAAATGGAATACTTGCTTTTTCTGCAAGCCCCTTTGTTACACAAAATAGCATTTGTGGACACTATGAAATATAGAACTCTGTCTTAGAGTAAATCAGGAATTGCAAATAGAGACCCGTAAGCTCGCTGTGGGCAGGAAATGTCTGCCGACTCTGTAGTACCATACTCTCGGAGGTGCTTAATACAGTGCTCTGCACACAGTAAGTGCTCAATAAATTCCACTGATGATGATAAACGAATTGAGGTTTTCAAGAGTCCCCTGGAGAGTCGGCCTTTCCTTGCATCCATCCCCATTCAGTGATGGTGCACTTCAGGGCCCTGTGGGCCCTTTGCAATCTGACAGTGCTTGAAGGGGGGGGAAACTTGGACTGAATGTTTTGGTAGAAAAATGCTCCGGGCAGCAGAATGAAGTCTGGATTGCGATGGGGAGAGACAGGAGGCTGACACAGTTATCAAGGCGGGATAGGATAAGTACTCATATTAAACGCGGTCACAGTTTGGATGGAGAGGAATGGGTGGATTTTAGTGATGTTGTGAAGATGGAACCGACAGGATTTAGTGATACATTGAATATGTGGGTTGAATGACAGAAAGGAGTCAAGGAAAACGCCAAGGCTTGTGGGACAGGAAGAAGGATGGTGGTGCTGTCTACAATGATAGGAAAGCCAGGGGGAAGGACCGGGTTTTGGGGGGAAGGTAAGGAGTTCAGTTTCAGACATGTTAAATTTGAGGCAACGGTGGGATTGAAGGCAGGGGGAAATGTCAGATTGCCGAGAGGGAGAGAGATCAAAACTGGAGAAGGAGATTTGGGAATCATCTGCATAGAGGTGGTGGTTGAAGCCATGGGAATATAGCCAATAAGCCTTATTCCAAAAAAACTACCTCTCACCGTGTCTACGTGGCTGCTTCCTTGGAGGCTACTTGCTGAGAGTGAGGGAGAGTGGCCCCTCTCCTAAACCCCATTCCCAAATGGCACCGAAGAGGCCACACCTTGCACTCGGAATTCAGCAACCCGCCCCGGCCCCTCCCCACCGGGACCTTGAGAAATGCTTCTGTCTTTATGAAAAAGAAGCACAGAACTTGTTAGTACCGTGACAGATGGAGTTGGAGACTGCTTCCTTTATCCCTTAAGACCTTAGTGGTGACAGTACAGTGCTTTACACATAGTAAGTACTAAATATGTACATACTAAGTGCTGGGAAAGCAATACTCAGGTGACATGTTGACAAGGTCCCTGGCCTCAAGGGGCTTACAATCTAAGAATGAAGGGGGAAAGGGAGGAAAGATCTAAAAGACTTAGGCGATGACGAACCAAAAGCCGAAGCCTCTCTAGTTCTTTCTAGTTCAAGAGAAACAGAAAGGAACAAAGAAAGCCATGAACAGTAAACAAAAGATGTTCTTATCTGAACCGGGAAAATCTCCTCCTCCAGAAGAAGAACTGTATAATTTTAGAAAATAAGATCAGGAAAAAAAAAATGAACATGCCTAAAGGGTAGCACCAACAGTGTTTGAAAACCTCACCTGTCTTAAAAAGTGTTTCATTTATCTTTTTAAAAGAAGAGATTTCAAGAAGACCTTTGTGGTTTTCCCTTCAAATTTTCCCATTAAAAAATGGGAAGTTTTGAAAAACCCATAAGGACAGCCAGTCCTCCCACTCTTCCTGGGCCAAGGCTTCCCACTTTCCACTCTCACCTTGGTGGAGGGGAATCAGGTCGTCCAGTGTGCCGAAGATCTGCTGTAGCTCCGTCTCCGACAAGATGGCCAGGGTCTGCATGGGCTCGTAGTAGTTCTGTGGGAGTGGGGGGTGGGGGGGTGGGTTTAGGGGCCAGGGCTGGTCTGGGAGAGCCCAAATTCAACAGGAGGTGAAGTGGAAGTGGCTGAATGGAGATCACTGCAACTACTTGGTCCTAATAACAGGGTGGGCTTCTCCCCAGGACCACCCTCCTCCCCCCAGGAAGGCCAACGCAGCCTGGGCTTTAGCCCTTTGTGCCCCTCCGGCCTCCAGCACCTTTTTCACCAGGGTCAGGTCCTCCACCAGCTGCTGCTCTCCAGTCATCAGTTCAAAGATCACCTGGAGGGGCAACATTGTTCATTATAATAATTCATTTATAATAATAATAATGATGGCATTTGTTAAGCGCTGACTATGTGTCAAACACTGTTCTAAGCGCTGGGGGGATAGTACAGGGTAATCAGGTTGTCCCACGTGAGGCTCACAGTCTTCATCCCCATTTTACAGAAGAAGGAACTGAGGCACAGAGAAGTGAAGTGACTTGCCCAAAGTCATACGGCTGACAAGTGGCGGAGCTGGGATTAGAATCCATGACCTCTGACTCCCAAGCCCGGGCTCTTTCCACTGAGCCTCGCTGCTTCTCATTCATATATAGTGTGACTCACTGGAAAGAGCTCGGGCTTGGGAGTCAGAGGTCATGGGTTCGAATTCCGGCTCCGCCACTTGTCAGCTGGGTGACTGTGGGCAAGTCGCTTCACTTCTCTGTGCCTCAGTTATCTCATCTGTAAAATGGGGATTAACTGTGAGCCTCATGTGGGACAACCTGATGACCCTGTATCTACCCCAGCGCTTAGAACAGTGCTCTGCACATAGTAAGCGCTTAACAAATACCAACATCATTATTATATATTAATGTCCCATTCATTATATTAATGTCTGTCTCCCCCTCTAGACTATGAGCTCGCTGTGGGCAGGGAATGTGTCTACCGAACTCTCCCCCGGCTTTGAATACAGTGTGCTTTGAACACAGGGAGCGTCCAATAAAGACGATGGATTGTAAGGGGCCCGCCCTAAGGTCAGTGATCTCATTTTTCATTCATTCCTTCAATCGTATATACTGAGCGCCTACTCTGTGCAGAGCACTGCACTTGGAAAGGAGAATTCGGGCAACGGATAGAGACCGTCCCTGCCCCGTCGACGGATTGATTTTCGTCTAGACCGTAGGCCTCCGATGGGCAGGGAAGGTGTCTACCTACCGTGTGGTGCCGCTCCCTCCCGGGCGCTTAGTACGGTGCTCGGTACCCAGGGAGGGCTCAGTCAGTGCGCTCTTAGGAAAGACTGCCCGCCCGGAGGCTGGGGTCTCCCGGTCCCCGGTACCTCCTGCCGTTTGACTTCCCGGGCGCAGAGCTGGTGGCGGGTCCCGCGCTCGTAGGTCTCGCTCCAGAGGCGGCTGCTGCCTCCGCGGGGGCGCCGGGACGCTCCGCCGGCGCCGCGGCCGCGAGGGGTGAAGCTGAACAGGCGGGCGGTCTCCGTGCGGAAGCTGATGGACCGCTGCGGGGCCGGGGGCCGGGACCGAGGGGCAGGACCGTCAGAGGGGAGGGGACCCGGGCCCGCAAGACCCGCTCTCAGGACCCGCCCCAAAGAGCTCAGACCCCCACAGGCCTCGCCCCCAGGGCGCTCAGACTCCATAGGTCCCGCCCCCAGAGCGCTCAGCCCCCGTAGTCCCCGCCCCCAGAGCGCTCAGCTTCCATAGGCCCCGCCCCCAGGGCGCTCAGACTCCATAGGCACCGCCCCCAAAGCGCTCAGATTCCATAGGCACCGCCCCCAGAGCGCTCAGCCCCCGTAGTCCCCGCCCCCAGAGCGCTCAGCTTCCATAGGCCCCGCCCCCAGGGCGCTCAGACTCCATAGGCACCGCCCCCAAAGCGCTCAGATTCCATAGGCCCCGCCCCCAGAGCGCTCAGATTCCATAGGCCCCGCCCCCAGAGCGCTCAGACTCCATAGGCCTCGCCCCCAAAACACTCAGATTCCATAGGCCCCGCCCCCAGGGCGCTCAGACTCCATAGGCCTCGCCCCCAAAACACTCAGCTTCCATAGGCCCCGCCCCCAGGGCTCTCAGATTCCCTAGGCCCCGCCCCCAGAGCGCTCAGACTCCATAGGCCTCGCCCCCAAAACACTCAGATTCCATAGGCCCCGCCCCCAGGGCGCTCAACCCCCGTAGTCCCCGCCCCCCGACCCGTCCCCGTCGGCCGCGGCCCCGGGCCTGACCTGGATGGATTGGCTGAGCCTCTGCAGGGGCGTGCCCTTGTGCGGGGGTCCGCCCGACAGCACCGGTTTGACGCGCTTGTGGCGGGGGCCCTGGGGAGACACGGCGGTCGCTGGAGGGAGCGAGGGGCGCCGCTCACCTCGGCCCCGCGTCCTCGCGTCCTCGGGGGGCGGGCCCGGGCCGCGGGCGGGGACCGGGAAGGACCGGGGAAAGGCATCGGCGGGCGGGCGGGCGGGCGGGCAGGCGAGGCTCCGAGCCAGGGATGGGGGCGGAGGCCCGGGCGGCCGAGTGGAAGAAGGGAGAAATCGGGCGGAGGGCCGGGGTCGGGGCCGCGGGTGCCCCCCGGCCCTCCCCCACCCCCTCTCCCCACCGCAATTCACCTTGTCCTCCGGTGGCTGCGGGATCCTCGGCTCCTCCCCCGGGGCCACTTGCTGCTTCCGCTTCTTCTGCAGGGGCGGGCAGGGGGTAGGGAGTTGGTGAGGGGTGAGGGGACCCCGGCCCACCCGCTCCCCTGCCCCCTCCTCCTCCTCCTCCTCTGGGCCCCCGGTGACTCACCCCGGTGGGATCGGGCAGCGGGGCCAGAGGGTCTGTGAGCTCCCTGGGATCCGGGGCCCTGCCAGGCCGGGGCGGAGGAGAGGAGTCAGGGCCCTGCCCCGAGCCCTTCCCCGTCCCACCCCGACCCGCCACTTCTGTCCCTCCAACCTTAACCCAACTCCTCCTCTGCCACTGGGCCTCTCCCCGGCCCAGAATCCGGAATCCCCTCCCACACACACACACACTTGTTAGGATTGTCAAACCCTTTCTCCTAAACCTACAGCAGTCCGGTCCCGTCCAAGTCTCGGGCCTTCGGCTCGTACCTCCCGTCCCTGCGAGAGCTCAGGGATCATCCCTTGTCAAATGGTCAAATGGCTTTGCGGCCCTCCCTTCCCTTACCCCCCCACCCCCCAAGCTCGTCCGTTTTCGGGACCAGAAAGAGGCCTTCCCGATCCCCCGGGTCCTTCTCACGGGTGGGCTCCGGCACCGCCTTACCACGTTTCCTCCCCTATGGCTTCAGGTTTCTCCATGGTGACTGCAGAAGGGCTGTCCAGTGACCATGGAGCCCAGGAACCTGCTGGCTGGTGGGAAAGGGGGAAATGGGGACTGGCCTCTCCCACGCCGGCCCAGAGCTAGCTCCCCGTGAAGGGGTCGGGAGCCCCTGCCTGGCCGGCACCGAGGTACGGCCCTCCGGTTTCCGAAGGGACCGGGGCCTGGGCTGGGGCCTGGGCTGGGGCAGGTGAAGGTCTTTGGCTGAGCTCCGTGTTCCTGAGCCCTGAGATTCGCAGTTCGGCCTCTTCCTCTTGAATTGTGGCTTCCGGGGCGTGGGGGGGGGCAGGAAGTAAGCTTGGTCTCGCCACGGCCGCTTAGGCTGCCTCACTTAGCATCTAGGCCTCAGCTGTGAGGAGGCTCCACCCCAGAGTCAGCAGCAATACTGTGTAACCAGAGGTAGCAACCTCAGAGCTGCCCGAGTGGGATGGGGGGAGGGGGTCCCCTTGGTCTCTCGCCCACCCCGGTCCTTTCCCACCTGTGGTTCTAGGACAGAGGCCCTTGGGGGGCTTGGATGAACCAAGTTGATACGCCACGGCTAAGCGGGCCTCCCAAATGGCAAAGGGTTAAGGCTGGGCAGGGAAATGCCCCAGCAAAAGGAAAGGAAGTCAGTCAGGAAGTGTGTGTGTGGGTGGGTGGTGGGGGCGGGGAGTGGAAGGGAAGGGAATCTGGTGGGAGGAGCAAGGTTGGAGAGCTGGTGGTGGGGTGGCTAGAGATGTTGTGGAAGGGCCAGCCGGGACCGAGAGCCAAGACCCGGGCCGGGCTCCTGTCCCTCCGGCCCCTTGCCCCAGTTGGGCCGGTTTGGGTTCCCTGGAGCATGAAGTCTCCCTCCAAGCGGCCCAGACTGGGGACCATAGCAACCCAAGGGGGTGTTGTGCACCCGCTAAGAGCTCTATAGACACCGTTGAACTGCAACAGCACCCTGAATCATTGAGCAGGGATGGAGGAGGACTTGAAATCTGACACCTTCAAGCCCAGTGTCCTGTGATGCTCCTTGGGGAATGGAGGCTCAGCATTTTAATTAAATGGAAATGGTAGATGTCCAGGACTTACCGTGGATCAAGCACTTTACTAAGAGCTGGGCTAGATCCAACAGAAGGAGATCCGGCACAGTTCCTGTCACATTTGGGATGCTTGATCTCGGAGGGTGAAGGGCGTGGAATCTCCCTCTATCAAAAATGTACCTTGACTCATCTTCCATGCCAGGGGGTCTAGGCTGAAGCTTCCAGGGAACCCGCCCTAATTCCATCTTGGTCTCTGGGCCACAGGCTGGCCTATGGGATTCTGACCCCTTAGCCCAGATTGGAGGCAGAATCATCATCGAGAGATGGGAGAATCTGAGCAACCAGCTCCCACAGCCTCATCCTACTCTACTCCCGGGGTAGAGGTCAGCACCCGGAATTCAGTGTCTGGGGCGTGGGACTCACTTTGGTGGGACCTGTGGCCCCGATAAGGGAGGGGGAGGTAAAGTTCCCAAGCAGAAAGGCGCAGGGTGACGGATGTTTCACAGAAACCCCATTTTCTCACCTATTTCCTGTTCGTCACTGCAGTGTGGGGACCATGGCTGCCATCACCACCTCTTCACCTTCCTAAACCCCAGACGAGCCAGAGCCAGCAAACCAGAAGAGACACTGCTCGTTCCCTCCCTCCCTCATGGGTTAGATGGGGAAGAGAGCCAAGTCAAAGACACACAGCTTGGGTGGAGGGGGGGAGAGAAACACTGATGACCCTCACAGATAACGGACGAGGAAACCCACAAAATGACGTCAAGGCGAAATGAGATGAGGTCACATGGGCTATCGTGTGGAAGTACATCAACTTTTTGTTGTCCTACAGCATTTCTCCGGGGTGACCCCTTCGGTCCCACCGCTGGCTCTAGAGCCTCTGTGTTTCCCTCCCCCATCTACAGGAACTCTGCGGCTGCAACCGAGCCCTGGAACTCAGTGGCAGGAGCCTTGGCCCAGAGGGGCTTGGTGTTAAATGTGTTAAAGGGAAAAAAAGGGGTAAGGGGAGAGACACAAAAGCATCTGGACAGGGAACAGAGCACAGAGCGGTTGAAAGATGCACTGTCCTTTGTAAAAATGGGATGCTGGCGAGCCATGTCTTCGCTAGGCCCTTGCGACCTGAGAGCTTGTCTTCCGAGGCTAGACAGGGGCCCAGAGGGAGGGTGAGAGGGAAGGACCGCGGCCCCCACCGGGATCCCTCTGGTAAGAAAATGAGTGGCTGACAAGGACGAGCAGAGGCAGCTGGCGGGAAAGTGAATTCCTTTTATTCTGCCGATGTCTAAGAAGGTATCCCAATGGGGAGTAAAAAAATAACCAACCTACCCAGAGGAGGTGGTGACGTGTGGGCAGGGGGCTCCTGGGGCTCCGGCAGCCTTGTGGCGGCAGGGGCGTGCGGGGAGTGGAGGGGGCCGCTGCTGTGGTTGGGGGGAGGGGGCAGGCACCCTGGAGGGGAGGGCAGTTCTACCCCAAAACCGCCCCCCGGGAACCAACGGGAAGTGTGTGGTGGGGGGGGAGACGGCGGCCGCCCTGAGACCCGAGCCCCAGCAGAGGTCCCCAGGAGCCTGCCTCCCAGCAGTACCTGCCCTCTCCCCGCTCCCTTTCCAGAGTTGAGCATGGGACCCAGGAGTCCTGGCTTCCAATCCTGGCAGAGGGGGCACTGTGGCATCTCGAAAATAGTAAAACGCTGGTTTGATACTGACTCCAAACCTGCTGTCGTCCTCCTTTGGAAAAGGCGGGGAGACAAACCTCGCCTCCCATTCCCCAGCCTCCACCGCTCTCCCCCCACCCCCCCGCCCTGGAAGCCCCCAGAAGGGCAGATCTTGTGTGAGAGGAGAGAGCGGAGAGGGTCCTCTCTTCGCCTCCCTTGTCCCCCTTCTCCCCACTCCAACATGCCAGCCAGGCCAGAGCGTGGCAGAGGCAGGCACAGGGTGGCGGGCAGTGATCGCTGGCAGGACCGGGGCGGGTCCTGAAGGGGAGAGGAGAAGGTTGTCGGGAGAGTCCGACGGAAGGGATTGGAGGCAGCGGGAGGGAGAGGACGCTGGGAGGATGGAGAAGGGTTCCGGGGCTCCCTCCGACCTCCGTCCGTAGGAGTCAGGGTTTGCGGACGCGACGGTGGTGGTCCAGAGTTCTCAGGGGCTTCGGGTGGCCCTTCCTCTCCCCCCACTGCCCTCCCCCAACCCCACATTCTCCGGCAGGAGGCCTCCTCGGCCTGGGAGGAGCAGGAGGTGCTGGGGGAGGGACAGTTGGAAACTGTGAGGGAAACTAGCAACGGGAAGGGGGACCGAAGCCTGAAATCAAGAAGAAATAAATAACGCTATATACAAGGTCAGGAGCCTAGCTCCTTCTGACCGGAGGACTGGGATGGGGGTTTTTAAGAGCCGAGAGAGCCCCAGCATTGTGGGGGAACTGGTGTTTCCAGAGTTGGGGGGGGGGGGCCTCACACCCGGGGCCAACTCTCCCCCCGTGGCCATTTTGCTCCTAGGAACAGACCAGACCTGCCTCCTTCCTTCAGCGCCGTTTCAGCCCTCGCCCTCCTTCAGGCCACCAGCGAGAAGCCCTCTCTCATCTTGGTCATCTGAGGGTCAGGGCAGGACCATGAGGCTTACACCGGGGGACAAGGGCAAAGCCAGGAGGCTTGGACCAGAGCCTCCCAGACGCCGATCACAGGGGAAGGAAGAAGGGCGGGTGGAGGAGCAGATCGGCTCTGGGAAAAAGTGCTAAAGTGCTTGGGGGCAAAGGGGACTGGGGGAGAAGGAAGTGCTCCCGGACCTTGTTCCCAGACCGGGGGGTGGGGGGGCTGGAACAGGTTCCTTTTCTGCCACGGGCTTTTTCCGTGACAAACTGTGGTCGGGAAGGCCGCACCCCAGGGGCTTGCTCCCCGGAGATGAAGCCAAGTCCTCCGGGGGCCCGCCGCCTCCCTCCTGAACCAGAGCAGCTCCCCCTCCTCCCCCCGCCAGTCACTCGACTGCCCGGGGATGGGGGTGGGAGACGGGGGGAAGAGGGGAGTGGCGCCATGAGACCTGGGGCTAAGGCCTAGGGAGAGGGAAGGGAGCCAGTGTTGTGCCTCGCCAGCCCGTTCGTTCCCCACAGAAAGGACCAGAGAGAAAGCGACGGTGACGGGGTGGGGGGGGTCTGAGGCAACCAGCCCTTCCTCCTCCCGCGTCTCCCGGGGCTGGCCCTGGGGGGAGGGGCGGTGGGGGGCACGACCGGGCCGCGGGCTTCCCCTTTAATGTCCCAGCACAGTGTTTTCGGCACAGTCCCCACCCAGCGAGGAGCGGAAGGCCTGCAGCTGGGAGACCCCGTGGAGGTGCACGCAGGCCGCAGCCACCACCAGCACGTGGAAGATCTGGTGAGAGTGGAACTGAAAGGAAGGGGAGAATCCCCGTCAGAGCCGCCTCCTCCCACCCGGCCTTCTCCCCACACCGAGGAACAAGGGAGAGCGTCAAGCCAGGGAAGCCGCCCAGAGAGGGACGGGGGAGGAAGCAGGGCCAGGCCGGGCAGTGTCCTCCCCTTGGCATTCCCGGGAAGGGAGCTTGGCTTTCCCAACACGGTTGTAATGGAGAACAGAAGCAGTTCAAGTCCTAAAACCTCAGACTTACGAAGCTAAGAGCAAGCGAAAAGAGCAAGAAAAGGGGCCGGGGGGTGAGGGTTAACGGGTCAGAGGGCAAGGGCGTGGGCAGGATGCTTACCCAGATGTCGCACTTCCCTGGAAAGAACCTCTCGGGGACTCGGGCAGCGTACAGGGCGACCCCCAGGATGTAAAGCAAGGCCATGAGGAACAGCCAACCGATCTGGCCCACTGTGGTGGCTCGGAAGAAGCCCTCGGCCAGCATGAAGTGCAGCGTGGGCACCAGCCCGCTTAGGCCCAGCCCCAGGAACACCCCTGCGAACAGAATCGGGGGACGACCGGAGGGGAGAAAGGGCGACACTCAGCGTGAACCCGGCTCCCGTCGCCTCCTCGGGCATCTCCCCTCCCACATCCGGGGCTCCCCCACTGAAGCCTGGCGGCCCCCGGGGTTCCCACCTGCCCGGACGGCCCGGTACTGCGGCGTGGCGAAGTAGTCCCACTGGGAGACCAGGATGGCAGTGGTGCCCAGCACGCAGATGATGACGAGGTAGATGACCTGGGGCTGGGGGTGGCAGTAGAAGGAGTAGTAGAGCCAGGGCACAAAGCTGCCCATGATCAGGAGAGCGATGCCCGAGTAGTCCAGCCTGCAACGAGGATGGCGGCGGGAGGGCAGGGCAGGGGAGGCAGGGGCGGTTTAGACTTGGGAGCACAGGCCTGTCGAGACACTTCTCGAAAACAGCCCGGTCCCGGCATGACGGGACCCCCTCGCCCTTCCAGGCTGCCGCCTTTCCCCAGGACCTCCCCGAGGACCCCTTTCCCGCGCTCCCTCGTCCCTCCCACCCCCGCTGCCCCTGCAGCACGCCCTCCCTCGGGAGAGGGCCTCACTTGGAAAACGTGCGGGAGACCTTCTCGGAGTGGCAGTAAACGGTGTGGAAGAGCCAGGAGAAGCTGAGACACAAGATGGCCCCCAGGAAGAAGACGCCAAAGACCACCCGCTCCTGCACCGGTGCCACGAAGTTGGTGTTGGGGCTGAACATATAGCCGATGCCCAGGACCAGGAAGAACAGACAGCCTACGGCGGGAAAAGTTCGGGCAAGGCCGGGTTAACCGCCCCACCGCAATCCGACTCCGGGGAACCGGGGCCGTTTCCTCTGCGGTTGTCCACCCTACCCTCGTTCCACCCTCTCCCAGCTCGGGGGCCAGACTGACCAAGGAGGTGGGACCAGATGTTGCCGGTCTCTGTGTGCAGGCGGAAGATGCTGCGGAAGCAGGCGCGGAAAGAGGGCATGGGCGGGCGGTGTCCGTGCAACAGGAAGTCGTTGTCCTTGAGCCAGTCGGGCAGCACGTCGTGAGGGATGACCCTCCAGCGGCCCTCCCACACCTGTGGGTCGGCAGGGGAGACGACGGGCTCGGCATCAACCTCGACAGTCCAGCCTCTCCTCGAGACCCGACTCCCCTTCCCACCCTCCTTCCACTTGGCTCACACTCCTTCTCCCAGCTGAGCTTGGGATCCCAAACATCCCTCGGTCCACTCTGCCTCCCCCATCTCTGTTTCATTCATTCATTCATTCATTCATTCATTCATTCATTCATTCATTCATTCGTATTTATTGAGCGCTTACTGTGTGCAGAGTACTGTACTAAGCGCTTGGGAGAGCACAATACAACAATAAACAGACACATTCCCTGCCCACAAGGAGCTTATCCTGCCATGCCATCCCCATCATTCATTCAATTCAATAGTATTTATTGAGCGCTTACTATGTGCAGAGCACTGCCCCAACACTCTCCTGGGCTCTCATCACTGTGCTCCCCTCCCGCCCAAAGTCAAGCAAAGGAACCAGGAGTCCCAGACTCCTGGGAGAGAGGTGGGGAAGGAGAAAAGGTAGTGGGAGGAAGGGAGAATTCCTAACGTGTACATCCAAAGGCTCTGCCCGGCGTAGGGGCTGCTGAGCCTGGGGAAGGAGGAGCTGGACCTGGGGCGGTACCTGGCGGCTGGAGCCGGCGCACCTCACCATGGCTTGCCTTTTCCTGCAGCAGGTGGGTGCTCCCTTCGATCTGTGGCCTGCTCCTCGACATCGTGGGGCTGTAGCCACCTCCGCTATCCCTATCTACCCCTGCCATGGCCACGCCAGCTGTGGCAGACGCGGGTGTGTGCGCTCACACAGATGTGTGTGTGCGTGCACACACACACACACACACCTCACCCCTCCCCACAAACTCTGCTCCAGCAACTGACCCAGGGAAATGTACCCGGTGGGGGACCATTAGAGCTGGGGATGGTGGGGTTGTGGAGGAGGAGAACTCCACCAGGACTCCACTAGCTCTCAGCCCTGGGCCGGTCTTAGAGAGAGTCAGAGCAACAATCTCAGTCCCTGTATCCTAGGTCCCCCTCCTTCTGCCCCAGCCCCTCAAGTAATCACTGGGGTTTATCCAGTGCTTACAGGATGCAGAGCACTGTACTAAGCAATTGGGAAAGTTCGATACAATGGGTGTTCCCTGCTCCCTCCTGGTGTGCAGGACCCTGGAGCGTGGGGGAGGAGAGGGTAGAGCCCGTCATGTACAGCAGACCAAGACACCAGCTCTCCCGTCATCCCACCGTCTCCCCCGGAAGCACCTCTCCAGAGTACCACTCGCTGGGAAGAGGTGACCCTTAGGGCCCAGGGTCTGTGAGCGTCTGGGGTCCTGCCAGGATGAGCGGGGGAGTGGCAGCCAATGATGGCCTGGAGCAAATGGGGTGGGAAGATTTTCACTCTTTCGATCTCTCTTACTCCCCCCCCCGCCCCGGGGTTGAAGGAACATTTCTTCCCAGCACCTCCCAGTGGGCATTTCAAACCATCCGTCTCCTCGTCAAGACGAAGGGCAGCGCCTTAGGGTTGGAAGACCCACTGGACATGACAGTTTGGGTTTGGAGAGGGAACTGGAGGCCAAAAGAAGGCCCCTAAGCCCCCCTTCCCCACTGAACCTGAAAGGCCTTAGCTTCCACTAATAGCTTGACCATCTTTCTTCCTCACCAGGAGTGTGGGTGTGTGGTGGTGGTGGATGCAAAGTGGGGGGAGTTGTAGGGGAGTGAGTGAGGCAAGAGGGGGAAAGAGAAAGCACCCAAAGGCAACAAAAATCTCCCCTCCCAGCTCTAGACCTAATCCTCCTCCTGGCTAGATGATGATCTGGGAGCTCTCCCTTCCGTACCTGTTGGTTGAGCTGTCCCCCACCCTCATGACCCAGACTGTGGCCCTGGTGACTATGCTCCGGGGCCCAGATGGGGAAAAGAGTGATATCACAATGCTGCAGGGCGGGGTGGGGGGTGGGCATCATAGGAAGGAGGGAAAGTGGTCAACTGGGAGAAACGCTCCCACCCCTCTAGGAGTGCTTCACAAGGTGAACCCAATCCTCCCAGGGTCTTGGCTTATTTCTCGGAAGTCAACTCTTTCTAAGCAGAAGAGGGCAATTGCTGCAAGGCATGAATGCTCAGAGTTAATGCTTTCTCCCCAACAAGATGACTACCAGGAGGAAAATTTAGATGCAGGGAAAACCGGATTCAATTTAGCAGCCCTCTTTGGAGAGGTCCAAAGGATAAGAAAATAATGATGTTGGTGATGCTGATAATAAGGACTGTGGTATTTGTTCAGTATTTACTTTGTGCCAAGAACTGGGGTAGATACAATACAATCAGATCAGAAACAATCTCTGTTCCGCAATGAGACTCAAAGTCTAAGGGGAAGGGAAACAGGTATTTAATCCCCATTTTACAGATGAGGAAACTGCGGCACTGAGCAGTTAAACCATCTGGCCAAGGTCACGAAACAGGAAAATGGCGGGGTCGGGATTAGGACCCAGGTATAATAACAAGAGTCGGCAGAGAGGCCGCCCTAGGGAGCGATGAGGTTTTGGGTGAAGATGTGAGGCCAGTTCCCAGTCAGGCCAGCCTCACCGGCTGTAGCTCAGCTCCATAGGATTGACGGGTCAAAGCCCTTGATTATCGGGATGTTGTTGCTAGGTGGAAAAGACACCGGAGCAGAAGACAGGGAAGAGATCGGGCCAGGATCAGTGGGGGAGCCACGACCGGAAGCCACAACCGGAAGCCAAGAGGACCGCCCTCGGGTCCATCGCCAGTCTGCCACCTGCCTGAATTTGGCACAGAAGACCCACGTCCTGCCCTCTGGCTTCCTTCCTCACCAGCTGCAATCCAGGTCTTGGGCCTCCCCTACCCGTCTTCCACCCACCCCCCTCACCAATCTGGGGAGTCACCAGGAGTCAGGTTCAGGGCAACCAAGGGTGAAGGCTCTGGGAGCAGCAGGCTCAGGAGGACTGGGGCACCTACCATGTACATAAACTCCTCCATCTTCTCCATGGCGTGGTGGGCCTGCAGGGGCAGCGTCACCACCCGCACGTTAGCTCGGGCCTCCTCCTCGTCATCCGTGTCCGTGTCCCAGCCCGGAGAGCCCCCGCCCCCCATCTTGATCTCGTCCTGGGGAAACACAAGAGAGGAGAGTCGGGGCTGGTCACTTGGCCCCTGCAGTATCTCCCGCCGACCCCCACCCGTCGACCCGTCCTCCCCGCCACCCCAGGCCCACGGTTCCTCCATGTAGGGTCCCCTCAACCAGAGTTACGGTGCCTTTATAGGGTCTGGTGCTCATTACTTATTAATAGTAACCAAAGAGCCGGGTTGGCGCTCAAGACCCTTCCCGCCACCTACAATTCTCATTATCATCCACAGCTTTTGAACTCTATGAGATGAGCGACGGGCTAAACCCTTGGGGCGCATCCGGAAGAAGGAAAAGTCCAGCGGCTGCCCCTGGAGAACTTACAGATTAACGGGGGAGAGATGAACGGATGGAAACGACTGAACACATCACGGGTAAAAGTGACAGAATAGAGATCCGTGATAGACAAAAGAGAAGAAGGAGATAAGGGAGGCTGATGACATGGCTGCCTAGGAAGCTGGGGGAGGAGGGGGAAGATTGGTAAGGTGATGTCTCGGGGGGGGGGGGGGGGGGGGTGAGGGGGCCTGAAGCCACCCTCCCTTGCCTTCACGGGGGTCTCGGGGTAAACTCCTCGCCCGACTCTACGGCGATGAGGCTCCGATATCGGCCGATCCCAGGGGTCCTCTTCATTCATTCCTTCAGTAGTATTCATTGAGCGCTTACTATGTGCAGAGCACTGTACTAAGCGCTTGGAATGGACAAATCGGCAACAGATAGAGACAGTCCTTGCTTACCGATGCCCCCTTACTTGCATGGATGTCTTCCTCTCCCCCTCCTCCAGACTGTGAGCTCGTGGTGGGCAGAGAAGCCGGGTGGCTCAGGGGAAAGAGCCCGGGCTGGGGAGTCAGAGGTCATGGGTTCTAATCCCGGCTTGCCAGCGGGGTGACTTTGGGCAAGTCCCTTCACTTCTCCGGGCCTCAGTTCCCTCCTCTGTAAAATGGGGATGAAGACTGGGGGGGGGGGGGCCCACGTGGGACAACCTGATCACCTTGGGTCCTCCCCGGCGCTTGGAACAGTGCTTGGCACGTAGTAAGCGCTTACCAAATGCCACCCTTGATTATTTGACGAACGAAAGGGTCAGGGGCATCCCTCCCCCGCCCCCGCCGGTCCTTAGGCCGAGGACCGAAGGGTGGGAGGGCGGGTGCCCCCCACTCACCGGGGTCAGGGCGGGCCCCTGCCTCTCTGCGGCCTCGTCCAGCAGGGGGGCCAGCTCGTCGTCGTCCGCCTTCTCCTCCTCGTCGCCGGCCCGAAGATGGGCGGGTCGGGGCCGGTGGGGCGGCGGGGGCCGGTGGGGCGGCGGGGGCCGGTGCCCCCCGGGGAGGCCGGCCATGGGGCGGGGCGGGCACAGCTTAGGCCCCAGGCGGCCCCGACGACCGAGACACCTCCCCTCCAGCCAACTTTAGATGCCCCTGCCGTCCGGCCGCATCGCCCCGCCCGGGAGGGGATGCTACTGACGGTGACCCGCCCGCGGCCCTTTGCTGACCTCCTCTCCGAATTCCCTCTCTTTTCACGAGGGAGGAGGCTTTCTCTCTTAGTCGCCGCCTTTCCAGCCGGCTCTCTCCGTTTGGAGCCCCCCCCCCGCTCGCCGGCTTTGCTCCCGCAGCCCCCGCAGGGGCGGGAGAGACCAGCAGGCCCCGGGCTGCTCCTCCTCCGCCGCCGCCGCCGCCGCCGCCGCCGCCAGCCGGGGCCCGAGCGAGGCTCGTCTCCAAGTCCCGCCCCTCCCGCTGCCCGGGGCAACGGCGTCCCGGCGCGGGGACTGGCCCCCTCTCCCGTCCGTCTCCGCCCCGTCCGCTTCCGGGGCTCCTGGGCCCCGCCCCCCCGGGACCCCGCCGCCGGCCGGGCTCGGACGCCGGGCGCCGCCTCCGTCCTGCCGTTGCCGTGGCGACGGCGAGGAGGCCGGGCGGAGGGGAGCGGAGCCCCGCCCCCTAAAAGGACACGCCCCTCCCGGGGCCAGGTCACGCCCTCGTCCAATCATAGGCCTCGCCCGACCCAGGCCACGCCCCCACCCCACCCAGGCTCCGCCCAGGCACGGGCCACGCCCCTGTCCGGATCCAGATCACGCCCCGTCCAATCCCAGGCCTCGCTCGACCCCAGGCCACGCCTCCGACCACAGACCACGCCCCACCCTCCCCAGGCTCCGCCCAGACGCGGGCCACGCCCCTTCTCCGATTCAGGCCACGCCCCCGCACGCCGACCACGCCTCCGTCACGTCCAGGGTCCCCCCAGACACGGGATCAACCCCCAGATCAGGCCACGCCCCCTTTCGTCACAGGCCACGCCCACCATCCCGGTCCTGCCCATCCCCAGACCACGCCCCTCTCGGTTCCAGGCCACGCCCACCACCAGACCACGCCCAATTATCAGACCACGCCCCATACCAAGACCACGCCCCACTCCCGTCCTGTGCCACGCCCACGTCACAGGCCACGCCCCCATCACCCTCAGACCCCGCCCATTACCTGGGCCCCGCCCCCTCCCGAGGCAGGGGCGGCCACGCCAATCACCCCAGCCAAGGCTCCCCTCCGTCTGTCCGACCGTCGCTCGGTCATTAATTCGTGCTCGACCCCCTCGGCCGACCCCTCACCCCCGTGGAGAAATAGAAATGAAGAAGTCCCCCTTCCTCCCTCCGAGATCTTTCAGCCGAACGCCGGGACCGATGCAGGTACACCTATGTCCGAGAACATGTCCAATCAATCAATCGATGGTATATATTGAGCGCTTACTACGTACAGAGCGCCGTATTAAGCACTTGGGAGAGCACAGTACAACCGCGTTGTATTGCATCAAACTAAAACTCCTCACCATGGGCTTCAACGAAGCAGCATGGAGTGGCTGGAGTATGGGCTCGAGAGTCTGAAGGTCATGGGTTCTAATCCCAGCTCTGCTCCTTGTTTGGGGGGTGACCTTGTTTAAATCACTTCTCTGTGCGTCAGTTACCGCATCTGTAAAATGGGGGTTGAGACTGTGAGCCCCACGTGGGACAGGGACTGGTCCAACCTGATCCGCTTGTCTTCACCCCTGCGCATAGTCCATTGCCTGGCGCATAGTTAAGTGCTTAACAAATATTATCATTATTATTATTATTAAAGCACTCGACACCTTGTCTTCTCCTACCTCACCTCGCTACTCTCCAACTACAACCCAGCCTGCACGCTTCACTCCTCTAATACCAACCTTCTCACCGAGCTTCCATCTCGCCTGTCTCGCCGCCGACCCCTCGCTCACATCCTGCCTCTGGCCTGGAACATCCTCCCTCCTCAAATCCGACAGATAATTACTCTCTCCCCCTTCTAAGCCTTATTGAAGGCAGATCTCCAAGAGGTCATTCCCAGACTAAGTCACCCTTTTCTCCCAATTCTTTCTGCATCACCTTGACAGCTCCCTTTATTCATTCCCCCTCCCGGCCCCACAGCCCTAATGTTCATATCTGTAATTTTATTTATTTATATTAATATCTGTCTCTCCTTCTAGACTTGTTGTGGGTGGGGAATGTGTTCATTATATTGTACTCTCTCAGGCACTTAGTACAGTCCCCTGTACACTGTGAGGGCTCAATAAATGCAATTGACTGACAGTTAAGCAGACCCATTTTTTGCCCATAATTAGCTTCCAGTCAGAGTCAGTCAAACATGTTTGTGTGTGGTGGAGGTGTAGAAGCGTAGCCCCGGACAGGTACATAAGAGCACAGGTAACAGCAACAAATACTTTTAATTTCAGTGATCCAAGTGAGTACCAGCGTGTAGTCGAAGTGCCTGAGGTCAAATGAGATCAATCTGAGAAGATTTCATGGAGAAGGAGCAGCATTGTCTAGTGGAAAGAGCAGGGGCCTGGGACTAAGAGGACCTGGGATTCTACTCCTGGCCCTCTGTCACTCACCTACTGTGCGACCTTGGGCAAGTCATTTAACTTTTCTAGGCCTCAGTTACATTATCTGTAAATTGGGCATTAAATCCTATCCGCCCCCCTACTAAAACTGTGAGCCTCAATTTGGGAAAGGGACTGTGTCCAACCTGATTAACTTGTATCTACCCCGGTGTGAAGAACAGTGTTTGGCACATAAGAGGCACTTACCAAGCACCAAAAAAACAAAAAGGGCTTGGAAGCAGGGAGGGACCGTGTGGGGTGAAAAGAAGTAAGTGTGGGGAGCAGCCTGGCTTAGTGCATAGAGCACGGGCCTGGGAGTCAGAAGGACCTGAGTTCTAATCCTGGCTCTGCCACCTGTCTGTTGTGTGACCTTGGGCAAGTCACTTAACTTCTCTGGGTCTCAGTTCCCTCATCTGTAAAATGGGGCTTAAGAATGCGAGCCCCATGTGGGACAGGGACGGTGTCCAACCTGATTAATTATACTTACCCCAGCACTCAGAACAGTGCTTGGCACATAGTAATGCTTAATGAGTACCATTAAAAAGTAATGAATACATGGTGTGTGTAATGACTCAAAGTGTATGAGTGGAATGATGTGAGATTTCTTTATCTGGGGTCAAGACCACAAGCACAGGAGTTTTTCTCCACTGTGGGTGAGAGGGAGGAAGCAGTTTTGTGTTTTTGTTTTTTAATGGTACTTGTTAAGTGCTTACTACTTGTCTATTTGTCAGGCACTGTACTAAGCACTGGGGTAGCTACAGTGTAATCAGCCTGGACACAGTCCCTTTCCCACATAGGACTCACAGTCTTAATTCCCATTTTGCAAACGAGGTAACTGAGGCACAGAGAGGTTAGAACTAACTCTTTATCTTCCCTCACGAACCCTCCCTAATTTTTCCATCGTTGTAGACAGCACCAACATCCTTCCTGTCTCTCAAGCCCATAACCTCGGTGTTATTCTAGACTCTTCTCTCTCATTCAACCCACATATTCAATCTATCACTACATTCTGTCGATCCCATCTTCACAACATTGCTAAAATCCTCCCTTTCCTCTCCGTCCAAAATGCTACCAGTTTAATCCAAGTACTTATCCTATCCAGGCTTGATAGCCTGGATATCAGCCTCCTTGCTGACCTCCTTGCCTCTTGTCTCTCCTAACTCCAATCCATGCTTCACTCTGCTGCCCTGATCATTTTATACAAAACTGTTCGGTCCATGTTTTTCTGCTCTTCAAGGACCTCCATTGATTTTCCATCCACCACCACATCAAACAGAAATGCCTTACCATCTGCTTTAAAACACTCCATCACCTTGCTCCCTTCTACCTCACCTGGCTACTCTCCTATTACATACCAGCCCAAACCCAACACTCCTCTAATGCCAATGCACTGTACCTCCATCTCCTGTGTCGGCCCAGCGACCTCTCACCCACAGCTTACCTCTGGCCTGGAACGCCCTTCCACTTCAAATTCGACAGACAATTACTCTCCCTCATCTTCAAAGCCTTATTAAAGGCACATCTCCTCCAGGAGGTCTTCCCAGACTGATCCCTCATTTCCTCTTTCCCCACTCCCTTCTGCATCGCCCCAATTTGCTCCTTTTATTCACTCCTCCCTCAGTCCCACAGCGCTTATGCACGTATCGTAATTTGTTTACTTATATTCATGTGCCTCCCCTTCTAGACTGTGAGCTTGCTGTGGGCAGAGAATGTGTCTACCAACTCTGTTATAATGTGCTCTCCCAAGTGCTTAGTGGAGTGCTCTGCTCGATAAATGCAATTGATTGATAGCCTGATTGACTGAATGACTTACTCCAGATCACTCAGCAGGACAGTTGGTTTTGAGGTTAGGATAGGGAGAGTAGCCAGGGCTGCTGGAAGGGAAGGAGCCCTGGGCTGGGGATATGGAGCAAAAATGGGGGTGGGGAGTGAAGTGGGGGACAGGGGGTTTTGCTTCTGGAAGCTGCAGTTTACACTCACCCTCTCTCCCTCACCACTGAACAGCTCCTGCGGCTTCTGGACCACCTCCAGGAGACTATCTCCGTTGCTTAGTGCAGTGCCCGGCACAGAGTAAGAGCCTAACAAATGTCATCCAAAAAAAAAAAAAAATCCTGGCTTTACTGTTCTATTTGGTAATAATGGGTGGGGCCTGAGGACCTAAAATCCAAATGTTGGGGACAGTGAAATGGGCCAGGAAGGCCCTTTGGGGTAGGGGCAGGGAAAGGAGGGTGCAGCATAGCCTAATGGAAAGAGCATAGGGCTGACAGCACAGTACCTGGTGTATAGCAAGCACTTCATAAATGCAATTTATTTAAAAAAAGTTCTCATGGAATCATTAGCTGTGAACCTTCTCCATGGTTTGTTTATCTTTTTCTATTTAATTGTGAACTTAGAAGTGGACACCAGGCTCCAATCAGGCCCTGACAGATGCAGACTTTTTTTAAAAAATGATATTTGTTAAGCCCTTTGTGCCAGGCACTGTACCAAGCACTGGGATAGATAGATAGAAGCTAATCAGGTCGGACACAGTCCGTGTCCCACATGGGGCTCACAGTCATATCTCTGTTTGCCAGATGAGGTGACTGAAGAACCAAAAAATTAAGTGATTTGCCCAAGGTCACAGAGCAGACAAGTGGCAGAGGTAGGATTAGAACCAAGCTCCTTCTGACATCCAGGACTGTGCTTTATTCACTAGGCCCTGCTGCTTATCTTCACAGAACTTCCATGCTATATTCTTACTGATGCCTCCCAGCCTCACTCATCAACCTAGAATTAGTGCCGTGTTGCTGATTCATGATAAATTTATCGTCCACTCAATTTCTACTTCTTCTGTTCCCATTCATAATTACTCTCTAACCTGCCTGGATCTGCTCAGTTATATTTGATGGTAGGGCAGAGTTAGTGTGTCTTGCTTATATAGTATTCTCTCAAGTGCTTTATTTTGAACAGTGGTTTGACTTGGCAAGTACCCTAAACAACTGGGGGGGCGGGGAGGGTATTACCTTATTGAACTTTATTCTGTTGGTTTCCAAATATTTCTCCAATGTACCAAAGCCATTTTATCCTTCAAGGAGTTTCCTACGCTCCATAAATACCTTCTCTTGAGTGACTCCCGCTCTCTTCCCCCTTCTCCACACTGAATCATCTCCTCACTCCTCAAAAACCTCCAATGGCTGCCCATTCCTTCTGCACCACGCAGAAACACTTGACCTTTGGCTTTAAGGCTCTCCATCAGCTCTCTTCTTCCTACTTAGCCACTCTCTTCTCCCACTCCATCCCAGCTTCTTCTTCTGCTTCCTTCCTCTCTACATTGCTGTACATTGTACATTGTACATCTGTACATTGCTCTGCTCTCTCCTGCCTGGAAATCCTTCTCCCGTCACATCTGACAGATCCCTTCTTGGAAACCCCTCTGAACTCCCCCCCCAAACTCCCACACACCTTCCCCATTCCAAAGAGCTACAGGATTCTGGTAGAAGAGCCAAGCCCTGCCCTGGGTGGCTTCTCATTCTGTCCAGGGGATCCAAGCCAGGCTTCCTGTCCTCCTGGTGTGTTGGCTCCAAAACTAAATAATTGTGGTATTTTTTAAGCACTCACTATGTGCCAAGTACTGTAATAAACATTGGGGTGCATAGAATTAATTGTATTTCAATAAATTGTATTTATTGAGCACTTACTGTGTGCAGAGCACTGTACTCTTAGAAAAGTGCATTGCAACAGACACATTTCGCTGTCCATGACGAGCTTCAGTCTAGCGGGGGAGGCAGATTAAAATAAAAAAATGATAGATACATAAGTGCTGTAGTGCTGAGGGGGGATGAGTAATAATAATAATGTTGGTATTTGTTAAGTGCTTACTATGTGCCAAACGCTGTTCTAAGCGCTGGGGAAGATACAAGGTAATTAGGTTGTCCCCTGTGGGGCTCACAGTCTTCATCCCCATTTTACAGATGAGGTAACTGAGGTACAGAGAAGTGATTTGTCCAGGGTCATAAAGGGAGCAAGACAGGGCGATGGGGAAGGGAGTGGAAGAAAAGGGAAAGAGGGCTGAGACATGGAAGTAGATCCCATAGTTCTAATCCCAGCTCCGCCGCTTGTCAGCTGTGTGACTTTGGGCAGGTCGCTTAACTTCTCTGGGCCTCAGTTAGCTCATCTGTAAAATGGGGATGAAGACTGTGAGCCCCACGTGGGACAATGGGACAACCTGACCACCTTGTGTCCCCCCAGCGCTTAGAACAGTGGTTTGCACCTAGTAAGCGCTTAACAAATACAATCGTTATTATTATTGTCTCCAAAACTGTGGCGGGGTGGGGTGCTGAGAGGGGAGTCTGCCTCCTCTTTCTCGTCAGCATCGAAGGCTGGCTGGGCGCCTCTCTAGTCCTCTCTACTGGGGTCCCCCTCCGACCAGGGCCTGTTGGATCTCAGGACCAGGAGAAAGTCTATCAAAAGTCTATCATTATCTTCATGTTCAAGAATAGTTTTGTAGGCCCTACATCTGCAAGGCAGTGCACTGGGAATGGTGCATTGTGCACGGGGCTCTGAAACGACTCCAAACTGGAGAATCGGGGGGCAGTGGACGGGGCCGTGCTGATTAGGGTCCCTGCCAGGGGAGAAGACCCTGCCCGGACGATCCGCAGCCCCAGAGGGGGGAGAAGGGGGTGGTGAGAGACGGTATTGTGTGCATATGTGTACACTCCCTTTCATTCATTCATCCAATCGTATTTATTGAGCGCTTCCTATGTGCACAGCACTGTACCAGGCGCTTGGAATGGACAGTTCGGCCACAGATAGACCATCCCTGCCCAGTAACGGGCTCACAGTCGAAACGGGGGAGACAGCAGAACAAAACAAGCAGTCTGGCGACAAAACAAGTAGTCTGGCTTCAGACTATACATAGCAAACATGGAAGTTTAAAGAGCTCGTTAGAAATGCAATGATAAAAAAGCAAATGGGTGCAGCGTCTGGTCTACATTCGACCTTATGTGATCTACTGGGAGGCGCTTTTGCATGGTTCCCATATGGTCTAGCGGTTAGGATTCCTGGTTTTCACCCAGGCGGCCCGGGTTCGACTCCCGGTATGGGAAACCTTAGTGTTTTGGGGATTGTGGAGCTGTGGCCCGTCGGGGAGTTGGTGGGGCGTCGTCCCTTCATCCTTTTAGGAGAGAGCAGAGGGAAGGAGAGAGCCGAGCCCGGCTTCCCCTCTGGGCGAGGTGGGACTCAGAGCGGGAAAGGGTTAAAGCGGCCGCCCGCTCCCGGCCGTGACCGCCAGGGGGCGCGCCGCCCCCCGCTCTGGCGCCGCGGAGGGCTCGGGCGGCGGCGCGCGCGCGCTCGGCCCTCCCGAGTGGCCCAGCGGTTCCGAACCCGCCCGGTCCCTCCTCGCCGCTCCCGGTTCGAGTCCCGCGGGGGGAGCGTCGCGCAACAAGCGCCGCGTGACGTGGCCGCCTCGCTTTCTTCCGTGCGAATGTCCGTTTACCGCTTTTTCTAGCAGAGGGAGACTGTGGGAGAGCGGGTTCTAAGGCAAATACCACAATTATTATTCTTCGTAAGCTCTTCGTGGATGCAATAAATCTGTTCCAACCGGTAGGAGGCAGTGAAGAGACAGGTCCCCACCACACTGATGTAGACGTCGCTGAGAAGGGTGTTTTTAGCGCTCCCATATGGTCTAGCGGTTAGGATTCCTGGTTTTCACCCAGGCGGCCCGGGTTCGACTCCCGGTATGGGAACGGTTGTACCTTTTTTAAACTTTAGCCACCGGACCTTTCCTCCGTTCCTACCTCCGAGTTTATTTGTTCTTAAAGTTGCTTGATTTCAGACTAGTGACTTAAAATCAGGAAGTCCCCGGAATAGGAAGATTCCGTTACGACAAAAGAGCGACAAGCCCGATTGCATTGATTACTTAGCACCTCGTGAGCGCTCAACGGACACCATCGATCGATTGACTGATTGAGGGGACTGGAAGCTCGTCGTGGACGGGGGATGAGTGTGTTTATTGTTGTATTTTACTCTCCCAAGCGCTTAGTGTAGTGCTCTGCACACAGTAAATCGCTCAATAAATACAATTAGTGAATCAGTGTGAAGACTGCGAGCTCGTTGTGGGCAGGGATTGTCACTGCTTACTGTAGTGAACTTTCCCAAGCGCTTAGGACAGTGCTCTGCAAAGAATAAGTGCCTAATAAATGATGGAATGAATGGATAAACCGTTGCGGCCTTCCCATCGTGGCACCCAAACACTGACCTGCTCTGAATATGCAAGGCTACTGATGCCTGTTTACTTGTTTTGATGTCCGTCTCCCCCCATTCTAGACTGTGAGGCCTTTGTTGGGTAAGGATTGTTTCTATTTGTTGCTGATCCCTTTCTCCCCCCGCAGCCCCGGCAGCCCCGGCAGCAGACCCTTTCATGTCTTTCCCATATGGTCTAGCGGTTAGGATTCCTGGTTTTCACCCAGGCGGCCCGGGTTCGACTCCCGGTATGGGAAGAGGGCTCATTTTCCTTTTGTCACCCTGGAGAACTAGTGGATCAGCTCGGGAGGCCTGGACGCTCACATCTCCCTCCGTAATGGCGGCCCGGGTGTCGTGGACCCTTTTGGCTGAGCGCGAGTAACAAAATGGGATGGCAAGGAGAAGCGGTCGGAAAATGCGGAGTCAAGAGGTAACAGAGGATTCCCCTCCCCCCAAAAAATCTCACCTTTCCCATACCGGGAGTCGAACCCGGGCCGCCTGGGTGAAAACCAGGAATCCTAACCGCTAGACCATATGGGAGGGCTGTACAGAGAGGGCTCAGAAATGCCACACCAGCCACTTCGGCGGCGTCTTGCAATGTCTTTTAGTGCCTCCTAGTGGTTGAAACCACGTTCCTGCATCTCACCCGAAACCTAGAACCATTTTCCATTTCTCCGCCCCGTCCAGCCAACCGTCGACCATTAGGTATGGTTTTTATTAAGCGCCTACTATGTGCCAAGCACTGAGCTGAAACTTGGGGCAGTGACTGTGGGTAAGTCACTTCACTTCCTCTGTGCCTCAGTGACCCCATCTGTAAAATGGGGATTAACTGTGAGCCTCACGTGGGACAACCCGAGGACCCTGGATCTCCCCCAGCGCTTAGAACAGTGCTCTGCACATAGTAAGCGCTTAACAAACACCTACATTATTATTATCGGACCGGAACCGTTTGCACCCAAATGCGTAGCGTGAATCGCCGTTCCGAAATCTCTTTTTCAGGTGGCTCTTGTTGCGCGACGCTCCCCCGCCGGGACTCGAACCGGGAGCGGCGCAGAGTGACCGGGCGGGGTCGGAACCGCTGGGCCACGCGGGAGGACCGAGCGCGCGCGCGCCGCCGCCCGAGCCCTCCGCGGCGCCGGCGGGGGGTGTCGCCCCCTGGCGGCCACGTGCGGGAGCGGGCGGCCGCATTAACCCTTTCCCGCTCGGCGAGAACCCCTGACTCATTCATTCATTCAATAGTATTTATTGAGCGCTTACAATGTGCAGAGCATTGTACTAAGCGCTTGGAATGGACAAATCGGTAACAGAGACAGTCCCTGCCCTATCGGGGGAGACGGACAGACAAAAACAATGGCAATAAATAGAATCAAGGGGAAGAACATCTCATTAAAACAATAGCAGATAAATAGAATCGAGTGCCTAGTGGCAAGAGGCTTGGGAGGCAGAGGTCGGGGGTTCTGATTGCGATTCCACCCCTCAAAAGGCCTGGACGCATTTGGAGTTCAGATAACCCACTTGTCTGCTGAGTGACCTTGGGCAACTTCTCTGTGCCTCAGTTCCCTCATCTGTACAATGGGGATTGAGACTGTGAGCCCCACGTGGGACCACCTGATTACCTTGTATTTACCTCAGCGCTTAGAACAGTGCTTGGCACATAGTAAGCGCTTAATAAATGCCATAATAATAATAATGCCCCTGGCCCCTCCTCTGTCCCATTTGGGCGAAGCCGCACTCTGGCACACCGCTTACAGAAAACTGGCCTGCACCGGACTCCGCTCGTGGCCATTCCCTGTCCTCTTCCCCCGGGCTTCAGGCAGTGGCAGAGATTTCTCAACCCGGCGTGGGCAGGGATCTCTCTTTATTGCTTTCCAAGCGCTCAGTACAGTGCTCTGCACACAGGAAGAGCTCAATAGGCACGATGGAATGAACAACTAATGGAGAAGTCGGGGTCGGAGGAGGAAGGGCGATTTGACTGTAAGCCCGTCAAAGGGCAGGGAATGTCTCTGTTACCGATTTGACCATTCCAAGCGCTTAGTACAGTGCTCGGCACATAGTAAGCGCTCAATAAATACTATTGAATGAATGAATGAACTAGGCCATGCTGCTCTTCCTCGGGGCCGGGGGCGCTGCCCCGTAGATTGCTCGCCTAAAAGGATGGGCGGAAGACCCACCCTAAGGGCCGTAGTTTGGGGGGGGGGGTCCCCAAAATAAGGATGGGGGGGGGGTCTTCCCATACCGGGAGTCGAACCCGGGCCGCCTGGGTGAAAACCAGGAATCCTAACCGCTAGACCATATGGGAGCCACGGGGAGGCGCTGCTCCGCATCCCTTCACCAGCCTCGCCAGACCGCATGTTGGGTAGTGCGCCTGCGCCGAAGCGCGCGCGCGGGGGCGGGAGGTCCGGGCGCGCGCGCGCCCACGTGCCCCCGCGCGCGCCCTATTCCCGGGCCTGCAAGGCAGGGGATTTTTCCCTTTGCGCCGGTCCCGTCTCTGCTCCTCAACCCGATTCCCATCAGCTTCCCGCCCTTTCCCTCCCCACCTGCTCGTCTTTGAGGTCATGGCCCAGCCTCGACACTCTGGATTTGTTTTTTTTTTTCACACCCTTGCCCCCCCACCCCCAATCTTGGTTGCCCTTGGCAGTGTGCCCGCACCCTTGCCCTTCTCAATGCTAACCACCCGCTTGTTACATCGGCCCCCTCCGGAACCCAATCCGGGCACTGATTGATTGAAGAGTGATGAGGAGGAGTATTGATGAGGAGGAGTATTGATGAGGAGGAGTGGGCAGGCTTCCGAGCTCCAGGAGTCCAGGAAGTCTGCTCCCGGCCAGGACCTTCTGACCTGGTTTGGGATTCTGGTACCTTTGAGTCAGCACCGGGCTCAGACCAGTTTCGGGGAAGGTGAGAGACACGAAAGACAAGCAGGGAGACCATCTGCCCTAGCAGGACGGATACTTCATACATACTCCATACCTACATATTTCACAGTTGACCGCACTGCATTTCCCCTTGGACTCTCCCGTCTCCAGTTGACTTACGGCTTATACCTTTCCCCCTTCATGGAACTCTCCCCCTCAAGTCTACTGAACCACCTCTCTCCCCAGCGTCCACGCCCTTGGAAGAAGCCACCCCAAATCCCTGGGCCTTCTCGTCTCCTCGGCCACCCGAGCGCTCAGGCGTTGATCTGTTATATATGTCCACCTGTTGTCCGTGTGCGGTTTGTGTCAGCCCGTGTCCTCCATCAAACTGTAAACCACATGAGATCCGGAACCTTAGGTGTACTTTTATTTTACATTGCTGTGACTTGTCTGTCACTTTTTGAGAGCTTCCTCTCCATTTTAACACCGGGCCCCCCTCTGCGAACAGCTTAGGACAGACGGTCTTTGCAAACCACTTGGGACTTAACACCGGTGCAACCTCGAAATGGCCAGAAGGCTGCTGCCATCATCCTAGGTCTCTTTGATTCCTCCTCTCAAAATACCTGGAAACATTTGGACTTCAGCTAACTGGACCTGCACCCGCAGTGGAGGTGGGGGTGGGGGGAACGACTACGATACCACATGCCCTGCCCCCTCCCTACAACAGCACCCCCAGTGAGTGGGCCATCAATACTTCCACCTTTGGTGCTCTGCACACAGCAGGCACTTAATAAATGTTAATGACGATGACGGTAGCTCATTTACCCTTCATATCTGTGTTCAGACATCTACGTGCCTGCCTCTTCAGCCTAATAACCTCAAATGGGTCCGCTCCCTGTTCGGTGACTCTCCCTTTTCGGCTGGCGAGCTGAGTCAGATACAGACAGGTGGGATTCAGGGAACATCTGTGTTTAGTGAGGTGGGAGGGATGGCGCAGGAGGCTTGGGCCGTAAGGAGTTTCCAGTCTGGCCCCTTAATAATGTTGGTATTTGTTAAGCCCTTCCCCACCTCCCGGATCCTCTGGAAAAGTTTTCAGGGGCTTTTAGATGTCAACGCGCCCTGCAACTGCCGCTTCTCCTGGTGCAGGGTGCGGAAGCGGGCTCGGCCCTTCTCAATGCTGTTCTGCAGGGTGGCGATATCCCCGGCCAGCAGGATTCCTGTGGGGAGAGAGAGCAGAAAGGGTAGGGAGTCTGAAGCCATTGCAAGAGCACGTCCCAAATCTGTGCTAAGAGGTGGGTGGTCTGGCTTGTTGGTCTGCCCTCCTCCCTTCTCTTTCAGAGGAGGTCCAGGGCCTCAACCTCCCTCCTCCCAGCTGGAGCTGCGATGCCCCCGTCCTGCTATGGCAGATGGTCTCCCCGCTCGGCTTTCGTGTCTCTCACCTTCCCTGAAGGTGCTCTGAGCCTGGCGCAGACTCTGAGGTACCAGAATCCCAAACCAGGTCAGAGGGTCCTGGCGGGGAGCAGACTTCTTGGACTCCTGGGGCCCGGGAGCCTTCGGACTGGATGGGGGGGTCGTGGCCGCAGACGGGGCCGTTCCCTCCGGTCGCCCCTTGCGTTGACGCAGAGCTGGGGAAGGAAGAAGGACGGGTCGGAGTCAGGGGGGCCCATGGGCCTCGGTTGGGAAGTTAGGGAAGGGAGGAGGAGGAGGAGGAGTGGCAAGGCTGGGTGAAGGATGAGAAACAAGGGCCAGAGGGGACCAAAAGGTCAGTTCAGTCGTAAGCCTAGAGAGGGGGAAGAGGTTGGGCTTCCAGGGTTGACCCTGCCCCGAATTCCTGGCCACTGCTGCCCATCCTGGTCAGCCAACTGCACAACCCAGAGTAGCTCTTGGTGCATCCCTTCCACACTGCAGCACTGACTAGTCTGTACCATCCCTTTCTCCTTCTCCCTTCTGTGAATTGTTTTCGTGCTCTACCAGGCTGAGAGCTCCTCGAAATAGCTTCTCACGCTACTGTCCTCTTCCGAGTGGACATTTAGTACAAAGTATAAGTACTTTAGTACATTGCTCTGTACGGAGTAGGTGCTCGATAATACTATTGATGGATGAACCTGTCTCACCAACCCCCCAGCCTGGTTGTTCTTCTTCCTACGGGCCCAGTCAACGCCCCTCCCCGCTGTCCCCCCGGTCTCCTTTGGAACATACCTTGTTCCTGGGGCCCAATTTCCTCTGGAGGAGGAAGGTCGGTCCTCGGTGGCTCTGGGCTATGAGACGATCTGGTCACCACCTGGAATTCCTGCTCTCCGTCCTCGGTGACACTGGGTAGATGGGGGAAGTGAAAAGCGCAGGTTAGCCACTCCCCAAAAACAGAGGAACCCCTCTCCAGCCGGATCCTCGTCCTCCTTCCAACCCATCCCCCTCAGGCCGAAGACACTAGCAAAGGCACACTCTTCTTAGACCAAGGAGCTGGGACCGGTGGGTCAGATAAAGGGAATTCACAGAGAATCCAGAGACAGTTGGGAGAAGGCTATGACTGAGTGCTGGGAGACGAGACACTAAGGCTCTGGGGCTCGCTGCTTTTCATTTACTCAGGTCAGGGAGAGATCCAAAGCGGCTAACCCTCCCGGTGCCCCCTACCCTCCTCAGGAAAACAGATCCCCGAAGTCTCACCTGATGCTGACGTGGAGAAGCGGGGTCATCTGGTGTCCGTACTGCAGAGTGGAGACTGACTTATTGCCCATGGCATAGCGGGCCTTAGAGAGGGAGAACCAGCCCTGGGAAGGAGAAAAACGGGGGAGGCGTGGTCAGGGGGTACACACATCCACCTTGCATCCCCTAAATCACCCCAGAATTGTAAACGCATAAATGCTGGGGCTGGAGGGCAGGATTCCCGAGTTTTGTTTGTGACAAATAGAATTCTAGATAGAATCATAGATATATACACATCATTAATAAAATAGAGTAATAAATAATAGACACAAATATACACAAGTGCTGTGGGGAGGAGAAGGGGGTAGAGCAGAGGGAGGGAGTAGGGGCGTGAGAAGCAGCGTGGCTTAGTGGAAAGAGCCCGGGCTTGGGAGTTGGAGGTTGGGGGTTCATTCATTCATTCATTCAATAATTTATTGAGCGCTTACTATGTGCAGAGCACTGTACTAAGCGCTTGGAATGGACAATTCAGCAACAGATAGAGACAATCCCTGCCTGATAACGGGCTCACAGTCTAAACAGGGGAGACGGACGGATAGCAAAGCAAAAGGGAACTAAACAAAAACAAGACATCATCAAGATAACTAGAAGCAAGGAGATCTACACCTCATTAACAAAATAAATAGAGTAATAATATATACAAAAGAGCACAGTAATGAGGGGAGGGGGAGGAGCAGAGGGAAAGGGGGCTCAGCTGAGGGGAGGGGAAGAGGGAGGAGCAGAGAGGGCGGAGGGGGAGCAGAGGGAAAAGGGGAAGCTCAGTCTGGGAAGGCCTCTCGGAGGAGGTGAGCTCTCAGTAGGGCCTTGAAGAGGGGAAGAGAATTAGTTTGGCGGAGGTGAGGAGGGAAGGCGTTCCAGGACAGCGGGAGGACGTGGGCCGGGGGTCGACGGCGGGATAGGCGAGAATGGGGGATGGTGAGGTGAGCGGCAGAGGAGCGGAGTGCGCAGGGTGGGCAGTGGAAAGAGAGAAGGGAGGTGAGGTAGGGGGCAAGGGGATGGAGAGCCTTGAAGCCAAAAGTGAGGAGGTTTTGTTTCGTGCAGAGGTTGATAGGCAACCACTGCAGGTTTTGAGGTTTTTGAGACATGCCCAGAGCATTTCTGTAGGAAGATGATCCGGGCAGCGGAATGAAGAATAGACTGGAACGAGGAGAGACAGGAGGGTGATCAGAGAGGAGGCTGACACCATAATCCAGATGGGGTTCTACTCCCGCTCCCGGTTCTGCCACTTGTTTGCTGCCTGACTTTGGGCAAATGAAGCAGCGTGGGTCAGTGGAAAGAGCCTGGGCTTGGGAGTGAGAGGTCATGGGTTCGAATTCCGGCTCTGCCACTTGTCAGCTGTGTGGGTAAGTCACTTCACTTCTCTGGGCCTCAGTTTCTCATCTGTAAGATGGGGATGAAGACTGTGAGCCTCCCGTGGGACAACCTGATGACCCTGTATCTACCCCAGCACTCAGAACAGTGCTCTGCACATAATAAGCGCTTAACAGATACCAACATTATTATTTTAGGAGGGCTCTGAAGTGGAAAGGAATTATTATATTGCTAAGAACTAAGTAGATATTAAGTAGTAGGAGATAGCTGGGGCCGATACTAGGTCATCATCCTGGGGCTCCCAGTCTTCATCCCCATTTGACAGATGAGGTCACTGAGGCCCAGAGAAGTGAAGTGACTTGCCCACAGTCCCACGGCTGACAAGTGGCAGAGTCGGCATTTGAACCCATGACCTCTGACTCCCGAGCCCGGGCTCTTTCCACCGAGCCACGCTGCTTCTCTTGCATCTTAGTTCAGCGCTTGGCACAGTGCCGGGCGCCTAGGAAGCACTTAACAAATCCCATCATCATTAAGGGCTTAGTACAGTGCGCTGCACACAGCAAGCGCTCCAGGCTCTGCCGCTTGTCAGCTGTGTGACTTTGGGCAAGTCACTTCACTTCTCTGGGCCTCAGGGACCTCATCTGTCAAATGGGGATGAGGACTGGGAGTCCCAAGTGGGACCACCTGATGACCCTGTATCTCCCCCAGCGCTTAGAACAGTGCTCGGCACATAGTAAGTGCTTAACAAATACCAACATGATTATTATTATCTTCTCTAGGCCTCAGTGATCTCATCTGGAAAATAGGGATGAAGACTGTGAGCCCCAAGTGGGACCACCTGATGACCCTGTATCTCCCCCAGCGCTTAGAACAGTGCTCCGCACACAGTGCGCGCTTAACAAATACCAACATGATTATTATCTTCTCTGGGCTTCACTGATCTCATCTGGAAAATGGGGATGAAGCCTAGGCGCCCCAACTGGGACAACTGATGACCCTGTATCTCCCCCAGCGCTTAGAACAGTGCTCCGCACATAGTGCGCGCTTAACAAATACCAACATGATGATGATTATCTTCTCCGGGCCTCAGTGACCGCATCTGGAAAATGGGGATGAAGCCGGTGAGCCCCACGGGGGGGGGGGGCACCCGATGACCTTGGCTCCTCCAGCGCTTGGGACGGTGCCTGGCACATAGTAAGCGCTTAACGAATGCCATCGTTATTAGAATTATTATTATAAATCCGGCCGAATGGGGAGGGGAGGATGGGGGCGGCTGGCTTCGGCCCACCTGCTCCACCAGCCCGTTGAAGGCGGCCCTCTTGCCTTGGAGCTCGTCCAGCTCCTCCAGCAGGCGGAACACGAGGCGGTCCAGCTCCTCGCAGACGGTCCGGAGCCGCCGGCGGCGGCACCGCCGCCCCTCCCCCTCCCCCTCCCCGTCCTCCGCCATCCCGTCCCCGCGTCACCGCGCCGCCGCCGTCCCTTCCCACGGGCCACTTCCGCCCCGGCCGTCCGTCATCCGCCCTCGTCCAATCGGCGGCCCCCAAGGCGGGGGCCGCGCCCCACCCGGCCGCCTCATTGGTCGGCGTCGCGTTCCCCCCGCCCCCCGCTCCGTCTCGATTGGCCGCCGCGCTCAGGGCGGGACCGAGCGGCCGGCTCCTATTGGCTGCGCGGAGGAGGGCTGGGCCAGCGGGCGGCGCGCAGGCGCGGGGGAGCTCGTGAGGCCAGGAGGAAGGAGCGGTCATGGTAAGGGACCTGCCGGCCGGGTCGGGGGACGGTGATGGCGGGGGGCAACGGCCGAAGGTCCTGCAGAGGACCTGAGGAGAGACCTTCCGACTCCCCAGTGCTCAGCCTGGCCTCAGTGGCACGAGCCCGGGCTGGGGAGTCCCAGGTCGTGGGTTCGAATCCCGCCTCTGCCACTTAGCTGGGGGACTGTGGGCAAGTCACTTCCCCGGGCCTCAGTGACCTCGGTCTGGAAAATGGGGGTGAAGACCGGGAGCCTCGCGTTTGCCGCTGAGCCCCGCGCCTTCTCGAATGAATGAATGATCCCCATTTTGCAGATGAGGTCAGTGAGGCCCAGGGAAGTGAAATGACTCGCCCAGGGTCACACAGTCGATAGGAAGCGGGATTGGAACCGGCGACCCCTGCCTCCCCTTGATTCTGTGTATTGCCATCGTTCTTGTCTGTCCATCTCCCCCGATTAGATCTGTAAACCCGTCAGAGGGCAGGGACTGTCTCTATCTGTTACCGATTTGTCCATTCCAAGCGCTTAGTACGGTGCTCTGCACATAGTAAGCGCTCAGTAAATACTATTGAGTGAATGAATGAAAGAACCTGATTGCCACAGCGCTTAGAACAGTGCTCGGCGCATAGTAAGCGTTTAACAAATACCAACATTATTATTATTGTTATTATTATTACTCCCCCCAGCACTTATTCATTCATTCATTCAATAGTATTTATTGAGCGCTTACTATGTGCAGAGCACTGTACTAAGCGCTTGGGATGAACAAGTCGGCAACAGATAGAGACAGTCCCTGCCGTTTGACGGGCTTACAGTCTAATCGGGGGAGACGGACAGACAAGAACAATGGCACTAAACAGCGTCAAGGGGAAGAACATCTCGTAAAAACAATGGCAACTAAATAGAATCGAGGCGATGTACAATTCATTAACAAAATAAATAGGGTAACGAAAATATATACAGTTGAGCGGACGGGAACAGTGCTGTGGGGATGGGAAGGGAGAGGTGGAGGAGCAGAGGGAAAAGGGGAAAATGAGGCTTTAGCTGCGGAGAGGTAAAGGGGGGATGGCAGAGGGAGTAGGGGGGGAAGAGGAGCTCAGTCTGGGAAGGCCTCTTGGAGGAGGTGATTTTTAAGTAAGGTTTTGAAGAGGGAAAGAGAATCAGTTTGGCGGAGGTGAGGAGGGAGGGCGTTCCAGGACCGCGGGAGGACGTGACCCGGGGGTCGACGGCGGGATAGGCGAGACCGAGGGACGGTGAGGAGGTGGGCGGCAGAGGAGCGGAGCGTGCGGGGTGGGCGGTAGAAAGAGAGAAGGGAGGAGAGGTAGGAAGGGGCAAGTCCAGTGCTCTGCACCCAGTACACGTCCCATAAATGCGCGCAGCCGAGGCATAAGGTTGAATCAATCAATCGCACGTCTCGAGGGCCTACGGGTCGCAGAGCACTGTCCCCAGCGCTCGAGAGAGTCCACACTCAGCGACACGTTCATCCGTTCATTGGGTCATATTTTTTGAGCGCTTACTGGGTGCAGAGCACCGGACTGAGCACCCCACAACGAGGTCGCTGATCGATTGACGGGCCGATTGGGCAAGTGGGGGAAGCAGCGTGGCTCAGTGGAAAGAGCCCGGGTTGGGGAGTCAGAGGTCATGGGTTCAAATCCCGGCTCTGCCACTTGCCAGCTGTGTGACTGTGGGCAAGTCACTTCACTTCTCTCTGCCTCAGTTGCTTCCTCTGTAAAATGAGGCTGAAGACTGAGCCCTGCGTGGGACAACCTGATCACCTTATATCCCCACCCAACGCTTAGGACAGTGCTTGGCGCATAGTAAGCGCTTAACAAATACCATCATTATTATTATTATTCCTGCACGTGGCATCCGTTGGCCGAGCGCAGGCCCGGCTCCCGGGGTGTGGGGGAGAAGGGTCAAGGGGTCGCGCCTCCGCCTCCTCCGTCAGGTCTGAGAGCCAGGAACCTCGAGCCATCGGGACCGGGGCCGCTACCCATCTCGGATTCTCGTTTTTCTCCGCAGTTGCGCCGCGAGGCCCGTCAACGCCGGGAGTACCTCTACCGCAAAGCGCAGGAGGAGAAGCAGCGCGCCATCGAGGATAAAAAGGAGAGACTCAAGAAAGCCTTAGATGGTACAGTGGCCACCCCAACGCACACACAGAATCTCTCTCCATCCATCCATCCCTCTAACCATCCAACCATCCATCTATCCATCCAACCATCCGTCTCCCCGGCCCAGGAAGTCCCAGACGGAGTAGCCAACCAAGGGCCGAGCCAGGATGCCGATCTCCGCCCTGCCCGGGCTCAGCCTCTTTAATCCGACTCACTCAGGGAAAAATCCCCCCTCGCAAGATCAGAGAGGCTGAAACTGAACCCTGCTGGGCCTAGATCAGCCAATCAATGGTATTTATTGAGCACTTACTAGGTGCTAAGCACTTGGGAGAGTACAAAACATCAGAATTAGCAGCCCATAATGAGCTTCAGAAGGACTTCATGTCTGTGTACCTCGGTTACCTCATCTGTAAAATGGGGATTAAGACCGTGAGCCCTGTGTGGGACAGGGACTGTTGTCTAATCTGATTACATGGTGTCTGCCCCAGCGCTTAGTACAGTGCCTGGCACATAGTAAGCTTTTAATAGATGCCACTATTATTATTAATATTATTGTTAATGAAGTGTCCATCCCCTTGATTCTGTTTATCGTGATTATGTTGTCTTGTTTTTGTCCATCTGTCTCCCCTGATTAGACTGTCATTGCCTGACACATAGTAAGCTTCTAACAGATTCCACGATTATTATTATTAATAAAAGAAGTACTGGGGACCTCCTCCAAGAGGCGTTCCCAGACTGAGCTCCTCTTCCCCCTCTACTCCCTCTGCCATCCCCCCTTTACCTCTCCGCAGCTAAAGCCTCATTTTCCCCTTTTCCCTCTGCTCCTCCACCTCTCCCCTTCCCATCCCCACAGCACTGTACTCGTCCGCTCAACTGTATATATTTTCGTTACCCTATTTATTTTGTTAATGAATTGTACATCGCCTTGATTCTATTTAGCTGCCATTGTTTTTACGAGATGTTCTTCCCCTTGATGCTGTTTAGTGCCATTGTTCTTGTCTGTCCGTCTCCCCCGATTAGACTGTAAGCCCGTCAAACGGCAGGGACTGTCTCTATCTGTTGCCGATTTGTTCATCCCAAGCGCTTAGTACAGTGCTCTGCACATAGTAAGCGCTCAATAAATACTATTGAATGAGTGGACCACTTCTGGGCCATTCGGGTTCACCGTTTGATGCAGCGTTCGCTGGACCGAACACTGGGGTCCCAGGGTTTCTCTCAGATAGGCTGGGTTCGAGACCGCGTCCCCGCCGGGAAATACGTGGACTTGACTGGCGCTAGGGTCCTGAGTGGACTCGAGACAGCCTGTGGCACCAGAGCCCGCCCTCGGGGCCGGTTCGGTTGACACAGATCAAGCCCGACTGGGCCTAGGCCAGGGCTGGTTGGCTCCCTAACCCTCTCGTTCAGATGGTGCCGAAGTGGAAGCGCTTAGATACCGGGAAAACTGTGTTTCAGAGCGGATTTCTGGGCGCTGCTTCTTTGCCACCAGTGTTGATGCTGGACCCAGCGTAAGCAGAGACTAAGGCAGATTGATCCAGACTCTGGATTTTTGACCCAGCCAAAGCGCAAGCTGGACTGGTCCTGCCTCTCCCCAGTTCAGCTTTAATCCTCCCCCACAGGTTTGGGGGTTTGGAGGGTGGCAGAGAAGGGGGAAGGGGCCGCCGGGCTTCTCTCAAGGCGAGGGCGGCCGCAGATCCGAGGGAGGCGATGAGGCCCCGATGGGTGGGGACGGGGTCAGGCGAGTCCCCGTAGAGTAGAGTCTCACCTCTTTCTGCTTCTTTTTACAGAAAATCGGCTCATCCCCACCGAGCTCCGGAAGGAAGCTTTGGCCCTGCAAGGGGCCTTGGAGTTTGACGACAAAGGCGGAGAAGGTGAGGAAGGCACGGTAGTGGGAGAGGGGGAGAAGATGTGGGGGGTCCAATTCCCTGTTCTGGAAGGAAGGAAAATGCTAATTCGGAAGTCGACCGAGGATCGATTGCAGTCTCATGGGCCCCTCCCTCTCCTCCTCTCCCCGCCTCCCCACCCCCACGGTCCCCATTAATTCTCCCCTCCCCCGCTCCCAGGTGTGTGCAGCCATGTGGACGATGAATACCGTTGGGCTGGAGTGGAAGACCCCAAGATCATGATCACCACCTCCCGAGATCCCAGTTCCCGCCTCAAGATGTTTGCCAAGGTGGGGAGAACAAGCTGAGGAATCTGGGCTTCTTGTCTGCTGTGGGACCTTGGGCAAGTCACTTCACTTCTCTGGGCCTCAGTCCCCTCCTCTGTAAAATGGGGATGGAGACTGTGAGCCGGACAGGAGATGGGGACTGTGTCTGCCAGGATTTGCATGTATCCACCCCAGCGCTTAGAACAGGGCCTGGCACATACTAAGCACTTAAATACCACAATTACTATTATTATCATTCCGCCTGTTGCCTCTCCGCAGCCTATGCTGGTCTTCGTGATCGGGGCCACCAGGTGCGTAGTTGGTCCAAGACTGACCAAGGAGATGGGTGCGAGTTTTTCTCCCCCACCTTCTACACACTTTGACACCTGCTTTAATGATCGTGGTACTTCAGTGCCAACTAAGCGCCAAGCACTTTATGTACTAAATGCTGAGGTGGATACAAGATAATCCGGTCAGACGTAGTCCCTGTCCCACCTGGATCTCGCAGTCTGAGGAGAACGGGCATTGAATCCCTGTTTTACAAATGAGGAAAGGGAGACCCAGAGAAGTCGCTCGCAGTCACAGGGCGGCTAGATGGCCGGGCTGGGATTAGAACCCACATCCTCTGGCCCCCAGGTCCGTGCTCTTTCACGTGTTTTACCGCTGTCTCTCCTTGTTTGGCATCCAGGAACTGAAGTTGGTGTTCCCAGGGGCCCAGCGCATGAATCGGGGGCGGCACGAGGTGGGCTCGCTGGTCCAGGCCTGCAAGGCCAACGGCGTCACCGACCTGCTGATGGTGCACGAACACCGTGGGACGCCTGGTGAGTCAGCCCCGGTTCGGCCAACTAGGGCTGTCCAGGAGCTTCATCCTTGGCCCTTGACGGGAGAGAACACCCCCAGGTCCCAGTCCTGTCGGGGCGGGGCGTACATCCGGAGGGGTACAGCGGAAGCCCCGGCGGTGGTACGGCTGCCGTCCTAGGCGAGCCCACCTTTATTAGGAGGGGGGTCTGAGGTGGTGGGACTTGGGGTTGGGGTAGGGGCATTCCCTTGAAAGGTCCTTCCCGGGCTAGGATGTGATTTGGGGTAAAAAACCTTCTGCCTCACCCGAGGCCGGGAAGGGGCTGGAATAACCTACTTCTCCGTCACCAGTCGGGCTCATCGTATGCCACCTGCCCTTTGGCCCTACCGCCTATTTCACACTCTGCAATGTGGTGATGCGGCATGACATTCCAGATCTGGGCACCATGTCCGAGGCCCTGCCCCACCTCATCCTGCACGGCTTCTCCTCCCGCCTCGGGCAGCGGGTGAGTCTCCCGGCGGCTTCTCTGTCCCAACCCCCGCCCGGCTTGCGAGAGATTTAGGATCGGCCCCCTCACGTCCCTGCGGTGGGGCCGGAGCCGCAGCCTCGCCCGGGTCCTCCTCCGGGTCGCCGGGGCTCCCCTGAGGACGGGGCAGGGCGATGAACGGGCGACGAGGGGCCGAGGCTCTGTGACCCTACCCTGCCTCTCCCCTATTTCTCCCCTCTCAGGTCTCCGGCATCCTTAAGTATCTGTTCCCGGTGCCCAAGGAAGACAGCCACCGCATCATCACCTTTGCCAACCAGGATGACTATATTTCCTTCAGGTGGGCTCAGGGTGCACAGCCCTCATATCACAAGGGGTTATCCGGGGCGGCAAGGAATCGGTGGTATTTATTAAGCGTTTACTGAGTGCGGACCACTGTATTAAGTACTTGGGAGAGTACAACGCGCCAGAGTTGGTAGACACTTGCCCTGCCCGCAACGAGTTTACGCTCTCGAGGTGGTAGCACCCGGGAAGGGATGGTCTGCATCGTCTCTAGTTGAGACTGGACTTTACAGTCAGAATGAAGGAGGGCGGACCGGTCAAATCTGTGCCCTCACCCCTTCCCCTCTGGCCGGGGTCGGGGGAGTATCCTCTGCTCAGGAAGTACGGGGATGGCTGGAAGGCAGGTTCCGGGCTTCTCTTCTGGCCCCAGCCCCTCACCCATCATCTTCTCCCATTCTTCTCCCTGCACCTGCCTCTCCCTTGTCCTCCCTCTCCTCCCTCCAGGCACCACGTGTACAAGAAGCCCGATCACCGCACCGTGGAGCTGTCAGAAGTAGGGCCCCGGTTTGAGATGAAGTGTGAGTGTCTCTAGGGCAACTGTGTTGGTAGGAGGGAGGCGACCCCTCCCACCTGGGCCTGACGGTGGGGAGGATCTGGGCGGAGTGGGGTGGGGGCCCCCTTTCTTTTCTCCCGGAGCTAACCCCCCCGCCCCATCTTCATCTTCTGCAGTGTACATGATCAAGCTGGGCACGCTGGAGAACGAGAATACGGCTGAAGTGGAATGGCGCTGGCATCCTTACACCAACACTGCCCGCAAGAGGAAGTTCCTGAGTGTGGAGTAGGAGTCTCTCCCTCACCCCCCACACTCCTCTCTCCTCCGCTCCACCTGACTCTCCCGCCCGACGGGGCTCCACCCGGTTGCGGCGGCGGTTCCCCACTTCCCTGCAGGGAGGAACCGGAGCCGCCGTGTTCTGGGACACAGACTTTATTTTCCTTCATTGTCAGTACAATAAAGACAGTCTCTCATTGAAATGTCTCCTGGCCACAACCTGCCTGCAGCTGTGGCCAGTCGTCCCCTTACGAGGGGAAACTGGAGTGGACGGCTCTCTTGGGGAGCAAGGAAAGGGTCTGTTCTTCTGCCTGTCCGGCCTGGGGGCCCCGACACAGGGGCATCCTAACGAGAGGCCCACGTCCTCGAGGCGGCCGGGTGGCGGCCAGAGGCGGGCGTCTTCCTCTACACACGGCTCCACTCAGCTGGAGGGTCTCGGGGACCTTTAGGTTTCCCGATGCGAATGTTGAAGCCTGAGGAGGGAGGGAGGAGGGAGGTCAGGGCGCACCTGGGGCTTCCCAAGGATCCATCCTCCCACCGCTCACCTCCACCGTCTACCTAAGTTGCTGGGGTGGAGCCCAGTCACGTTGCTCCTGGCTGTGATTTCTCCTATGTCTTCATACGCCCCTGATGACGGATTTCCGGAGGTGCCTGGAGAGGAGAAACTGCCCCCGCCTCCCCCGCAACCCACCCAGAAATACGGTTTACGTCTGTTAGCACCTGGCCCGGGCCTGCCTCTTCTACCCTCTCGCCGCCCGGAGCTGCCCACCGCGGCTCCCCCCGTCATGGTGGGGCTGCTGTTCGCATTTGGTTAGTATTTTATGTTCTCTTGTTGGTTATGGTATTTAAGCGCTTACTATGCACCCAGCACTGTACTAGACACTGGGAGACTACAAGATAATGAAGTTGGACACAGTCTGGCCCACCGGGGGCTCACAGTCTAAACAGGAGGCAGTAGATTTAATCTCCATTTCACAAACGAGGAAACAGACACAGAAGTTAAATGACTTGTCCAAGGTCACACTGCGGAAAAAGGGTAGAGCTGAGACTAGAATCCAGGTCCTCTGACTCTGCTGACGCCTCCCCCCACCACCCCCCCTCTTTCTGTACTTCTTCCACCCAAGGGAATGGGGTGGGGCTCTTCAGAGGGAAGGCAGCTCTATTGGTTGGGAGTTCAGTTCCCTTTTCAGTGTCCCTTCCCTTCCCTGCAGTACAAGGGATTCCCATAATAATAATGTTGGTATTTGTTAAGTGCTTACTGTGTGCAGAGCACTGTTCTAAGCGCTGGGGGAGATACAGGGTCATCAGGTTGTCCCACATGAGGCTCACAGTTAATCCCCATTTTACAGATGAGGGAACTGAGGCCCAGAGAAGTGAAGTGACTTGCCCACAGTCACATAGCTGACAAGTGGCAGAGCTGGGATTCGAACTCATGACCTCTGACTCCCAAGCCCAGGCTCTTTCCACTAAGCTACCCTGCTTCTCTATGTGGCAGAGGGATGCCTGCCCCTCCCCACCCCACGTTACTTACCTCTTTTTCCAGCTGAGGGAGTAAAGACCTGCAGAATGGAGCGGGGACAGAATTTAGAAAAACTTTAAAGCCAGGCAGGAAGGGAGCCGAGGTCTCCCAAAGCGGAAAGGCTCCCATGGCCGGGTCCCTTTAGGGAACACGGTCGATCTCATTTTCTCCAGGACGGGGAGGGGAAGGACCAAGCTGGAGCTGAGGCTAGCCAAGAGGGGGTCGGAGGGAGGAAAGCTGGGAAGTGCTGTGCTGGAAAGGGAGGGCAGGGTGTTCCAAAAAAGAGGATGTGGGGGAGGTCTCTGCTCCAGTAGGGGGGCAAGACTCACCGGGGGGAGCAGATTTCTGAGGAGAGTTTTCCCGCTGCCATTGCTGGAGACCGGCGAGGGGCAACAGTGGGAGGGGCTGTCTGCTGCAGTGAAAAGGAAGGGAGAAAGAGATGCCCTTTTCGGCCACCCAGCTCTCGTTCACCCGAAGACCAGTACGAGTGGGACCCAGGAGCCCCGCCTCCCAGCTCAAACTGTTGCCACCCTCCCCACGCCCCCGACTCCTCTTCTAGGCCCGGAAGCTGATGAGCGCCGAGCCGGTCCTCCGACCTCACCTGGGCTGGGGAAGTTCACTTGGGTGTACTCGGTTGTGGGTGTGGGTCGGTGGCTGGGACTACCGGGGAGAGAGTTGGTAGGGCGGGGAACCCTGAGCTCCGGAGGGGCCTGTTCCGGACTGGCGCCCCGCTGGCCGCGGGATCGGACCGTGCTGTACAACGGGACCTCCGCCGGGGCCGAGCCCCCCGCCGTCACGTTGTCGTACTGGGGCTCCCGGGGCTTGGATTCGGAGGAGGGGGGAGGGGGCCCTCGCTTGTGGACTACGGCGTAGGTGTCGTTCATGCCCCGGGCTGGCTCTGTGGGAGGCAAAGGTCCCACGGGCTCCCCTGGCACAGAGATGCTCCTAGGGGAGAGGGGGGAGAAAAGGAGAACAAGATCCAATTGGGTCTGGGAACCTCAGCCTGCGGTCGACTCCCACCGGCCATTCCTTCCAACCCTGGGTTACTCCGGCCTCCGTCCCATTCCCAGAGCCAGCTGTCCCTCATGATTAGGGGCTGGGGGAGGGGGGGCCAGAGTAGAAGGCGGCAGTCCAGCTCTGGGGCCGAGTGAGTGGGAGAGGGAGAAGTAGTCAACCCCGGCTTTTGGAGAACAGAAACTGCCCGGGCCTACGGGCGGAGTTGAGAGAGGTGGAGGGAACCCAGCTGCCAGAAGTCTCATCAACACAAACCCACAGAATCAGAAAACAGTACATTTCCAGCCTGGCCTGCGGAGTGGAGATGGTTCCCGGCCACGACCACGTAGAGCCTTGACGGAGGGAGCTGTGGGGGTCCCTGACGGCCCCTACCCTTCCGGAGCCGTGAAGCTGGCTTGGGACGCCATCAGAGAAGCTCTCCTCCTCTTGAGGTCAAATAACCGGCCCCGCCAGATACCGAGTTTCAGAAAACCCATTTGGGAACTGGAAGGCGGGGCTGGTTTTGAGTCGTGAGAGAAGTAGGGAGGATGGGGGGGGAGGGGGGAGGGCGTCGAGGCCCAGGACCCGTCCTGGGAATGAGCAGCCGGCTTGCGGCTTGCAGCGGCCCTAGGTCGGCTCCGGGTCGGCCCTCGGGCCCGGTCTGTGTGTGGCGGCCCTGGGGTCAGCCCTCGGGCCCGATCGGCCCTGGGTCTGCCCTCGGGCCCCTCCCAGGAGGAGGTGTGGGATTCGTGGGTCCTGACCCTCCGTCCCACCGCCTCTGACCTGCGGGGCGGTTTGGGTCGGGTTGGGGCCGGGGTGGGGGCTGCTGCCTGATTTCTCGGCCGGCCCCTTGAGCCGGGCTCCTCTGCCCTCCTGGGGTCGTGGCCGGAGGGAGGCGGGGGATCCTACCTTAAGATGTTCGGGGGCTGGCAGGGGGGCGAGGGGTGTTGGCGGCGATGGGGCCGTAGGGAGAGCGCGTCGTCATAGAGGGGCAGCAGCCGGCCCTGTGGAGAGGGACACAACGACAGAGACAGAGAGATGGAAAGAGGGCGAGGAGAGCGCGAGGCCCCCTCCCTTCCCCAGAACCAGAGAGCAGGGGTGGCCAGCTGGGATGGGCCGGACTGGGCCGGGCTGGGCCTGGCTGGGCCGAGCAGGGCCGAGCTGGGCCGAGCAGAGCTGGGTTTCCTCTGTCAGGAAGTGTCCCAATGTCACTAACCCGCCCTTCTGTGCCGACAGAGGCACGTTAACCCCTTGCAGCCCGGATGGCGAGGAAGCGGCGGGCGGGGGCGTTTCCGGACCTCCTCGGCCCCTCCGAGCCCACCAGGGAAAATCCCTTGGTGCAGGCCGGCGGGGGTCTCCCAGCTCCCGCCGCGGGCCCACCGGGGTGGAAGGCCGGGGCAGGGGGAAGGGGCGGCACTGGAGGGCATGACTAACTCCGGAGGGGTTTTGGGGTTCTAGCCGTGCACGACCCCCCGAGTGCCTCCTCCTCCGGGACCCCTCCCCCCATCAGCCAGCTAAGGCCTTGAACGAGGGGAGCCCGGTCAGAAGGGCTCCCTCCGGGCGACCGAGGGTGGCGGAGTGGGCGAGGCCATGGCGGGGGTTGGTGGGGAGCGATGATAGTGGTATTTGTTATGCGCTTACGAGTTGCCAAGCACTGTACTAAGCGCTGGGGTAGACACAAGGTGATCAGGTTGCCCCACGTGGGGCTCACGGTCTTCAACCCCATTTTCCCGATGAGGTCACTGAGGCCCAGAGAAGTTAGGTGACCTGCCCGAAGCCGCAGGGGCTCGGGCTGGAGAGGAGAAGGGCGGGCAGCTGGGGGCATCAGGGCATCGGGGGCATCGGGGGCATCTGGGCCCGGGGGTGGAGGGGGGCGGCCGGCGGGGGCAGCGCGCCCCCTGGCGGCGGGTGGGAGAACGGGGCCTGACTACCCCCGCCGTGGAGCCCGCGCGCCCCCTACCGGCCGCAACCTCTGCTTGCAGCCTTGGGCATTGAAGCCGCCGGGGGATGGGGAGCCGCCCCCAGCCTCCATTCGTTCATTCATCGGATTTACTGAGCGCTTACTATGTGCACAGCACTGTCCTAAGCGCTTGGAATGGACAATTCGGCAACAGAGACAAACCCTGCCCGATAACGGGCTCCCGGTCTAAACGACAATGGTATTTGTTAAGCGCTTACTATGTGTCGAGCACGGTTCTAAGCGCTGGGGTAACAATAATAATTATGGTATTTGTTAAGCACTTACTCCGTGCTGAGCACTGTTCTAAGCGCTGGGGGAGATACAGGGTCATCAGATTGTCTCACGTGGGGCTCACATTTTTTTAACCCCCTTTTTAAAGATGAGGTAACTGATGCCCAGAGAAGTGAAGTGACTTGTCCACGATCACACAGCAGACAAGTGGCGGAGTGGGGATTAGAACCCACGACCTCTGACTCCCAACCCGTGCTCTTTCCACTAAGCCACGCTGCTTCTCTAAGTAGATACAAGGTGATCAGGTTGTCCCACGTGGACCTCACCATCTTAATCCCCATTTTACAGATGAGGGAACTGAGGCACAGAGAAGTTAAGTGACTTGCCCAAAGTCACACAGCTAAGTGAGGGAGACAGGATTAGAACCCACGACCTCTGACTCCCAAGCCCGGGTTCTTGCCACTGAGCCTCTAGCCCCCAGCCTCCGGGCCTTGCCCCCCCTCCCTGCCTCCCTTCCAACCTCCCACAGTGTCCCTAGAGTGCCCCGGCAGCGGCCAGGGCCAGGCAAGCCCGTACCTCCTTGAGATTCTCACTGTTGGGGGTGGTGGTGTCCAGCGCCACCCGGAACATCTCTGCCACGATGTGGTACACAAATTTATACTGCTCCTAGTGAGAAGAAGCGGGGACAGATGAGGGACGTCAGGGGGGAACTCATCTTTTCTGACTCCCCTCACCGGGCCCAGGGGGCTCCCAGCCTGACTGACCTCAGTCAGGCTAAAGCCACCGGACTCTCCCCGGGTCAGAGACAGGAACGGGGAAGGGAGGGAGGAGTGGGAGCATCTTCGCTCACTCATGTTGGGGGGTGTTAGGAGGGAAAACCCCCCTTCTCCTAGGCGGGACCACCTCTGTCTTGCTCTTACCTGGGTCTGCACGGCTGAAGGCCGCTGCCGCCGCATCTCCAGAACGATATCAAAGATGCTGAAATTTGGAGGGATCCTCTGGAGTCGGAGACACGGTGGGGAGAGCAGCTGAGAGAAGGGGTCTCCCCCCTCCCCCCGATACAGCTCATTCACACACACACACACACCACACACCCCACACGCATTCATGGACTGGCACCCGCAAGCACGTCTACACAGGTACACTCACACAAACCCCTCAACTCTTAGGACTGGTACCTGCTTGAGGAGGAGATGGCGAACGTAATCGACGGTGCATATCACACCCGTCCGGCCACAGCCAGCACTGAGAGAGAGGGAGAGGGATAGAGTCAGGGGAGGGGAGGGAAGAGGGAACTGAGAGAGAGTGAGGACTCAAGGAATGGGCTGGGGAGAGATTTCAGGAGGTGGAAGGGGACGGTGGTGCCAAGTCAGGAGAGGTGGGCCTGTGATGACCCTGGCCTGGGGAAGGGACTCTAATTCGGGAAGGGCTATGAGTTTGGGGTTAAGAGGAGGGAGAGAGGGGATCTCATACCTGCAGTGTACACAGAGAGGGGCAGGATCATCCCCCTTGGTTCTCCGCGCCTCCTCCACCATGGACAGGAAGTGGCCCGTGTTGTCAGGAATGCCCCGGTCTGGCCACGCCATATAGTGAAACTGGCTCAGTGTTCGCGTGTCCTACCAGTCCCGACAGACAGATTATGGGCCTTTCTCCAGGACCCAGCTCCCACCTTTCCTTATCCCCCGGTCCACTCCCCAAGATCTAGGGGCACCCAGATGGCTTTAACGTAGAAGATAGTCTCCTGGGAGTTGGGACTGGGGACACCGTCCTATGGGACCTCTGCTGAGAAGGCCCAGCTTGGTATGGGGGGCAGTAGCGATGAATGTTAATCCAAAAGTTTGGTCACATGGAAATAATTTTTAAAAATGTACTAACTAAAAACAAAAAGAGTTTTAACAGGGAAGCAGTGTGGCCTAATGGAAAGAGCTCGGGTTTGGGAGTCAGAAGGACCTGGGTCTAGTCCCAGCTCTGCCACATGTCTACTATGTGGTCCTGGGCAAGCCACTTAACTTCTCTAAGTCTCAGGTACCTCATCTGTAAAATAGGGATTAAAAACTGTGAGTTTTATGTGGGACGTGGATTTTGTCCAACCTCATAAGCTTGTATCTACACCAGCGCTTAGTGCAGTGCCTGGCACATAATAAACCCCTAACAAATACCATTAAAAAATAACCCCATTATCAACTGTGTTAGCAATAAAATTCTGGAAGTATAAAGACAAAGGAACGGCAGAGAAAGCTCTTTCCAACAGGCATCAGTCTGCAGTTGGCACATATATGTATAGCTGGCATTGTTTAGTCTTATCCTGACTCCGAGCAGCCCCACTGGCTGCTTGATGACAAACCCTAACAGTTTCAGAATCTTTACACTAGCTTCATTACTTATAACCAGAGAAGAAAATGAGGTGAAGAATTTGGCAAATTTGGCTGCGCATTTCTAGTGAGCTCAGAGCCTTTACCCCTGACGTATTCACCACACGCTTTGAGGTGAAGGGTCCCTATTCGTCAGACTCCCCTCCCCTCCAGTCCCTTCCTCTTGAGTGGGGATTGAGCTCTGACTCCCTGACAGAAGCAGGGGGAGGGAAAGGGCCGGGGATCGGGAGAGATTCCTTGGGACTGGACTGTAGCTTCCCACGCTTACCCTCTGGAAGGTGACGGTCATAGACCGCAGCAGCACATCCGGGTTCAGCTGCTTTTCCCTTGTCTTCCCAGCATAAGAACCAGGGGACAAAGCCACAGAGAGGAAAGGAGAAGAGAGTTGTAAAGTTGCAATGATGCAAACCAGTTTTAGGCGACCTCTTCCTGCCCGCCTTACTCCTCTCCATGTCCCCTGGAGAAACACCCCCCCCACCCCCCACCCAGAGCTCGGTCCCCATTTACCTGGACGACAGAGAACGGTCCGATCTGGAGCGGTTCCTGCTCCAGGGGCCAGTAACGCTCACATTTTTTCTGGGGAGGGAAGGAAGGTGAGAGCTCCAGAGCCCACAACCAAGGTGGATGGTCATGACACTCACTGTCTCCAGAGATGGAGACGGGTCCCCAAGAAGAGACTGGATTTCGGACATAACCGCGAAGGTCCAGATGACAGCCACAGCAGTGATGGAGCAGAGCTGGAGGGGGCCAGCGGCCAAGGAGAAAGGCTGGGGTGAGGAGAATCACACAGAGAAGAGGCCGGGAGGGCAGCGATGAGGACTGGGGGACAGAGGTGAGGTTGTGGGAGAGGGGGGCCAAGGGAATAGAGGTTGAGCGTGGGGGGGAAGGGAGAGCAGGACCAGGAGTCCGTGAGGGGAGCCGGGAGGACTGTTAGGGGGCTGAGGGACATAAAGGGGACCCAGAAGGAGAGCGAGGACAGCAAGAAGAAGAGGGATAGAGGAGAGAGCGAGGCGTGGGGGCGGTGTTGACGAACTCTCACCTTGCCATTCTCAAACTCCCTACAGGCCATGATGATCACCTGAGGAAGGGGTGAGGCATCAGCCCAAGAAGGGAAAGGACAGGCCTCATTTTACTTGGCCACTTCTTGGATTCACCACGTGGTCCCTCCGCCCGTGCCGGTCTCCCAACTACACTGACCTTCACGTGGTACTGCCAGATCATCCTCCAGAATTCCAGCAAGGTGTGAGCCAGTGGTCCTTGAGTGGCTATGTAGCCCTTCCGCCCATCCACTCCCTGAGTGCACAGAAAGGGTCAGCAACATATTGGGAACAAGACATTCTACCCCTGGAGGTCCCCATCCCCTCTCCTGTTCAATGCAGAATAGGGATCGGGGAGGCCCCAGGCTGGTCATCAGGAAGAGAACCCAGTTCCATGGGTCTCCAGCCCCAGCCCTTAATAATTATGGTACTTGTTTAAGCGCTTACTATGCGCCAAGCACTGTTCTAGGCACTGGGGTAGTTACAAGGTAATCAGGTTGGACACCGTCCCTGTCCCACATGGGGCTCGCATTCTTAATCCCCATTTTACAGATGAAGTAACTGAGCCCCAGAGAAGTGAAGTAGCTTGTCCAAGGTCACACAGCAGACATGCGGCAGAGCTGGGATTAGAACCCAGGTCCTTCTGACACTCAGGCCCGTGTTCTAGCCACTAAGACACTCTGGCCTCTTCACAGCTGGAGAGGAGGCAGCTGGTTCAGGAGTAGGGCCTGGCAACCTGGAATGCCTAGGTGGGGAAGTGTTCACGATCAGGGCCTCATCTAGGGAGAAGCTTCCCCTCCCACCATGGCCTGTCCCGGCTTCCCCCAAGTCCTCCAGCCTTGGGAGACCTGGATGAAGTTGGCGTTGATGTAGTCTGTCTGCCCATCCTCCTCCAACAGGGCCAGGGGCACCCGGGTCTGGTCATCTGGCGGGGAAGGGGAAAGAGCTGGAATCAGGCCAGCCGAGGGCTCCCACCCCTACCCGGAGGTGGCCGATCTAGGGTTGACCAGAGTTGTTGAGACTGAGAAACTGAGGAGCGAGGGAGGTGGGGGAGAGAGCCAGTGTGGGATGTGTGTGTATATGGGGCGGGGTGGGGGGTGGAGGACAACTCTAAGGACCCAGTAGAGATCAGGCTGAGGGTTGGTTAAGCTAAACTGAAGATGGAAACCAGCAAATCTTTCCCCATTCCTCCCTCTACCCACACTCTCCCTCCCTCTGGCCCTCTCCAGTGGTCTCAGAGAAGACCAACCCCCATCCACCACCACCCCAACCCAATTTCCCCCTGAACACACAGGAAAGCCCCCTTCTCTTACAAGGCAGGATGTCTTTGTATCGGTTTTTTTTCAGGTTGTCTTTGCTAGCGCCTGTCTCCATGGAGAAGTTACTGTCCCCTCGCCACGCAGCTGAACGGTTCCGGATGTCCTGACCAGAGAACCACCACACGTGAGCTGGCCCTGGGCCAGGGGACAGAAAGCCCAGCGCAGCTCCCCACAGGCCCCACATGCGGCAGGCCCGAGGGGGAGCCCGCTGGGCCGGACTCCGAGAGCGGCCTGGAGGAGTGGGAGATGGAACATCCCCTTTCTGCCGAAGTCATGGTCGAGCCCATCTCGGGGCAGCGAGGGCTCTTCCTCTGCAGCTCTCGAGCTCAGCAACACTGCAGCAACGAGGGCTGCTTCCTCGCTGCTCTTCTCCCAAAACCCGATCCTCGGCGATGTCTCCCCTCCATGCCAGGTTCTGTCCCGTGTTTGTTTTCCAGCCCCTCGAGGGCTCCCCCTTAATCGTAATCATAATCCTGATGTTTGTTAAGCCCTCACTATGTGTCAAGCACCAAACTAAGGAACTAAGTGGGTAGATACCGAATATTCAGAGGGACAGTCTCTGTCCCACATGAGACTTCTGGCCTAAGTAGGAGGAAGAACAGGTATTGAATCCCTATTTTAATGAATCGGTCAACTCAAGAGGGCAGACCACAGTACTAAGAGCTTGGGAGAGTACAATGCAAAATGATTAGTAGACCCGTTTCCTGCCCACAATGAGTTTAAAGTCTCGAGGTGAGGAAATGGAGGCACAGAGAAGTTAAGTGACCTCCCTGAGTTGGGGTTAGAACCCAAGTCCTCCGACTGGCCAGGACTGTGGTCTTTCCACCAGGACACGCTGCTTCCCTCCTTCCCTTCCCTTATCCCAGGGTCCAACATGACAGCCATTTCTGGGCTCCTCTTGTAGTCTGGGGAGGAAGGGAGGGAGGGAGAGGCTGGACTTCTGAATTTTCCGTGCCATGTCGGAGGGGGTTTCCTTGGGGTAACTATCATCGTGGGAGGGAGCGTTTCTCCAGAAGCGGGAGCTGCGGAGGACCCATCCCATTCCCCCATAGGCGTCCCATTCCCCCATAGGCAGCACCAACCTTACCTGATGGCTTAGTGGGGAAGTGGTTTGAGGCTGAGAGGGGACCAGGCGACAGTGGACAGTGGCTAGGTGGCTCCGGAGGAACTCCCCCTCCCAGGCAGGAGCCCCTGCTCTGGGAACAGGAGGGTGACTGAGTCTGGAACCACGTGGAGCTCAGTGTGCCCGTCATGCCAGCGGGAGCCAAGCAGCCAGTCTCCCAACTGCTTTTTGAGATGCTGCCGCCCTCTTGGGTCCCGGTAAAACCGGCTGCGCAGCCCTCCCCCAGGCCAGTTCCCTTCCAACCCCCTCCCCCAAGCACCGGCTGGGCTGGTTCTGCCACCTGCAGCGGGGGCAGAGGAGACGTCGTCTTCCCAATTAGGAGAACCTCAACCTCTAGGGTGGTGGAGGACAGCGGGGTCACGAAGGCCTGGCCAGCCCTGCAGAGCCAGGAGCGCCCACCGCCGAGCGCCCCCTTTTGGCCTCGCAGCCCTTGTCCCCGGCCCAGTTCCCAGGGCACACTCTGAGCCTGCTGCAAAGTGGGCTCTCGGGAGGATCGCCCCGCTCTGCCCTTCTTGGAGCCACAGCTCCCACCTCCTGCCCAGGGGACGTGCCCTTGGAGCAGTCCAGCCGGCGGCCCAGTCACGCTCCCCAGACAGTGAGCTGTGGGGGCCAGCACAGCTTTTCCGTAAGTACGAGCCCTGAGTGATGGGGGCAGAGTCGGTGGGGGAAGGAAGATTCTGGAAACACTGAGGCCGAGCGAAGAATCAAGGTTGGGGGTGGAGGGCGGGGAATCCGGCTCCGATTCCCTGGACTCTACCCACCCCCTCTTGCTGCCCTGTCATGGTTTTGGGACTCCCTCTTGTTTCCCTACTTTTCCTACCACCTTCACCTCCTTTGGTGAGGAGGAATAGGGGGCCCCTCAGAAAGAGACCCCTGCAGAAAATGCCAGCTCAGTAGGCTCACCACTGCTACGTTCACCCTTGGGAACCATCACCTTCTCCCCCAGAGCCCAAACTCCTGCTTCACAGCTCTTTGCAGCCCCCGGCTTCCCACATCTCCACAAAGGCGTCCCTAGCTCCTCCAGTCTCCTCCAGGTCTTCACTGGCAGAAGAATGTCCTGTTCACCCCCAACCCCGTCCCCGTTCCCCCAGGTAAGCTAGAGCCCCTCATCTCTCAGTTCTTTTTACCAGACCGGCTCCCTCCTTGCAGCTCCCAGCCTGAGGTGCTTCGGGTGGGAAGGTGCGGAGCAGCTGGGTGGGGTCCCCAAGAAAGTCACTGGAGAGATGGGAAGGGAGCAGACAAGAAGAATAGAGAATAAAATGGAAAGAAAAAGGAGGAGGAGAACGATGGGAGGAGGAAAAGGGAAAATAGGGTCCAGGGAAGGAGGGAGAGAGAGGGGAAGAAAGCAAGCAGGAGATAGAGGGGGGAGAAGGAAAAAGAGGCGTATCCGAAGAGAAGTATCAGTAAAAGAAGAGAGTATCAGAGCAGGTTGCGAGCAGAGAACTGTGAGAATGGAGGAAACTGGGAAAGGGGCTATGTATCCCTGTCTTGGACTTGAGGGGAGTCAAAGAGGGGAACTGGGGATCCTTGGAGACCCAAGGGGGAGGGGCGGCTAGAACTCACGTTGAACTCCCCGGCGATGACTGCCTCCTCCTGCCCACCCCGGGCGTCCACCTGGGCCAGGAAACCCCGCACGTTCTCCAGGGAGCGGCTCATCGTGGGGGCCCCGGGGCCAGAGGGCGGGCCAGGCGAGTGGCCCCAAGCTGGGGGAGCAAACCAGGAGCAGCCCAGGTAGGCGGGAGACTGAAGGGGAAGTGGAGAGTCTGACAGCGGCCAGAGCTGGGGGACCGCCCAGCCTAGGCCTCACAGCCAATGGGAGCTGGGAGGGGGGGCCAGGAGGGAGTGGGGAGGAGAAATTGGGGTGGGGGGGTGGAGGAGGGGGAGAGGAGGAGGGAGGACAGGCCCTAACCTAGCCAGGGACACCTCCAAAGCCCTGACAGGATCAGAGTGGGAAGGAGTCGGTCCTCAGGGTGAGGGGCTGAGAGAGCTCCAGCCGGCCCCTTCTCCCTCAAGGCAGTCCTGACTCTCCAGAGCTGCCGAGGAGAAGGCTCGCAGGTCTCTGGGGCTTCACTGACCCTGAGAATTGTAAAAGGGAAGGTTCTCACGGCCCCGGAGCTGCCCTCGGCCTGAGGTTCCCGCTCGACCCTGGCGGACGGGGATAACATCCCGGACGGCTCCAGGACCCCGCTCTCCCAACTCGTTCACTGTGCAGCTGTTCGGGGAGCTTTCGTCCTCATCCCGGCAGGAGCTGGAGCTCTCAGACAGGCGAGGAGAAGTCAAAGGATCAGGGCCTGAGGTGGGAGCCTGGGGAGGCAGGCTGGGGTGTGCAGGCAGGCCGGGTTTGGGGGAGGGGAGTTTCTCTCCCCTTGCTTCTCCTTTCAGAATTCCTCAGTAGCACCCTGCTTCTCCACCACTCTCTGGGCTTAGGCTCTTCACCTGCTCCGCTTCTCGGCCTCCCTCCCCGGGCATCCATCACCCTCCAGTTCCACAGTCTCTGCTACCGTAGTAATAATGTCCCCTCTCCTCAGACAGCTCTGCTTACCCTTCTTCACTGCTGTGACACCCCAGGCGAGCTGAAGGAGGCTGATCCCAGAATCTGAACAGGATTCTAGACAACAGACTTGGACAGGGACATCCCTCTAGAAGTCTCTAGAACTCCAGCCATTCTTCCTCCTGTTCTTGGCCTTCCCCAAACCCTACAGAGGTGGGGGGAGTGCTATTACCCCTGTCCCTAATCTACCCTAATATCTGTCTTCCCCCTGTAGACTGGAAACTCCTTGTGGGCAGGGGTCACATCTACCAAACTCTGTTGCGTTGTATTCTCTCAAGCATTTAGTTCGGTGCCCTGCACACAGTAAGCGCTCCGTAGAAAAACACTGATTGGCAGGGCCTTGAGGAGAGAGTACTGGGTGCTGTGAGAGCACATCAGAAATTTGGACAGCATGGTATGAGTAGTGGCCAGTGGGACTCTGATCTCATCTTTCCTCTCTCTTTCTCTTTTTAATAGTACTTGTTAAGCACTTACTTTGTGCCAGGCACTGTACTAAGTACTGGGGTAGACGCAAGAACATCAGGTTGGACACAGTCCCAGTCCCACACTAGGCTCACAGTTCGAATCCCCTATTTACGGATGAGGTAACTGAGGCACAGATAAGTGAAGTGACTTGGCCAAGGTTACCCAGCAGACAAGTGGCAGAGCTGCTATAAGAACCCAGGTCCTTTGACTCCCAGGCCCTTTCAACTCGGCCCAGTTGCCTCTCCCACCTAGATTACACAGCAACATTGAAGCAGTTCTTTGAGCCCAGTCCATCCCCAGAATGAATGGAGGGGATGAGGGAGAGGGTACAACTTGCTCTCTACACTAAAGAAGTAACCCCTACCCCCTCCAATTCCTGAACTCTAATGTCCCACACCTTGTGCCCTTTGAAGCTGGCAGCAGACAAGAAGGTGGGGCAGGGGCTGGTGAAGGTGCAGAGGGCAGTCATCTCAGCTGCAAGCCAAAACAGATTCATTCATTCGATTGTGTTTACTGAGCACTTACTGTGTGTAGAGCACTGTACTAAGCGCCTGGAAAGTACAATACAGCAATAGAGACAATCCCTGCCCACAACGGGTTTACAGTCTAGAGGGGGGAGACCAGGGGTTGGCACGGAGACAGGTGAGATGGAGGCCCAGTGAGAAAGCACCAGAGGAACAGAGTGTGTGGGCTGGGATGGAGAAGGAGAGAAGGGAGGTGAGGTAAGAAGGGGCAAGGTGATGAAGAGCTTTGAAGCCAATAGTGAGGATGAGAAGCAGCATGGCATAGTGGATAAAGCCCAGGCCTGAGAGCCAGAAGGACCTGGGTTCTAATCCCAGCTCCACCACTTGTCTCCTATGTGACCTTGGGCAAGATGTTTCACTTCTCTGTGTCTCAGTTCTCTCACCTGTAAAATGGGGATTAAGACTGAGAGTCCCACTTGGGACACGGATGGAGTCCAACCTGAAGAGCTTGAATCTACCCCAGTGTTTAATACAGCATCTAGCCCCTAGTAAGTGCTTAACCAATACCATAAAAAAAGAAGAAAAAAGCCACAAAGACAGTCCTAGATATCTAGGTGCAGAAGAGGTGGTCCTAAGTCCAGGTCCTGTGAAACCCAAGTAAACAGGAACTGGCTCAGTTGGTTCCCTGAGCAAACAACCTTATCAGCCGGTGCTTTGGTTATGGAAAAAGGGAGTCTCGCCCTCTCTACTGAACAGGGTCAGAGTTTGGCTTCCCTATTTGTGAGCAAGGCCAGGTCTGCGTCTAGAGGAACGTGGGACTGTGAAGTTCCTCTTCCAGGCTTTCAGCTGACCTCAGAGAAACCACTTCCCCTCTCCAAGTCCCCACAGCCACACAAGAGGTGAAGGAAGAAGTAAATGGCCCCAAACCCTTGTGGGAATGGGGAGAGGCAGGGAGTCTCCCCTCCTCTTTAGATGGGATCACTCAGCCGAACTCCCTCTCCAGACTGTTGATGGCTGCTGTCAGTTTGGGAGGTGGAATGGAGGAGGGGGCTAGCAGGGTCGATCAGCTGGTAGAGGTTTCATGTCAGCTGGCCTTCGGTTGGCACACCTTCAATCTTCCCGTTGCTCTCACCTGTCATCAGGTAACTCATTCAAAATTTCTTTTTTTTTTTTTTGTCCTTACTTGCCCTGCTTACCCCAAGCCTCTTATCCCCTCCCTCTCCAACTGCCTTTCAACTTTCTGTTACTCTCACCACGATTTTTTTAAGCATCACCCTCCCTATCTCAGTCTCCTGCTCTCATGCCCGCTTACTTGATCTACCATCCTTTCCCTTCTGCATCGTCTACGCCCTTGGATCTGTGACCTCCGGGCACAGGGACAGATATTTGCCCCACTCTCATCTCTGCAGCACCTATGGACATATCTTTAAATTAAAAATTACTTCTTTATATTAATGCCTGCCTCCCTGTCTAGAACTTAAGCCCCATGTCGACAGGGAATGTTTTTGCTAACTCTGCTGTACTCTACTCTCCCAAGTGCTTAGGACAGCATTCTGCACTTAGTAAGTACTCAATAAATACTATTGAGTGACTGATCCTCGAAACCAGCACTTATCACAGTAGTCTGCAGACAGTAGGGGCTCAATAAATATATCATTGATTGATTACATTTCTAGCTCCTCAGGGAGCCTATGTCTCTTCTCTCCCCATCCTCTGGCATGATCCCCTAAAGCTCAGGCTGTGACCCCTTTAAAAAAAATTTGGTCCTGCCTTCCCTATCCCTTTTCAGTCTCACAGTTCCTGCCTGAGACCCTCAGAGTTGCAGGGATGGATTGGGACCGAGCTGGGGGAAGGGGAGTGGTTATCTCCTTCCAGGCCACACAGCTCCTTGCCCTGTCCCTACGGCTTGGAGGGCCTGGGTAGCGTGGGCTGAAAGGGAATAACTGTGTGAGAGTGAGGGGCTTTGACAGAAAGGGACAAGTTTACAGAAGTAAATGTCGGTGAGTTTGGAACACCTGAAAAGCAGTGTGGCCTAGTGGAAAGACCACGGGCCTGGGAGTCAGAAGGACCTGGGTTCTAATCCTGGGTCCGCCACATTTCTGCTCTGTGACCTTGAGCAAGTCACTTAACTTCTCTGGGCCTCAGTTACCTCATCTGTAAAATGGGGATTAAGACTGCGAGCTCCATGTGGGACAGGGACTCTGCCAACCTGATTAACTTGTATCTCCCCAAGTGCTTAGTACAGTGCTTGGCATATAGTAAGCATTTGACAGATACCATAATTATTTATTATTGATTTAACATCTGGTATGACCAATTGGAGAAGAGGAGGAATGTGAGCCGTTGTTGGATAGGGATTGTCTCTGTTGTCGAATTGTACTTTCCAAGCACTTAGTACAGTGCTCTGCACACAGTAAGCGCTCAATAAATATGACTGAATGAATGAATGAAAATGGGAGAGCCATGCGTACAAAAGTTTAAAGGAAGGTGGGTTGAGAGAAGGAGGATACGTTTAGCCTAGTGGAGAGCATGGGGAACTGGGTACTAGTCTCAGATCTGCTACTTGCTTACCGTGTGATCTTGGGTAAGCCACTGGACTTTTCTTTGCCTCAGTTTCCTCCTCTCTAAAATGGGAATTCAGTATCTGTTCTTTCTTCTATTTAGACTGTGAGCCCATGTGGGACAGGGACTGCATCCAAATTAATGATCTTCTACCCACCCAGTGTTTAGTAGAGAGCTTGGCACATACTATGTACTTAAATATCACAATTATTAATAATTAAAAAAATTGTTTTCTTCTGAGCACGGTCCAGCTGAGCAGATATCTCAGTTTCTTGGCTCTTAGGAATCCTTTATATCTTCAACGGTTGGGGTAGGGAGAAATCAGCCTTTGCAACCATCCTAGGGAGAGAGGGGAGAGATAAACCCCAATAGTTGCCTTTCCCAATCACTCAATTCATCAATCACTCATATTTACTGAGCACTTATGGTGTGCAGCACACTGCACTGATGGCTCCCAGATGCTACCTGCCAGGCCTTCCTTTATTGCTTGCCCTTTCAGCTGTGTGACTGTGGGCAAGTCACCTCACTTCTCTGTGCCTCAGTTCCCTCATCTGTAAAAAGGGGTTTTAACTGTGAACCCCAGGTGGGACAACCTGATGACCCTGTATCTACCCCAGTGCTTAGAACAGTGCTCTGCACATAGTAAGCGCTTAACAAATACCAACATTATTCATTATTATTAAATGTATATTTCTAGGTATGTTCCTATGGGGCTTATCTCCCTCATCAGATTTTAAATTCTTCAAGGGCAGGGATTTTGGATTCCAGTCGATCATATTATCAAGCGCTTACTGTGTGCAGAGCACTGTACTAAGTACTTGGGAAGGTATAATATAACCGAGTTGGTAGACGCGTTCCCTGCCCACCGTGAGCTGACGGTCTAGAGGGAGGAGGCCGATATTAATATAAATAAATTATGGACGTGTACACAAGTGCTGTGGGGCCTTGGAAGGGGTGAATAAAGGGTGGAAATCCAAGTGCAGTTTCCACCTTTTGAGGACTTCTGCGGTGTTTAGTGAGGGGAGGCAGTGCGATCCAGTGGAAGGAACACAGGACTGGGTTTCAGGAGACCCGGATTCTAGTCTCAGTTCTGCCACTTGCCTTCTGTGTGACCTTGGACAAGTCATTTAGCTTCTTTGTGCCTCAGTTTCCTCATCTGCCCAGCAGAGACCAAATACTTGTTCTCCTACCCTTTAAATCCGTGAGCCCCATGAGGGACAGGGACTGTGACTGATCTGATTACCTTGTAACTACCCCAGCTCTCAGCACAGTGCTTGACACATGTAGTCAGTGCTTATCGAATGCCATCATTATGTGCTTAGTGTTCAGTCAATACTGTTGAAGGTGATGACCCAAGGAGAAGCAGAGGAGGTTCCTCGGTCAGGTTCCTCATTCAGGCTGCAGCAAGAAGATGCTTCTTCTGATTCAAGGACAGGTAATAGCAGGAGCCTTCCCATTAGTGAACTTCAGAGGTAAAGAGGGAAAGTGAAAGGGACCTGGGGATAATGTAGGGCCTGCGCGTGGCTTTCAAGCAAAAGACTGTTTTCCTCTTTCTGGACTCAATTCCTGGAAGGGTGGGATTGGCAGTTTTGTTTAGTCAGTCAATGGTTACTATGTACAGAGCACTCTTCTACTTCCAGGGCTTCCAGGACCAGGACGCTCATTCTTGGAGGGCTCCATTCCCTCTGCCTTCAAACACACTCGTCTCTCCTATACTAAAAAAGCCTTCTCTGGATCACAGTTCCCATCATCTTCTTTCCCAGCTCATATTGCTGCTTAAACCCCTTGACAGGTGGAAAGCGGCCTCGCGTGACCAGCTTATCTTGCATCTCCTCATGCGCTTAGTACAGTGCTTGGGACAGAATAAGCGCTTAGCAAATTCCACAATTATTATACCCTACCCCCTCCTCACTGTCCTCATTTCCTCTCTTCTTGACCCAGGACAAACGGGTCTTTATTTCCTTAGCTGTACAAGGTCACCAATAACCATCTCAAAGCCAAATCCAACGGACTCCATTCTGTCCTAACCCTCCTTGACCTGTCAGCCACCTTTAACACAATTAATCGCGCTCTCCTCTTCGAAGTTCTATCAGACCATGGTTTTGCCTTTATGGCACTCCCTTGGTTCTCTTCCTACCTCTGACTGCTCCTTCTCACTTTCCTTTACTTGTTCCTCTTCCTCTGTTAGGGATTGAGAAGCCCCAGCCTTTGTCCACCTGGATCTCTCACTGGGCCTAAAACTGAATTTGTCTTCCCTTTTAAACCCACTTCTCCCCTGCTGACATTCCCCCTGCCGCTGATAAAACCACTCAGAGGACTCTCTTAGTCCTCACGGTCCTTGTGTTCACATTCAATCAACTGCTAGATCCTGGGTCCACCCTCTTCCTCTCCACCCATCAACCATCACTTTACTTCAAACTCTTGCCTTATAAAGATCAGAATCCTGTATCGGTTCCTCACTGTTCTCCCAGGCTCCAGCCTCACAAGCACTCAATAGTATTTGAGGACCTACTACATGCAGAGCACTGTATGAAGCACCTGCGAGAATACAAAAGAATTAGGAGACACGATCCCTGCCCTCCAGTAGCTTGTAAATTAGTGGGAGAGATAGACACTAAGTAAATTACAGCTAGGAGGAGGTAATTTATATAGTATAAATATAAATATAGTATAAATGTTGATATGGTAATTTACCAACACAAGTGCTAAGGGAGAGGGAGAGGCGATGAGCACCCAAGGGCTTAGGTGACTGTTGAAATGTCAGTCGAAGAGATACTGAGCGAGGGATGAGAAATTAATAATTGGAAGCCTGGTTTCAGAATGTCTTTGATGATGGACAGAGCTGTGGCCTGCTGGATATGAAAGGCGAGGGAGATCCAGGGAGAAGGGAAGGTGTGATCAAGAGGTCAGTGGCGAGAGAGGAGAGCAGGGCAAAATGAGTATTTTAGGTGGAGAGGAATGAAATGGGTGAGCTGGGGTGTAGTGGAAGAGAAGTTTGTAGAAATGAGGGGGACGGGAGCCCCTGAATGGTCAGGAACTTCTGCTTGATTTGGAGAAAAACGGGAACCATTGAAAGTTTCTGAAGAGCGGCAGGGGTGTGTGCAGAATCAATCAATAAATCATATTTACTGAGCGCTTAGGAAGTGCAAAACATTGTGCTAAGCTCTTGGAAAAGGACAACAGAGTTGGTAGACGTGTTCCCAGCTTACGGTATGGAAGAGACGGACATTTATATAAACAAATCTATCATTTATAGATACGTACTTAATGGGTTTGGGAATTTTCTCTCCTCCCCTATTTTCAGGGCGGCTCTGGGGTTAGTGGAAACTTTTGGTCAGGCCAGGGAAGTCCCATCCCAACTTCGCTCAATCAGTGGTATTGACTGAGCGCGGAACATGTCTACCAAATCTGTTTACACCGTACTCTCCCAAGTGCTTAGTACAGTGCTCTGCTTCCTGAATACAGTAAGCGCTCAATAAATAAGATTGATAACCAAGGCACCTGGGTCTCTCTCTTTAGCACTTTATCATCCCTTCCCGAGCCCCAGAGCACTTATGTACATATCCATCTGTAGTTTATTTTAATGTCTGACGCTCTCTCTGGTCTGTAAGATCCTTATGGGTAGGGATTTTGTCTGCCTACTTCATTTCACTGTACTTTCTCTAGTGCTAAGAATAGTGCTCTGCACTCAATAATAAGCACTGAAATACCGTTGACTGATAAAGGGAAATTGACATAAAAGTCATTGACAACAGGCTGCCTGGAGAATGATGATGATGTTGGTATTTGTTAAGCGCTTACTATGCTCAGAGCACTGTTCTAAGCACTGGGGTAGATAAGGGTAATCAGGTTGCCCCACATGGGGCTCACAGTTTGAATCTCCGTTGTACAGAAGAGGAAACTGAGGTACAGAGAAGTTCAGTGACTTGCCCAACGTCACACAGCAGACAAGTGGCGGAGCTGAGATTAGAACCCATGACCTCTGACTCCCAAGCCCGTGCTCTTTCCACTGAGCCACGCTGCTTCTCATGTGAAGCAGAAGGAGAAGGAGCATGGCCTAGTGAAAAGAGCATGGGTCGGAGAGTCAGAAGGCCTGGGTTCTCATCCCAGCCCTGCTCCTTGCCTGCTGTGCGACCTTGGGCAAGTCACTTCACGGGGCCTCAAGTCACCTCATCTGTAAAATGGGGATTAAAGCTATGAGTCCCATGTGGGACATGAACTGTGTCCAGACGGATTATCATTTATCTATTCCAAGACTTAGTACAATGCATGGCACATGGTAAGTACTTTAATACCATAAAGAAATGTTCAACGAAAGATGAGGTTTCATACTATTTAACACTCAATGAGGGGTGGTATAGGAAGGCTTGGGGCACCGTCACAGCTTGCTCCCCGGTAAACTCAAGCCAGTTGAAGGTTTTTAGTGCAAAAATTCTCCCACCTTCCTTCTGCTCCCTTTGAGAAGCAGCGTGGCTCAATGGAAAGAGCCTGGGCTTGGGAGTCAGAGGTCATGGGTTCAAATCCCGGCTCAGCCACCTGTCAGCTGTGTGACTTTGGGCAAGTCACTTTATGTTTCTGTGCCTCAGTTACCCCATCTGTAAAATGGGGATGAAGACTGTGAGCCCCACGTGGGGCAACCTGATCACCTTGTATCCCCCCCAGTGCTTAGAACAGTGCTCTGCACATAGTAAGCGCTTAACAAATGCCATCATCATTATTATTATTATTGTGGAAAGGACACAATCCGATGATGCACAGTGCAGAAACCCAGCCTCCTCTTCGGGGGGAAGACTCTCCCCCGATTAGACTGTCAGCTCGTTGTCGGGCAGGGATGGTCTCTCTCTGTTGCCTTGAGTCGATTTATTGCTATTGTTCTTGTCTGTCCGTCTCCCCCGATTAGACTGTAAGCCCGTCATAGGGCAGGGACTGTCTCTATCTTTTACCGATTTGTTCATTCCAAGCGCTTAGTACAGTGCTCTGCACATAGTAAGGGCTCAATAAATACTATTGGATGAATGAATGGACCATTCTAAGCACTCAGTCCAGCGCTCTGCACAGAATCAGCGCTCAATCAGTACGCTTGAAGGAACAAACGCGACACCGGTATGACATCGAAATTCCACAGCAAACGCCAACGTCCAAACTTTTCTACCTCTGAGGGCGGACCAGCTGGGGCCTTCACATCCAGTTCCCTGAAATCTTGCCGCGCCCGCCATTAAACGGTGGTCGACACCTAAATGATGCTTCTGGCCACCCATCTCCGCCCCACGGGACCGGGGCACCGAGTGGGTGATGGCGACGGGCCCAGGTGGCCACCCTGGCGACCTTAAGCAAGTGGCGTCCCAAATGTCGGTCGCCCACAGCGCCGGGCCGTTGGAAAGAACGCGGGCGGCTTCGTGGCAAGGCTGCCTTGTGAGAGGCCGCAGCGTGGCTCAGCGGAAAGAGCCCGGGCTTGGGAGTCAGAGGTCATGGATTCTAATCCTGGCCCTGCCGCTTGTCAGCTGTGTGACTGTGGGCAAGTCACTTCACTTCTCTGGGCCTGTTCCCTCATCTGTAAAATGGGGATGAAGACTGTGAGCCCTCTGTGGGCCAACCTGATTACCCTGTAGCATGGTGTAGTGGCTAGAGCCCAGGCTTGGGAGTCAGAGGTCATGGGTTCAAATCCCCACTCTGCCACGTATCTGCTGTGTGACCTTGGGCAAGTCACTTTGCTTATCTGGGCCTCAGTTCCCTCATTCGTAAACTGGGGATGAAGACCCGTGAGCCCCAAGTGGGATTACCTGACTACCTTGTATCTCCCCCAGTGCTTAGAACAGTGCTTGGCACATAGTAAGTGCTTAACAAATGCTATCATTATTAATTATTATCATGACCCCAGCGCTTAGAACAGTGCTTGGCACATAGTAAGCGCTTAACAAATGCCATCATTATTAATTATTATCATGACCCCAGCGCTTAGAACAGTGCTTGGCACATAGTAAGCGCTTAACAAATGCCATCATTATTAATTATTATCATGACCCCAGCGCTTAGAACAGTGCTTGGCACATAGTAAGCGCTTAACAAATGCCATCATTATTAATTATTATTAGAACAGTGCCCTGCCCATAGCAAGTGCTTAACAAATACCAATCAAATATCATCGTTATGATTTTTTTGTCCTGACGCCACCCAGAGGGCCGAGGCGCGGGCGGGACCCTTTTCGACCGGCTCGGAAGCGCGGAGGGTTGCCGCGGTCAGAGGGAGGGAAAGGGAGCGGGAAAACGGAGACGGGACGATGGGCCTCGCCTTTCCCGCCTCTTCTCTCCAGAGCGGGCTGCCCAGGCGGCGGCCGGTCCCGTGACGTCACCACCTCCTTCGCGGCCCCCGGCAACGCCGACGCCTTGGGCGGCCGGCCGCTCCCCATTGGCCAGCCCGCGGGCTCCTCGGCCTCCGATTGGCGGAGCCGAAAGGCCGCTCGGGGCCGGATTGGACGGGAGGGGAGGCGGGTCCCGCGGAGGCGCGCGAGGAGTGGCCGCCGGCCCCTAAGGTCCCGCCCCTCTCGCTCGGTGATTGGCTCAGGGGACGAGGCTCCGCCCCCCCGCGCTGTCGGGAGCAGGAAGTGGTGGCGCCGGCGGCCGCTGCGGGCCCCAGGTCCCCCCCCACCCCCTCCCCCACCCCTCCCGCACCCCGGAGCCGGACCCGGGACTCCCCTCCCCCACCAGGTGCGGCGAAGGCGTCGGAGGAAATGGGGGCCTCACTCAGGGACCCCCCCCCCAATGGCTCCCACACTGCGGGGACGAGAGGATGGAAATGGCAGTTTAGGCCTGGGGGGTGGAGACCGTTCCACCAGGGGAGGGTCTCCCCCCCCCCCTGCGGTAGACCGACAGAAGAAGGACCCCCCGCCTCTGACCTTGTCTCTTTCCCACCAGGATAATAATAATGTTGGCATTCGTTAAGCGCTTACTATGTGCCGAGCACTGCTCTAAGCGCTGGGGACATACAGCGTAATGGGGTGGTCATGTTGGTATTTGTTAAGCGCTGACTATGTGCAGAGCACTGTTCTAAGCGCTGGGGGAGATACAGGGTCATGGGGGTGCCCCACTTGGGGCTCCCAGTCTTCATCCCCATTTTCCAGATGAGGTCACTGAGGCCCAGCCAAGTCCAGTGGCTTGCCCGCAGTCAGCTGACAGGTGGCGGAGCGGGGATTAGAACCAGTGTCCTCGGACTCCTAAGACCGGGCTCTTTCCATAAGCTTTAACGGGATGGATTTACCTCTCAGGGATAAAAGGAAGTCCCTGATGCTCCGGGAGGGAAACTGAGGCACAGATAAGAGGCTCACTCCCGAGATCGAGGGGACGGTGGGCGGTAGATTCATCCCTACGGACCAAATTGGCGTGTGGCCCCGGTCGCCATATGACTTGGATTATCGCGTCTCCCGGGCGTTCCACGGGCAGATTAACCTGGCCGGGTTTTCTCACTCTCTGCCGCCTCCGAACCCCTTTCCAGCTGGACTTTTGTGAGGCTAAGTGAGATCGGGAGGTAGGATGCGGGCCGAGTATTAGGTGGGGGGCGTCTTCCTTCTACGTTTGCCTTTCCGCGTATCGTAGAGTCGGCCTCACTCTTCCCGAAGTGGAAAACGCACGAGGAGTTTCAAGCGTTTAAACGGCTGCCCTGTGGAGATACCCCATCCGAAGGACAGATGACATTCCCAGGACCTGGATGTTCATCTAGCCTTCCCAACCACCGCTTGATCTCCCAGTTTGCCACGCTTGTCTTCCAAGAGGCTGGTAGTTACAGCGGCCTTCTCTCCCTAGGGTCGTCCTGGAATGCGGAGATGGAAGCCGGAGATCCTGCTGCCCCGGACGCAGAAGAGATGGTCCCCGAGGAGACGGGGTTGCCCTCGGGGGACCCTCCCGAGGCGGGGGAGCCTTCGGGGGACCCTGCCGAAACGGAGGAGCCGGCTGCGGGCCTCGAGGAGGCCTCGAGAGATTCTGCCGAGCGCGGTTCGGTGGAGCTAGGTTAGCAGGATTGTGTTCTGGGCAGGTGAAGAGGGAAGTGGCACGCGGTTTAGAGGACGAGATGGAGGAAGAGGTTGATGGAGCTGGGCCGAGCGAATCCTCGGGACAGAAGTATTCAGACCACATCTCCATTTGGCTCGTCCCTCTCTGAGAGAACATTCATCAGCCGAGCAACTTTCTCGGGGCGCCATTGAAGTTAATAGAGAAGTTGGGTGAGGTGGGGGGAGGGGTTGCAGTTGGGAGTCTGTTTTTTCTGCAGAAGGTCCGCTCTTAATTGGCTGATTTTTTTCCCCTCTAAATCCAAGATTCAGAGAGTGGGAGGGCTGTGCTCAGACTCACAAGAAATTGGCAGAGTTGGAATGAAACTCCCAGGACCCCAGTCTTGGAGGTCACGAACCCGTGAAACTAAGTGTAGATAGCGCAGTGGATGTATGCCCGGCTACCTGGGTGGCGGGAGAGAACTGGGCGTCGATAATAGGGTGACGGAAATGAGAACTGATGAGAGGTCTGTTTTCCCAGGTGCAAGTGAGAGTGACCCTACCCTGGAGGGGAAAGAGGTGGTTCAGAGTAATGGGCCTGTGGAACTGGGTCCTGGCCCCGGACCCCCTCAACCCGAGGGGGCCAGTGAAAAGGAGCTCTCTGATTCTGCCTCAACTGACAACACCCTAGAGGACTCCAGCGAGTACTCCCGGCAATCCTTGGGAGTGGGGAGTAGTGTGGGGCTAGAGAAGCCCCCGGGACCTGTTGCCTTGGGGCAGAGGGATGAAGACGTGACGGCAGAGAGCTGGCGGAGCCGCCGAAAGCACGTGTTTGTCCTGAGCGAGGCCGGAAAGCCCATCTATTCTCGCTATGGCAACGAAGAGGCCCTCTCTTCCACCATGGGTGTCATGATGGCGCTTGTATCTTTCATCCAGAGCGGTGATAATGCCATCCGCTCCATTTTCTCAGGTGGGCTTGTCTCTCATCCGCACTCTTCTTAGGGTAGCCCTATTGAGGGCCTCCTGGGGTGGGGTCCTTACGACAGAAGCACCATGGTTTGGGATGGTAGCTCAGGTGGGTCCCTGCACTTTTCAAGCTGGCTGTTCTGTACATCAGATAGTGTTTCTAGGCTGGCCCTTTAGCTTCCGATCTCTCGGCTTTACTGGGAATCCCTTTTTAGACTGGTCTTTTGCGGACAGCGGATTTTGAAGGTGGTTCTCCACCATGAATCCAAAAGTGGCTATAGTTGCCTTGGCAAATTTACGATTCTGTTGCCGAATTGTACATTCCGAGCGCTTAGTACAGTGCTCTGCGCATAGTAAGGGCTCAGTAAATACTAATGAATGATTCTCTTGCCTGCCACCCAGTAAGGGATAAACGTCCTCGCTACTGAATATTTTACCTGCCTCTAAAAAATCAGGTTTAGTCGACAGACTTGGTGACTAACTATCTCTCCCCTTCCCCCCAACCCCCTACCCGCCGCCTCAACAGATGACCACAAGCTGGTGTTTGTGCAGCAAGGTCCGCTAGTGCTGGTGTCGGTATCCCGAACGCTGCAGTCAGAGCAGCAGCTCCGCCAAGAGTTGCTCTATGTCTACTACCAAATTATCAGCATGCTAACCCAGGCTAGCGTCACCCGGATCTTCGAGCGCAAGAAGAACTACGACCTGCGGCGGTTGCTGGCCGGCTCGGAGAAGATCCTGGACAGTTTGCTGGACTTGGTGGAGTGGGACCCCAGTTTCCTCCTGGGGGCCGTGCAGTGCCTGCCTCTGCCCTCCTCCCTGCGGGACGCTCTGGGAGCCCTCCTCCAGAAGGCCATCACCCCCAACCTGGTCTTCTCCATCCTGGTGGCCCGGAGCCAGCTGGTAACCACAGTGCAGGAGCGGGCTGTCATTGAGGATTGCCGCTTGGACCCTGCAGATCTGCATCTGCTGCTCAACCTGATTGGCGCCTCCTCGGCTTTCCAGGCGGGTGAGATCTGGACACCCATATGCCTCCCTCGTTTCAACCCCGATGGCTATTTCTACGCTTACATCTCATACCTGGACCCTGACTGCACCGTCTGCCTCGTCTTGCTTTCCACCGACAAGGAGGCCTTTTATGCCGTGGCGGACTGCAAACGGCGGGTGGAGGAGGGCATGCGGACTCAGAACGCCCTGCAGGCCATCGCCGCCGGCCTGCGCAGCCCCTCCTACAGCGTGGGACTGGTGGGCGTGCCCGACCTGCGACACTTCATGTACAAACCCCTGGACATTCCCGATAACTACCGGCAGCTCCCTCAGTTTACCAGGTACGGTAATCAGTAAGGTGGGGAGACTGCAGGAGAGAACTGGGTTCTGCTCCCTCCTCCTCCTAAATGTGGAGAATTCTGGGCCTCTCCTCACATCCCTAGACTCCAGGAAGCCTGATTTGTCGGATTCTAAATGCCACTGTCAGAATAGAATAACCCACCTCTTTTTCCTCATCTTCTCCCCACCCTTGCCGTGTGGTGAGAGGTAGCCTGAAGTAGGGGTGATGCCACTGGCTTCTTTCAGTTTCTAGCAAGTGTCGTTGTGATGTGCTGAAAGTGGGCGAATGGAGGAGTTGCTGGAACTCCTGGGTTCTGTTCCATCTGGGTCACTCATTTTGCGGGAGCCTGGGTTGGTTACTTCTCTTCTCACTCCACGGCACAGTCATCCCCTACTTACGGAGGGAGGAGGCATGGGTGTTGTGAAAATGAGTGGCTATGTTGACCATCCTAAAATGCTGGAGTCGCGTTCTCACACAGCCCTTGTGAAGGAAAACTCTCACTGGTGGACCTGGAGTCCCCCGCTGTGCTTCTGCCCACATCTGTTTCTTCTGACATTCATTCAATCGTATTTATTGAGCGCTTACTGTGTGCGGAGCACTGTAGAAAGGTAGACGTCATGTTCTCTAATCCTGCCGTGCCATTCTCTCCAAAGCACACATTCTCACAGAAGGAGTCTCTCTCCCCTGACTTTATAAATGGATAGATGAGCAGTGTGCAGTCAGGGCATATAAGCCAGGCAGTGCACGGCCACCCGGCCAAAGGGTAGGGTTCATTCTTCTCTCACAGGTGGCCGCAGATGAGATGAAATAGTCTAGTGTTTGGACACGTGGCCATTTGTGCATTTTTGTCTGCAGCAGCCTGACTCCAAAGGAGAATTTTGACCCCAGCCTTCTTTGAACCGCCTTCTCCTCTGAACTCTGGCTCAGGAATGGAGAAACGGGTGCTCCTGGGAGCTGGGGGTTAGAATCCCCCACCCTCAACCTGCCCAGGCACCCAGACAGGAAGGAAGATCAACTAATTGTATTTACTGAAATAAACCCAGTGGCTTCCCCGCATCACATGACTTTTTTTAAAAACCAGCACATGAAAAGTGGGGTGGGGGAGGACGGGGGGATGTGTGTGTGTGTGTGTAACATATATTGCCAAAATATAAACACTTGATGTTAGTACTGTTCTCTCCATCCTGTCCTGTGCAGGCAGTCGGAATGTTGTTACTGAGTGTGGCGGAGTAGGTTCTCTGCTCGTGGCCACCGCTGGCTTGCTGCATGACTAGGGGAAAGGTCTGTCCCAACTCTTGGCCTCAGTTTCCATGCTGAAACATTCGCTTTCGGCTAATCTGGGTCTAAGCGCAGCAAGGACCTCTGGGTGCAGAGGCTGGAGACATCTAAGGCAGTGTTGCTGTGTAGGTTTGGGGTGGGGCTGCAGGAGGCTACCAACCCTTGATTAGATCCTATGAGGTTGATGCAGATTAAAGCTCTCCATCACCCCTTCCCCCTGCATTTTTATTTTTTTTTTTACAGCTTGGAGCCCATGTCCCTCCCAAGCCATTGTAGATTTATGGGTCTGTCAGAGGATGATTGTTACTAGGGACTCAGATCTTAGCCACTAAGCTCCACTAGACTCTCAGCCCCTTGAGGACAGAGATTGTGTCTGTCAACTCTATTGTACTTTCCCAAGCACTTGAACAGTGCTGTACACACAGTAAGTGCTCAATAAACCCCACTGACTGGGTGGCACAGGAAACGTGAAGTGCTTGACACATAGTAAACGCTTAATAAATATCATAATAGTAATAATATAATAAAGCCAGGTTTCTGCTCCTGTGGATTTTCTACAAGGATGAGCAGAACTTGGATCAGAAAAGTATGGTGCTTCTGCCCAATTTCCCAGACCCTTTGGGTTCATTCCCCTCTCCGGACCTCAGTTTCTTCAGCTGGAAATGGGGAAAAGCTGATCCTTACTTTTTGCCCGCCCTCAGAGAGGATAATATGGCAAATGCAAACATTGGCTTCACTGCCACTGTCCTCTCTTATTTCTCCTCCTAACTCTCTGGCCGCTTATTCTCAGTCTGTTTTGCGGGTTTCTCCTCTGCCTCCAACACCCTAACTATGGGTGTCCTTCGAGGTTCAATTCTGGGGTTCCCCTTCTATTCTCCATCTACACTCACTCCCTTGGAGAACTCATTTGCTCCCATGGCTCAACTACCACCTCTATGCGGACGATTCCCAAATCTCCATCTCCAGCCCTGATCTCTCTCCCTCTCTGCAGTCCTGCATTTTCTCATACCGTCAAGACACCTCTACTTGGATGTCCTGCTGTCACCTAAAACTTAACATGTCCAAAACAGAACTCCTTATCTTCCCCCCAAAACCCTGTCCTTCCCTTCACTTTCCCATCTCGGTAGACGGCATCACCATCGTTCCAGTCACACGAGCCCATAACCTCGGCATTATCCTGGACTTCTCTCTGTCGTTCAGCCCACACGTTCAACTTATCGCTAAATCCTCTCCGTTCAACCTTCACAGTGTTGCTAAAGTCCGCCCTTTCCTCTCCATCCAAACTGCTGCCACCTTAATCCAAGCACTTAACCTATCCCATGTTGAATACTGCAGCAGTCTTGTTGCTGACTTCCCTGCTCCTGTGTCTCCCCACTCCAGTTCGCACTTCACTCTGCTGGCCGGATCATTTTTCCACAAAAATGTTTAGTCGTGTTTTCCCACTTCTCAAGAACCTTCAGTTGTTGCCCATCCACCTCCACAATAAACAGAAACTCCTTGCCATCGGCTTTAAATCAGTCACCGTGCCCCCTCCTACCTCACCTCGCTACTCTCCTACTACAATCCAGCCCGCACACTTTGCTCCTGTGATGCTTCTCAGTGTACCATGATCTTGTCTATCTCACCGCACACGTCCTTCCTCTGTCCTGGAACGCCCTCCCTCTTCATATCCGACAGGCAATTACTCTCTTCTCCCCTTCAAAGCCTTATTGACGGCACAACTTTTCTAAGGCCTCTTTTCCTTTTCTGCCACTCCCTTTTGCGTCGTCCTGATTTCCTCCCTTTATTCACACACCCCCTTCCCAGCCCCACATCACTTATGTACATATTCATCATTAATTTATAATAATAATAATAATAATGTTGGTATTTGTTAAGCGCTTACTATGTGCCGAGCACTGTTCTAAGCGCTGGGGTAGACATAGGGGAATCAGGTTGTCCCACGTGGGGCTCACAATCTTAATCCCCATTTTACAGATGAGGGAACTGAGGCACAGAGAAGTTAAGTGACTTGCCCACAGTCACACAGCCAACAAGTGGCAGAGCTGGGATTCGAACTCATGAGCCCTGACTCCAAAGCCCGTGCTCTTTCCACTGAGCCACGCTGCTTCTCATAATAATGTTGGTATTTGTTAAGCGCTTACTATGTGCCGAGCACTGTTCTAAGCGCTGGGGTAGACATAGGGGAATCAGGTTGTCCCACGTGGGGCTCACAATCTTAATCCCCATTTTACAGATGAGGGAACTGAGGCACAGAGAAGTTAAGTGACTTGCCCACAGTCACACAGCCAACAAGTGGCAGAGCTGGGATTCGAACTCATGAGCCCTGACTCCAAAGCCTCCTCCTCGAGTCTGTAAGCTCGCCATGGGCAGAGAATATGTCTATTGTTATATTGTGCTTCCCCAATTGCTTAGTACAGTGCCGGGCACACAGTGAGTGCTCAGTAAATATGATTGATTGATTGATTGGAGTGTCAGAGCCAACCCTTGAGCCAGCCATGTCTTGCTTTTGCAGCCCTGAAATGGAAGGGCCCTACTGCAGCCAGAGCGAGCGACAACGCCTCTTTGATCTCTATCACTACTTGCACAGCCGCCTCCACAGCAACTCCCGGCCTCTCCGCCTAATCTATCATGTGGCTGAGAAGGAAACCCTGCTGGCATGGGTGAGACCTTGGAGGAAGTGGTTGTGGGGTGGGAGTGGGGCTAGATGAATATATATCTATCTCTATAGCTATAGATATATATATCTCTATCTCTATCTCTCTATATCTATATCTAGATATATATAGATAGATGATCTTTCTCTCTCCATATAGCTCTATATATACAGAGAGGGAGATAAATATATATATAGGGAGGGAGAGAGAGAAAGAAAGAAACAAAGAGATCACTGGGTTGGAAACAGGAGTCTTTGGATTCCATTTCTATTTTCCTTCAGGTTTTTCTCCTTGAATAACAGAAAAAGGACGTGCCGGGGGTGGCCATTAATGAGAAGCTGGGTGGGTTGCTGACCTCAGTTTAACCTGGGGTGATATAACTGGACCAGGATTCAATCAAGGTTTAAGGCAGAATTTGAGAGATTGCCTAGACCTGGGGGTGATCCTGCCCAGCTACATAGGGAGGGGCTGGTGGGAGGGGCTCTGAGGGTTTTGACTTCCATCTTCCCTTTCCAGGTCACCAGCAAATTTGAGCTGTACACCTGCTTTAGCCCTTTGGTCACCAAGGCTGGTGCCATCAACGTCATCACCAAGTTGTTGCGCTGGCTCAAGAAGGAGGAGGACCGGCTCTTCATCCGCTATCCCCTGAAATACTCTACCACCCCCACCCCGGGCCGGGGATCACGGGGCGGCCGGGGAATGGACAGAACAGACGCTGCTACTGCAGAGAACGGTTTTTTCTCGGGACTCTAGGAATGGTTCGCCTTTCCCTTACCCACTGGTCAAATGCCCTGGAGGTCCCCCTGGCCTTTCCCTTTGTCTTCTCAATCCTTCCCCCTTGGTGAAAAGGGCTTCAGGTGATCTGCCGTGTCCCCTGCCTCTGCCTGCTTCCCTGTTGGGTCTCAACCTGGTGTGGGAGAGAGTTGCTGCTTGTTGGTTTGATTTTTGTCTGTTGCATGCTTTTCTGGGGAAATATGGTCCCCATCAGTAAGTATCCTATCGTCCTCTCCGGTGACTCCACAAAGAGCACTGGGCCTGGCTACCCTGACTAAGAAGTCTCTCTGGAGCAGGGACGCAGAGGGAAGACTCCCTGAGGCCTCTTCCTGACTCTACCCCACGTAGTCTGTTGTTTTTTCCATCTCACGGCCTTTGGGTCTTCAACCATAAAATGGAAAGAGGAATGCTTTGGATACCTCAGGGAAAAGGTTCAGTGTGAAGATGAACTCTCCTGATCTCATGCCTGACTCCTTCCTGCCATCCTGCTGCTCAGAAGCCATAGCTGGTGAAGGAGTGCAATGCTTATCTAAGCCCCTTAATTTATATTTTCCTGTTTGCTGTTGCTGGCTAATTGGTTTTTCAAGACTTCCTTCCTGGGGGCTCTTCTCCCCATTTGGAATAAATGAGCAAATGGATTGCTAGATCGCCGGGGGCAGGAGTGGTGAAAGAGAAATCATGGCTGAACTCATCGACAAGATTAGTAGTCACTGTGCTGGTGTGCAGAGGGGACTCCAGCTCGAATGTGGAGATTACGGAACAATAAGATGAGCGGGAGATTCAGCTAATATCTCTCTTCTCAGGAAGTCAGTGGTCAGCTTTTCTTTCCAAAATGCGTATTCCTCGTGAGTCTGAAGTTCTCAGCATCCCTAGATCTCTGCTCTGACTCAGCCCATCAGTATTTTTCATTAGGAGGTCTACACCCTCTCTGCCCCCCCCCAAGGTTTTACTGATGTCTGCATCAGAGGAGTGCCTGGCCCAGTACTGAGAGATTATTCCCAACAAAGTTAGAGTGAAGCCTTCCTTTCAGCAGTGCTTTTATTCCTGGAATTGGCCCTGGAGCTCATCAGGGCCCTGCTAATCCTAACTCTTGATTAGCACTTTGGAGAGCCCTTTCCTTCCTCTTACCCTTCACCATGAAAAGTTTTACTTTACGAGCTGTATTGGAGGAGATTCAGGAGCTGGCCATGGGCTTTGACTTAGCATTTTGACTATTCAGGGTCCATCCAGATAAAAAAAAACACCACAATCCCACCCCCACCCCTGTGACCCTTGGTTCTGTGGTGGTTTTAGACTGTGAAGGTTTTCCAGGAGCAGGTCTGTGGCCAGACCACTTCTTAAAGGTGGCAACTCCTTCTCCCTTTCATACACCCCTCTCCAAGCTTGAGAGGGTGGGGGGCGGTTTGCCCAAATTTGGCTCTGTCTGCTGGATTAAGTTCTATATTAACAGGGACTGGTTCCCCAGCCTTAGCCTCTAAGGAAGAATGGGTGGAACAAGATGTCTCCCTTACACACAAATTTACTCGGGAAATATAATCCAAGGGGTAGATCTATTCTTCCTCATTCCCCTTATTTTGCCTTAGTGTGGAGAGGGGCGGAAAAGAAGACTTTCTGTCATATTCCCTGAAATCTGGATAGAGAGGCAGCAGGCATCAAAGTCCAATAGTTTCTCTGGGCAGGGGCCTTCCTAATGTTTCCCTGAGGCCCAGATAAGAGGGCATGGGGAGAGGGAGATATGGAATTAGCTTCTTGATTGAGGAGGAGCCCTGAGTTTAAGGAATCCCAACTTAAGTTTGTTGATCATTTGGCTAAGGTTTCTGAGCCCGGGATGAGCCCCGTATCCCTAGGGATGTGACTGTCCTCTTGGGCAGGATGCCCATCATTGTAGTTGGGGCAGAGGAGGTAATGTTCCCCCGAGTAGCTCCCTGCAGGTTGTTTCATGGGCTGTCATGGTAGAGGAGAGGCCAACTGTCACCATATAGATGAGCAAGCCTCCTCCTCGCTTCCAAGTCACTACTATCTGAGTTCTAGTGTCATCCTATTCCCCAGCTTTTGAGGTCACCAATGTGTTTTTCCAATCTCTTCCCCCTAATACTGTTTTTGGGTGCATCTTTTGAACACCGAGGTTTCTCTGGGCTCTGCCTTTTGGGGCTCTACCAGGAGGACTGGGTTAAGGGGGGGTTACAGAAAGGAGGGTTGTGTTTCTTTGCATGGCCTGTGGTCTCGGGTTGGGGGCAGCTGCTTCTGGGTTGGGCTGGCTCAATTCCATTTTCTTTTTCCATGGTATTTGTTAAGCCCTTACTATGTGCCAGGCACTCTACTAAGTACTAGGGTAGATACAAACTTATCAGGTTGAACATAGTCCCTGTTGCATATGGGGCTCACAGTCTTTTCCCCCATTTTTATGATAAAGTAACTGAGGCATAGAGATGTGAAGTGACTTGCCCAAAGTTACACAGCTGAGAAGTGGCGAAGCCAGGATTAAAACCCAAGTCCTTCTGGATCCCAAGCCTATGCTCTCTAGCCCCGAGGCCACGCTGCTTCACTATCTTTCTTTGAAGAAGGCACTTTTTTGTTCCCCTGAGGTACTGACTTTATGTGTATTATAAAAAGTTTTAAAAGAAGGCTTGAATTTTGTCTATTCCTTAACCAGGTCTCACTCATAGGCTAAGGTGGAAGGTAGGGACAGTGGACTAATATAGAAAAAGGGGGAATTACTTGATGGGGCAAAGGAAATGGCTAACACCTGGACCCCAGCTCTTTACACTGGATTATTCTGATACTTATCAAGCATTTACTTTAATAATTGTGCTTATTATGTACCAAGCCCTGAACTAGGCACTGAAGTTATACAAGACCATATCCTAAACACAGAGAGATACAAGACAGCCAGGTCAGAAACAGCCCCTGTCCCATACAAGGCTCACAATCACAACGGAGAGCAGGGATTTTATCCACATATAACAGATGAGGAAACTGAGGTTGTGACTGCCCAAGGTCCTTCAGTAGGCCAGGGGAGAGCCAAGATTAGAACTGGGGTCTTCCGCCTCCCAATCCCATATGCTTTCCACTAGGCCACACTGCCTTCTGCCTTCTCAGCCCTGGATCAAGACATCATGAATTAATCAGTCATTTATTGAGTGCTTACTATGTACAGAGAGCACCGTACTAAATGCTTGGGAGAACACAATACAACAGAATATGTACAGCAGACATGTTCCCTGCCCTTAACGAGCTTACAGTCTAGAGGACAAGACAGACATTAATATGACTAAATACATAATTTATAATATATAACTTTATGTACTAAGTGCTGTGGGAGTAGGGGTGGGGCAAATATTAAACGTTCAAAGGTCATAGATTGAAGTGCATGCGCGATGCAGAAGGGAGAACAAACCAGGAAAAGAGGGCTTAATCAGGGAAGGCATTTCTTGGAGGAAATGTGGTCATTGGATGGCTTCCCCCCCAAAAAATTAGAATGGGGCATGTTTTCATTTCTCTTTAGAGATTCTTTTTTCCAGCTAGGTTTTGGGTGGATCTTCATTCATTCATTCATTCAATAGTATTTATTGAGTGCTTACTATGTGCAGAGCACTGTACTAAGCGCTTGGAATGTACAAATCAGCAACAGATAGAGACAGTCCCTGCCCATTGCAGTGGTGTTTAACCTCCCTCAAATAGTACTTGCTTTTGACCTGAACATATTCTGTCCAAACCTACATTCTATACAAGGGGGATGAATGGAGGGAGCAAGTTGGTGATGAAGAGGGGAGTATGAGAAGAAGAAAGCACTTAGTACAGTGCTCTGCACACAGTAGGCGCTCAATAAATACGATTGAATGAATGAAGAAGGGCTTGGTTGGGGAGGGCCTCTTGGAGGAGATGGGTGTTCACTAAGGCTTTGAAGGGGTAGGGGGCAGAGGGGAGAGAGAAATTGTCTGTCGAATATGAGGAAGGGTAGGTGTTCCAGGCCAGGGGCAGGAGGGTAGGCATCACCCGGTTTCTGGAGTGTAAAATAGTGCTGTCCCTGTTGGGGTTTTCTTCTCTGAATCCACTCTGCCCTGATCCAGAAGGGGTTTCCTTGACCTAGGAGCTTTCTCCTCCCACAGGAAGTGTGTGGAAACAGGTCACCATCGTGAGTAACGTCTATGGTCTGTACCAGGTTCTCCGCCTCCCCTGTTCCCTTCACTATTAGAACTAGTGCCCAGCTTGGCGTTCTTTTCAAAAAGACAACGGACGAGCTGGTGCAATCACCTGCAGCTTAGGTTTCCTGCCAACTGTTACCACTTCCAGAGAGTTTAGGTTAGAAAATGAGGAACAGCATCACATTGGTGGATAAGCAACTTTATTCCCACATCCTCCCGGATGCCTCAGCACATTGCCGCAGGTCTAGGTGCTGAGTGAGTACATCACGGCCTGCAGAGCTTTGAAACCATTCAGCCATTTGCATATCCATATCATAAAATCCACCCTAGAGTTGATGCAGGCAGCTTCTGGTCCTTATGTCTGTCCTTCCCGTGTGAATCTTTCATGGCCTGGCATTTGCCTCTGAGTGCTCAGTCTATATTTACAGCTTGCCACTGGGTTCTTTAGTCAGTCAGCTCCCCACGGTCTTTTTTTAACTCCTCAAAGTTTTCCCCTACTGCACGAAAAGTCCTGAATGTTGGTTCCAAAAGTTACTTCTGGCTCTCCATCTTCTGTCCAGATCCACCAGCCTGGCACTGCTGCGATCTCCCACAGATTGACTGGGGCAGTCCCTACGGCCAAGGTTTTAGGGGGATGCAGGGTGCTGTGGGGTGCAGAACCATCCCCAGGCTGGGAAGGACTAAGAGGGAGAAGGCAGAGGCACTGCAGGAGTCCTTCTGCGGCAGCACCTCCACCTGCAGCTGTGCACTTGGGCCATGGGCTGGAGTTGCACCGTGGCATCAGCGGTGAGGAGCAGGGACCACAGGAGCCAGTCCCCAAGTGATCCAGGCGTGAAGACTGCGGGGTGGTAGGGAATCGGCGGCGGCGTGCCCTGCAAAACCTAGGGGGCTTAATGCTAGGCCGCAGATCCTGACTCCAGGCCACGGAGTGGGGAGGAGGGAACACCGACATACCTGGAAATGAGCTGTTGAGGCTCTTTCAAGAAGTGCATGCGGCTCTGCCGAGAGCCTCTGGGTTTGGTGCACGAGGGATCTCACAGGCATCTCTCTTCTAGGCGTTGTACCTGGTGAGGGCCTTGGTGCCCTCGGACACCGCATAGCTGGCCAGCTCCCAGGGAAGTATCAGGCACACAACCACTATGATCCCCCAGGACATGACGGTCAAGTTCTTCTTAGAGCCCGCCAGATGGGAGGCCTTGCTGGTGATTCACTCGAACATGTCGTTGACAAATGAATCCATGATTTCTATGACCTTGATTGAGATGCTGGTGAAAGAGTGGACCTGCTTCAGGACCTTGTACACGTAGATGGAGAGTTCTCCTGGCATCTACACTTGCGCTTCTTGCGAGTCTTCTGATCCTTGGTGATCGTTCATTTATTCATTCATTCAACTGTATTTAGGGAGTGCTTACTGTGTGTTCAGCACTATACTGAGCACTTGGGATAATACAAAATAATAGACACATTCCCTACTCACAACGAGCTTAAAGTCTAAAGGGGGAGACTGATATTAATATAAACAGATAAATTACAGATATGTACATATGTGCTGTGGAGCTGGGAAGCGGATGAATAAAGGTAACAAGTCAGGGTGACGCAGAATGGAGTGGGAGAAGAGGAAATGAGGGCTTAGGGAAAGGCCTCTTGAAGAAGATGCACCTTCATTAAGGCTTTAAAGGAGGGGAGTCGGATGTGGAGAGATTGCGAGGGGTCGGTGGTGAGAGATGAAGTCGAGGAACTGATAAGGTTAGCATTAGAGAAGCACAGTATAAGGGCTGGGTTATGGTAGAGTAGTGAGGTGAGGTGGTGGGGGGAAGATGATTGAGTGCTTTGAAGCCAATGGTGAGGAGTTTTTGTTTGATGTGGAGGTGGATGAAGTTTCTTGAGGAGTGGGGAAACAAGTCCTGAATGTCCTTGTAGAAAAATGATCCAGGCAGCGGAGTGAAGTATGGATTAGAGTGGGAGAGAAAAGAGCCTGATACAGTAATCGAGGGAGGATAGAATAAGTGATTGTATTAACGTGGTAGCTGTTTGGATGGAAAGGAAAGGGTGGATTTTAGCAATATTGTGAAGGTGGAACTGACAGGTTCCTAAGAAGCCACAGATTCCTACTCTGGTTCCATTTAGAGCCAGCATCTGGTCTCCCACTTTCTATTCCAACTACATCAGGTGTTCCAGAGTCTCCCTTCAAGATGGTCCTTAAAAATCAGACCTATTAGGATTTGACAGGTCGACCTATGGGACAGGTCTTCATAATGGCTGGATTTGCCCCAGATGCAAGGCAGAGTTGACTCTAAGCTATGAGAGAGGCAGCATGGCCTAATGGATAGAGCGCGGGCCTGGGAGTCAGAAGGACCTGGGTCCTCATCCCAGCTCTGCCACTTGTCTGTTGTGTGACTCTAGGCCAGTCACTTCACTTCTCAGTGCCTCATCTGTGAAATGGAGATTAAGACTGTGAGCCCCATATAGGACAGGGATTATGTTCCACCTGATTTGCTTGTATCCACCCCAGTGCCTGGCGCGCTGCCTGGCACAGAGCGAGTGCTTGGTAAATATGACAATTATTATTATTATATGAAGCAGCATGGCCTAGCGTATATAGCCCTGGCCTGGGAGTCAGAAGGAATCAGGTTCTAATCTTGGCTCCATCACTTGCCTGCTGGGTGAACTTGGGCGAGTCACTTCACTTCTTTGCGCCTCAGTTACCTCATCTGTAAAATGGGGATTAAGACTATAAGCCCCATGTGGGACAGGGAATGTGTCCAACCTGATTAGTTTGTGTCTAGCCCAGTGTTTAGAACAGTGCTGGACACATAGTAAGTGCTTAACAAATACTATTTATTATATTATTATTAATAATAAATGTGTTTGTATGTAGCACGTAAAGGACCTTTGCTAAGATTATGGCTCGAAGCAAATTCATTCCATCTCCTCTTTAATGTCTGGGTGATTCTGCCCCCTCTAAGGCTGTTTTGGGTTTATGCGAAGTTGTGGAGATCTGCCTTTCGAGGACCTTGGATATTAACTGGCAAGGTCAGTGATTGTATAATCCAAATCGGCTCTTTCTGATCCTCTCTGGGCCCTACTTAGCCTGTGCTTTCCTACAAGTGAGAAACAAGAGCAGGCCTAATTTGCCTGAAGTCATTTTAGTTTAATAGCCAGTTTTTGCTGCCTTTGAAGAACTCCTGGAGACCTAGCAATTGCAATTTTTTTTTTAACACAAAGCAGATAGCATGACATCAGTCTGGTCACTCTCTGCATGACCCTGGCCTGGCCACTGAACCCAAGGGGCAATCTGAGAAACTCAGATCAGCTTTGGAAGGAGATCACAGAGACTGTGGAAACCTCAAAGGGTTTCTGCGAGGAAATGTCCACAACCACGATATGAAAATGCTAAAAATGTCAAACAGAAACAGCTTCCACTACCGAGCTGCAGTTGTTCTTGATTTCTGTTTCAGCAGTACCTCCAGACATGTCTGGTCTGACGTAGGGTAGCACAAAGCTAACCAGGGAAGGGAACTGTCTTACGAGAGCTGTCCATTTCCCGTAAGCACTCTCTTCTGCCTCCAGGAAGTAGTTCCCTGGCAGGTGTGGGTAGGGGCAGCTGAAGTCTAATTCTAGTCAACTCATGGCAAAGCATTGACCAGACTGGTTAAAAGGGTCAGGGGAGAGAGAAAGAGAGAAACTAATGGGGAATATCCATTCATTCAACAATATTTGAGCACTTATGGTGTGCAGAGCACTGTACTAACTGCTTGACAGAGTACAATATAACAGTAAACAAACACATTCCCTGCCCACGATAAGCTTACAGTCTCTCAGGGGGGCCCAGACATTAATATAAATAAATTACAGATATGTACATGATTCTGTGGGGCTGGGAGGGGGAATGAAAAAAGGGAGAAGTCAGGGCAATGCAGAGGGAGTGAGGGAAGAGGGAGGGTTTAGTCAGGGAAGGCCTCTTCGAAGAGATATGTCTTTAATAAGGCTTTGAAGGGGGAGAGGGTAATTGTCTGCCGGATTTGAGGAAGGAGGGTGTTCCAGACTGGAGGCAGGATGCGGGAGAGAGGTCGGTGGCAAGTTAGATAAGATTGAGGTACACTGAGAAGGTTAGCATTAGAGGAGCTTAGTGTGCAGGCTGGATTCTAGTAAGAGAGTAGCGAGGTGAGGTAGGAGGGGGCAAGGTGCTTAAGTGCTCTGTAGCCAATGATGAGGAGTTTTTGTTTGATGCAGAGGAGGATGGGCAATCACTGGAGTTTCCTGAGGAGTGGGGAAACACGATTTGATCTTTTTTTGTAGAAAAATGATCTGGGCAGCAGAATGAAGTATGGACCGGAGTGGGGAAGGAGGCAGGGAAGTCAGCAAGGAGGCTGACAATAATCACGGCAGGATAGGATAAGTGATTGGATTAATGTGACAGTCTGGATGGAGAGGAAAGAGTGGATTTCAGCAATGTTGTGACGGTAGAACCGACAGGATTCAGTGATGGGTTGAATGAGACAGAGGAGTCATGGTGGAGTGGATAGAGCATGGGCCTGGGAGTCATAAGGTCCTGGGCTCTAATCCATGCTCCAGCACTCATCTATGGTGTGACCTTGGGCAAGTCACTCACTTCTCCGTGCCTCAGTTACTTCATCTGTAAAACGGAAATTGAGGCTGTGACGCTCCCTATGGGACAAGGACTGTGTCCAACTCCATTTTCTTGTATCCACCCTAGTGCTTAGTACAGTGCCTGGCACATAGTAATTGCTTAACAAATATCAATAGCATTAGAATGAGCACCCAGAGAGAAAGGAGGAGAACCAGGAGAGGACAATGTAGGTGACCTCAGTTTGGTCACCATTTTTCTTTACTTCTCCTACCCCTACTAGTTATGTTTCCTCCCCTCATGTTTTGTGCTTCTCAAAACTGTGTCCCTCTTCCCTTTGGCTTTGGAGAGACCCTACCACCACTTTATCAGTCCCCTGTTCCAAAGAAGCCAGCCCTTTTTCACTTCTATCCGAACTTGTCATGTGCCCCCACCCCCTCCCCTATCCAGTCCCACTAGTCCTGGCCTCAAACCCACATGGTAATGGATGTGGGCGGAAGCCATCCCTGTCCCTGCTGCTCTACTCTCAGCTGTGCCATGTAAACTGGTGGCTGATTGCACATAAGTGCACACTGAAGCAGCATGGCCTAGTGGAAAGAGCACGGGTCTGGGAGTCAGAGGACCTGGGTTCTAATCCTCGCTCTGCCACTTTCCTGCTGTGTGATCTTAGGCAAGTCACATAACTTCTCTGTGCCTCAGTTTCCTTATCTGTAATATAAGTACCCATTCTCTCTTCCCCTTACCCCGAGATTCCCATGTGGCAAGGGGCCTTTATCCGACCTGATTATCTTGTCTCTAGCCCAGTCCTCACAGTACAGTGTTTGGCACTTATGTGCTTACCAAATATCGCTATTATTATAGTTACTATGTGAGCAACTCAGAGCCAGGTTGATTTGCCTTTCATTAGACTCATATGTGGAATTTTTAAAACTTTTTCTTTAAGAGCATCGGCAGACTAGCTAGCCTCCCGAATCTCCTCAAGGTCTGAGGGCACAACTCATATACCTAATCATTTCAGGAGTGAGAGTTGGGTGCGTTTGTTTAGTCTGGGTGACTCATTTGCGAGATGGATAGAGCATGGGCCTGGGAGTCTCAAAGTCATGCATCTATTCCAGGGTCCACCACTTGTCTGCTGTGTGGCCCTGGGAGAGTCATCTCTCTTCTCTGTGCCTCAGTTACCTCATCTGCAAAATGGGGATTAAGACTGTGAGCCCCATGAGGGACAGGGACTGTGTCCAACTCGATTTCCTTATATCCACCCTGGCACTTATAACAGTGCTTGCCAAATAGTAAGTGCTTAATTACCACAATTCCTATTATTTATTTAGGGAAAGTACCTAAAAGTGGTTTTTGCTGTAGAAAAAGCCCAGATGAGGGAAGAACCTCTAAATGTGTTCGTGTCTTAGTGCCCAAATAAGGTTAAGACATTCGAACAAATATCATTTCTTATTTTCTCTGTCTAAAAGTGCTTTGAAATCCTCAGAGTACAAGGTTTAGAGCGGGGATTTTCAATCTCTTTTTAGGAATTGCATTCCAATCCCTTCACATTAGGTCACCCTCTGGGGGCCAGTTGGCACACACACACGCACGTGCACACACACACACGGAGAATGTACCCGTCTGAGCGTGAGCACCAAGGCCGAGTCCTGAAAGTGAAAGCTGAACTGAAAGCCACACTTCCCAAACATTTAGAACATTGGGAAAGTCCTGAAGTTTGGACTTTGACTGATCAGCCTTTTGCCATGTATATAATCTCTCTCTGCTGTCCATTTTTGGTTTTTATTATATCAGTATTTCCTTGTTCCTCTGTGGCCATCCCTCCTAACCCCATCCTTACACTGTGAACCCCAGGATGGGGCAGGGGCTATGTCTAAGTCTTAATTCTTGGACTTTGCCCCAGCATTTAGTTCAGTGCTCTGTGCACATCAGGTGCTCACTAAATACTACTGAATGAAAGAATGGAATGCAGAGCAACAGCAGCAGAGATCAATCAATCAATCATATTTGAGTGCTCACTTTGTACAAAGCACTGTTAAGCTCTTGGGCAAGTACAGTATAACATGATGCTGGAGAAGCAGCATGGCACAGTGGATAGACCTCGGACCTGGGAGTCAGAAGGTCATGGGTTCTAATCCCGGCTCCACCACTCGTCTGCTGAGTGACCTTGGGGATGTCACTTCACTTCTCTGTGCCTCAATTATCTCATCTGTAAAATGGGGATTCAGACTGTAAGCCCCACATGGGAGAGGGATTGTGTCCAACCCAATTTTATTGTATCCATCCCAAAGCTCAGTACAGTGCCTGGCACGTAGCACTTGACAAATACTACAATTATTATTATTAACAATGTATCAGACACATTCCCTGCCCACGAGGAGTTTACAGTCTAGTGGAGGGAAAACTGCAAGTTTATGCCACAAAGTCTCGGACAGTGAGCAAGCTGCTTCTTGCTGCCCCGAATGACTGTCTACTAGAATGGCTCCATCCCCAAAGTTACAGTAAACCCTCTGGAAACCTCTGGTTAAGAGGATTTTCACCATTCTGGGTCACAGTGTAAATACTGCAGGGGAAGGTATTTATTGACTGCCCAGTGGATGCAATATACTGTATTGGGCGCTCCAGAGTCTTCCCCTTTCTCTCCATCCAAACAGCCACCAGGCTGATCCAAGCACTTGCCACAGCCTGATTCAACTCCAGCATCAGCCTCCTCACTCACATTCCCTCGTCTCATCCTCACCAGTCCATAGCAGAAACTCTTCACTTTTTGCTTTAAGTCCCTCAATCAGCTCTCTCCCCATTATTTATCCTCGCTCCCCTCCTACTACGACCCATTCCAAACATTTTCACACCTCTTATACTGACCTACTCATATTCCTTGCTCTCCTCTCTCAGCATGGCCTAACGGATAGAGAACGGGTCTGGGAGTAGAAATACCTGAGTTCTAATTTCAGCTCTGCCATGTGTCTGCCGTGTGACCTTGGGCAAGTCATTTAACTTTTCTGGGCCTCAGCTGCCTCATTTGTAAAATGGGGATTAAGACTATGAGACCCAGGTGGGACAGGTTTGTGTCTAACCTGATTAACTTGTATCTACCCCAGAGCTTAGAAAAGTGCTTGACACATAGTAAGTGCTTAACAAATACCATCATCATCATCACCTTCAATTCCTTGCTCGTGCCCTCCCTTCTGTCCAGAACTTACCCTACCATCAAACCTGACAGAACATCATTCTCCCCATCTTCAAACCTCGCTTCCAGGAAGCCTTCTCTGACTAATCTCCCCCTTTCTTCATCCTATTTTCCCTCCCTACTGTCACCCATGTTCTTCAGTCCATAACCCTTAACCCCTTAAGTACTTCCCATTCTCAAAGCACTTGTACCTGTTGCTTCTCCTGTTTGTAATGTATTTTAATGTCTGTCACCCCCACAGGATTGTAAGCTCCTTGAAGGCAGGGATGTGTTTATTGTATGCCCCCAAGCAGTTAGTACCCATACTGTGCTCAATAAATACCACTGATTGCTCGATTTTATTAAATGATTAAATCACACACCACGGATTTGAGTATCTAGATTTTGCTTCTGCTCTTTCCCAAGTGCTTACTATGCTGCATACACTCAATCAATACACAATAGTACTATTACTGGACAGACCTTACAGTGTACTAGCCACAGACCTGTACTACTTTCAGTTGCGTGCTGAAGGAATAGATAGAGAACAGCGTGGCCCAGTGGAAAGAGCCCGGGCTTGGAAGTCAGAGGTCATGGGTTTGAATCCCAGCTCTGCCACTTGTCAGCTGTGTGACTGTGGGCAAGTCACTTAACTTCTCTGTGCCTCAGTTACCTCATCTGTCAAATGGGGATTAAGACTGTGAGCCTCATGTGGGACAACCTGGTTACCTTGTATCTCCCCCAGCGCTTAGAACGGTGCTCTGCACAAAGTAAGCGCTTAACAAATACCAACATTATTATTATTATTAAGAAGACAAATGTCTGGTCTCTACCACTGCAGCTTTTCTTGCTGCAGGACTCCCGCATTGTCCATCATACTGAAAGCAGAACTCTTGCCAATCCCCCTTCCCGGGAACCAGAATAAGGTTGGCAGATGGGAGAAAGAAAGGTCAGTGACGGCCTTGTCTCCAAATCTTCTCACCGCTCCAGAAATCGGGCAGGCCAAAATGGAGGGCAGAAGGGGATGATAGGAAGCTGAGTGTTGGGGAACACCACAGTCTTCCCAGCCCTTTGCCTCCTGGGACAGCCTGAATGCAAGCCAATTAGAACATTCAGAGGTGGTCACAGTTATTTAGCATGAATCTGAGAATTAGCAAGGTGAGTGAAAAAGAAAATCAAATTCAGTCCATCTATTATTTTTGCGAGGCACACTTTGTGATTTTCAGGAGCTGCAAGATTTTTGGTCATTATTCCTTATTCTACTTGGACGAAACTGCTGGGAGAATGCATTCAGCAGAGCAATCAAAGAAATCAACCAAAGGAGGGGCCTAAAACAGGGTCTTTTTTTGAACAAGGCTGTTTAGCTGGGGGGTAAAACAACCACAAAGAACCTGCCAACAAGAACCCAAGACTAAAATCCAAAAGCTACTGTAAGTAATTGGGTGCTGCAAACCCCAAGAGGACCTGAATAGTATATAGCTGCCAAAGTTTATAGCTGCTGCTATCACACACACTTCAGATGTCAGCGATGAGCACTGGCTGAAAACAGTGACCATACAAATAGGCGCGGTTCTAAACAGAGAAACAACAGGGTTTTTTTGTACTTGGCTAATTTAGTGCTAATTAAATATAGTTGGTTTAAAATTAGAACTAAAACCAACAACGAAGTAGCTAACTAAAAGTGAAATCTGTTCACTTACTGTGAGCCCCATGTGGGACAAGGATTGTGTTCAACATGAATAACTTGTATCTAACCCAGCCCTTAGAACAGTAAGTGACACATAGTAAGCGCTTAACAAATACGATTCCAAAAAAAAAAACCAAACCAAAAAACACTAAAGTCAGGATGTTGGATTGAGAATTTTCAGTCAGCTCAACCATTTCCCCCACCAGTTACTGCAGAGTTTACCTGATTTCTCCTATCTTTGTCAAACGTTTTTTCCCTTTATTCTCTTTATCACTCAGCCAAATTTTAAAATTGGACTTTCCTTTGTCCTTCTGGGAAGTCAATTTTCAAGTTTTAACTGCTGCTTTTGGTTTTACTTACTGAATATTTTACATTTCCTTTTGCTCCTTAAAGTGAATTATTTGAGAAAGGAACTCTTCAATTAAAAATAAAATCAATGAAAAAATCTTTGGCAATCCGACAGGGATCATGTATCTCAACGATGGTTCCAACGTTATGGAAATCTGTGACACGTGGATCCAGGTGGAGGTGAGGGGAACAACTAATGTATGGATGCTACTGGAAAAATCTGGGGGAGAAATAGGGAAGTCTCTTTAATTTATTCTGCTTAAGTATTTTAGACAAGATGCTATTTAGTGGATAGGGTGAAGAAACTTTTTTTAAAACTTAAATATGAAAAATCCATCATTTATGATGACTGAAATCTGGTATTTCCTGTCTTACATGTCCTCGGGGCGGGGGGGGATCTTGGGATGCATTTTCTCAAACTCTCTCCATGAAATCCAGATGTAAGGACAGCAGCTGACTTCTGCAAACACTCTCAAGTCCCCCAGAGCAGGCCAAAAACCATATACTTCTTCAGTAAGGCAAAGTTATCAACTTTAGTACCTGCCCTGCTAAATTTACTCCAGAATAGCCACACATTGAATAAATCCTCTCACTAATCGAGTAGGAGGACTGTGGAGATTGGAAGTTGTTTAGTTAATCAGAAGTTTTAACTTAGCTAAAAGATAGCTATTTCAAAGGTTAGCAGGAATCAGTAGTATTTAAAAAGCACCTAGTATGTCTGTAAAGTTCAATGGATGACAGGACACCAGCCCACAATGAGGTTACAGTCTAGCAAGGGAAGGAGACAAAAAATAATTTACAAACAAGAGAAAGGAGTGCTCAAATAGAGTAAGTAAAATACCTACCGGAGAAGTAGTGAATGTAAAGGTGAAAAGATGGTACAAAAGTGCTGATGACAGTAAGGAGGATGTGACCTGAGGAGAAGAAAAACGAATCAGAGAAAAATCTCAATCAAAAGTATTTATTGAATGCCTACTGTGCATAAAGCAGCGTACACCTTCAAAGCCCTCTTAAAGCCACAGCTCCTCCAAGAGGCCTTCCCTAAGACCCAATTTCCCCTATTCTCCCTCTCTTCTGCTTTGCCAATGCACTTGATATTCACTCCACAGCACTTGTGTCCCTATCCTTATACTCTGCCACTTTCCCTATCTGTAATTTATTTTAATTTTGTCTCCTCCTCCAGACTGTAAACTCCTTGTGAGTAATACAAACTCTATTGTACTGTAATCTCCCAAGGGTTTAGTATAGTGCCCAGCACACAGTAAGTACTCAATAAATACCAATGACTGATTGATAGTAAACAACTGAAAGAGTCCAACAGACTATGCAGATATGATCCCTGCCTTCAAGGAGTTTACAATCTAGTAATTAAGACAATACTAAAATACATGATCAGAGGGAGTGGTAGGGTATAAGTATATATACATAAGTGCTATGGCTGGTGTGCATGCCCAAATTCTTGGTTGGCAGAGAAGTACTGAAGTGAAACTGGGACTAGAAACCAGGTCCTTCTGACTTCCAGGCCCGAGGTCTGTCCACTAGGCTATGCTGCTTGTATCTACCCCGGAATTTAGTACAAGCACCTGGTACATAGTAAATGCTTAATAAGTACCATTAAAAAAAAGGTGGAGAATTGGAGTTGGGAGGAAAGATAAGTTCAGCACTGGACATATTGAACTTGAGGGAAGTCCTTGCATAGTTACAGGAAGCAGTGTGAGATTACAGAGGAGAGAGATCAGGCTTATATTGGTAGACACTTAAGAGAGGTAGGTGGAAATTTAAACTGTGGGAGCAGATGAGCTCCCCAAGGGAATGTGTGTAGTATGAGAAGGCACTTGAACAAAGCCTTAAATAAGACCCATAGATAGGAAGTATGAATCAGGGGAAGAAATGGTGAAAGGCTATGAACCCTGTGGGACAAGGACTGTGACCAACTTAACTTGAATCTAACTCCAGGCTTAGAATAGTGTTTGACCCTTAGTGTTTAACAAATGCCATGTTTAACAAATGCCACCCTCTAAAAAAAACACCCCCAAACCCTGAGGTTTGGTCAGAGAGGTCAAAGGAGAGCTTAAGAGAGGACTATGTCTGCGAAAAACAAGGTTTGATGGTTAGATGGTGTTTCCAGAGAACACAGGGTAAAAGACACCAAGAGGCCAAGGAAGATTAGGGTGGAATAAAGTCAGTTAGATTTGACAGAATAAGATCACTGGTGACTCTGGAAAGAATGGTCTCAGTGGAGTAAAGAGGACAGAACCTGGATCATAGTGGGTAATGAGGGAGGAAGAGGAGGTGTATAAAACCTGTTCAAGGAGTTTGGACAGAAAATGGGAGGAGGATTATGGGGTGATAGCTGGATGGTGCCTTGAGGTCTGTTTTTTTTAGGAGAGTTGAGGTCTGGGGAGGCGAGATTTCAAAAGGTTGAAGAGAGGGCCTGTCAGATTTCAATGGGGTGAGATTCCTAGGCAGGAGGAAAGGCTTGAGCTAAGGGTTGGGTGAGAGGTGAAAGATGAAAGTTTTAACCAGCCCCACTTATAAAGTTCAATATACAGCAAATATTGTTTACTTTATGCCCTGCTCTGTAATATAGCATCCTCTATTCATTTGGAAAAGTACTGTATTTGCTGGATTGAAAATGAAAACCTCTCAAATCCTCCAAGATTTCCATATTATAGGTGGAGGCAACACATAAAAAAGTGGAATTCCCAACACTCCTATTTGGCCCTCCAGTTTGAAGGCTTTTCCAAGTCTGGATTGTGCTTTGGCTTTTGCTTTGTAATTCTACTACATAAGGGTCAAATTCCTCGAATAATGACATGGTAGGCTTCTGAGGAATTAAATATTCTTTAGTGCTTGAATTTTTCTTTTTCTATAAATGTTTAGAGAAAAATCTAAGTAATGGGAGAACTTGCTATAAGGAAAAGTTAGTGATTAAACAAATATTTGGGAGGCAGTCTACTGGAAAGGGCATGGGTGTGGGAGTTGAAAATTATGGTTTCTACCCCCAGTTCTGCAATTGGTTTGCTACGTGACTTTGTTGCTCTGTGCTTCAATTTCCTTATCTATAAAATGGGGATAACATATCTGTTCTCCCTGCCTTAGATAGTGAGTCACTGCATGGCATGGGAACTGTCTCATCTAATTATCCTGCATCTCTCTGAGCATTTGATATACATTAAGGACTTAATTATATTGAGAATTGAATTAATTGAAAGCAGCATGGCATAGTAGATAGAGCACGGGCCTGGGAGTCAGAAAGTCATGGGTTCTAATCCCAGCTCTGCTACCTGTCTGCTGTGTGGCCTTGGGCAAGTCATTTCACTTCTTTGGGTCTCAGGTACCTCATCTGTAAAATGGCGATAGAGAATGTGAGCCCCATGCGGGACAGGGATTTGTCCAACCCAATTTGCTTGTATCCACCCCAGTGGATAGCCTGGCAGTGCCTGGCACACAGTAAGCACTTAATAAATACCACAATTATTATTATTATTATTCTTTATGCCTCTGTTACCTCTTCTGTAAAATGAGGATTAAGACCGTGAGCCCCACCTGGGACAGGGACTGTGTCTGACCTGATTAGCTTGTATCCATCCCAGTGCTTAGTACAGTGACTGGCACATAGTAAGGATTTAATAAATCCTGGCTCTGCCACTTGTCTGCTGTGTGACCTTGGGCAAGGCACTTCTCTGTGCCTCAATTCCCTCTTCTGTAAAATGGGGTTTAAGAGTGTGAGCCCTACGAGGGACTGGGACTGTGTCCAACCCAATTATCCTGTATCTACCCCAGTGCTTAGAACAGTGCCTGGCACATAATAAGCATTTAAAAAATACCACGCATTATTATTAAGCACTTAGTACAGTGCTCTGCACAGAGTAAGCGCTCAATAAATATGATTGAATGAATGAACACCATAAAAAACTGATTTTGATAATGTTTAGTACAAAAGAGGCTATACAGATACTTATAAATGGTGATGTTTTAATGCAATTTTAATTTTAGAAATGCAAGTGCTCTAAGTATAGAGTCCAGTCTGACAGATACAGAAGACATTATTCTGGATCGGGTACACCCGGAGAAGCAGTGTGGCTCAGTGGAAAGAGCCCGGGCTTTGGAGTCAGAGGTCATGGGTTCGAATCCCGGCTCAGCCACTTGTCAGCTGTGTGACTGTGGGCAAGTCACTTCACTTCTCTGGGCCTCAGTTACCTCATCTGTAAAATGGGGATTAAGACTGTGAGCCCCACGTGGGACAACCTGATTCCCCTGTGTCTACCCCAGCGCTTAGAACAGTGCTCTGCACATAGTAAGCACTTAACAAATACCAACAATATTACATTTCTCTTCTCGCAGAAGGCTGTGGGTCACAAGTGACTAGGACACGCTGTCAGCCCCTTAAACCAATTAGCCACCAAGTAAATGGAGGAATGGGGAGTTTTTGCTCCTCAAACTCCCATTCCCTTGGCTCCCTCACTGGGTTTTACCATTAGGAATTTCTGAGTCCATCTGGCTCTGGGCTTTTGACCAAGCAGGGCTAGTGGAATAAGGTGACTTTACTCAATGTTAGAATGCTTTTTATAATTCAAGAGAATAGGATAAAGAGATGGGAGATTGGGCGAGGGTAAAGTTTCCCACTATGTGAAAATAATTATTTGGGATTATTTTTATTAATGCTTTTTGTTTGCCAATTTGCTTTGTGTTAAAAATCTAATTTTCATTTTCCTTTCCAACACCGCACCCCACCTTTAAAGAGTTATTCTTGGTACTCCTAGAATCTGAATATCCAAACGGGCACATTTTTACTAACTTGCTTTTTCTCTCTCTCCTTTTATGAGCATCAGCTGAGTGTGGAAATAAAAACACACCATTCCGTATCTTTTAAAATTTCCAAAGCTCTTCCCAACTTACTTCTCTGCCAATATTAACGCAGAGCCGCCAGGTCTTTGGGAAGAAAATGTATTTCCCAGTTCTACGGCCCGTCTCACCCTTTTGAAAATTTAACTTGTTGATTTAAGTTTTTTTTGTTACTTTTCTTAAAAAAAGGAGTATACCTTTCACACAAAAACACCCATTTACAATTTTTTGCAGTAATTTACATTTTAACCAGCGCATTCCCTACCCATATAGGAAGAGAAGCATTGTAGCTTAGTGGCAACAGCACGGGACTGGGAGTCAAAGGTCATGGGTTCTAATTCCAGCTCTGCCACTTGCCTGCTGTGTGGCCTTGGGCGAGTCACTTCACTTCTCTGTGCCTCAGTTACCTCATCTGTAAAAATGGGGATTAAAAAATGTGAGCCCCATGTGGGACAACCTGATTACCCTGTATCTACCCCAGTGCTGAGAACAGTGCTCAGCACATAGTAAGCACTTAACAAATACCTTATTATTATTAAGGATTACCAGAAACTCTGAGGCATTTCAGGTCCATTGGCGGTGTGCAGTTAAGGGAGGCTGAGGCATGAGCCCGATATCAGCTGTGTGACTCTGGGCAAGTCACTTAACTTCTCTGTGCCTCAGTTACATCATCTGTAAAATGGGGATTATGACTGTGAGCCCCACATGGGGCAACCTAATTACCTTCTATCTACCCAGCACTTAGAACAGTGCTTGGCACATGGTAAGCACTTAACAAATACCACAATTATTATTATTATTGGACAGGGATTGTTATCTGTTGCCGAACTGTCCATTATAATAATAACAATAATGATGCTGGTATTTGTTAAATGCTTACTATGTGCAAAGCACTGTTCTAAGCGCTGGGGAGGATACAAGGTGATCAGGTTGTCCCACATGGGGCTCACAGTAGCGTGGCTCAGTGGAAAGAGTCTGGGCTTGGGAGTCTGAGGTCATGGGTTCGAATTCCCGCTCCGCCACTTCTCAGCTGTGTGACTGTGGGCAAGTCACTTCACTTCTCTGTGCCTCAATGACCTCATCTGTAAAATGGGGATGAAGACTGTGTCCCTCACGTGGGACAACCTGATGACCCTGAATCTATCCCGGCGCTTAGAACAGTGTTCTGCACGTAGTAAGCGCTTAACAAATACCAACATTATTATTATTAATCCCCATTTTACAGATGAGGTGACTGAAGCCCAGAGAAGTTAAGTGACTTAATAATAATAATGTTGGTATTTGTTAAGCGCTTACTATGTGTCGAGCACTGTTCTAAGCGCTGGGGTAGACACAGGGGAATCAGGTTGTCCCACGTGGGGCTCACAGTCTTAATCCCCAGTTTACAGATGAGGTCACTGAGGCACCGAGAAGTGAAGTGACTTGCCCCCCGCCCCCCAGCTGACAAGTGGCGGAGCGGGAATTCGAACCCGTGACCTCTGACTCCCCAGCCCGGGCTCTCAGCGTGGCTCAGTGGAAAGAGCCTGGGCTGCGGAGTCAGAGGTCATGGGTTCGACTCCCGGCTCAGCCACTTGTCAGCTGTGTGTCTGTGGGCAAGTCACTTCACTTCTCTGTGCCTCAGTTCCCTCATCTGTAAAATGGGGATTAAGACCGTGAGCCCCACGTGGGACGACCTGATTCCCCTGTATCTCCCCCAGTGCTGAGAACAGTGCTCTGCACAGAGTAAACGCTTAACAAATAGCAACATTATTATTTCCACCGAGCCACGCCAGCGCTGAGGACAGGGCTCTGCACATCACAAGCGCTCAATACATGGTATCGAATGAATGAAAAGCGGGATCAATCGAGGGCCCGCCTCGAGGGGAGGGTAGGCCGCCCCTCCCACGTGACCGGCCAACGGTCGAGGGCGGCGCGCGCAGGGAAGCTGACGTCTGAGTGGCTGCTTCGACGGTTGGGGAAAAGCGCGGGAAAGTCACGGGGCCGGGACACGTGAGGCAGGGCGGAGCCTCCCCCTTCCGCCCCCCCCCCCCCCCCCGCCATAGACGCTGAGGGCGAAGGCGCCTCAGCCCAGAGGCCTCATCTTTTGCCCCTCCCGCCCCTCGACGCCAGACTGATGGAAAAAAATCAACAGGACCAAAGGAGTGGCCTCGGGATGAGGGAGAAGGCCATGGGTAATGGCCGCCGTTAGTCGCCAAAACGCAACACAGGCCGTGCATTTTTTTAAATTTCCACTCTGGTCCAGCGATTTGGAAAGCAGTAGGGGAGAGGCCCAGTTGATCCTAGCCGGCCCCAACACATTCAACCTTAACAGAATCCTGGCTTCTTAGTTGGGGTGGCCATGGTGCTAATCTTGGGCCTCTAATGTCCTTCTCTGGCTCAATTTAGTGTCACCTTAAATTGGGGAGTCAGAGGTCATGGGTTCGAATCCCGCCTCGGCCACTTAGCTGTGGGACTGTGGGCAAGCACTTCTCGGAGCCTCAGTTACCTCATCTGTAAAATGGGGATGAAGACTGGGAGCCTCACGTGGGACAACCTGATGGCCCTGGATCTCCCCCAGCGCTTAGAACAGTGCTCTGCACATAGTAAGCGCTTAACAAATACCCACATTATAGAGAAGCAGCGTGACTTAGTGGAAAGAGCCCGGGCTTGGGAGTCAGGGGTCGTGGGTTCTAATCCCGGCTCTGCCACCGGTCTGCTGTGTGACCTTGGACAAGTCACTTAACTTCTCTGTGCCTCAGTTACCTCATCTGTAAAAATGGGGATTAAAAAAAAAAATGCGAGCCCCACCTGGGCCGATCTGGTGACCCTGTAGCTATCCCAGCGCTTAGAACAGTGCTCAGCACATAGTAAGCGCTTAACAAATACCATAATAATAATATTATTATTATTGGGAGTCTTTACATTTGGCCACGATGTGAACCCGGGCACGGTGGACATTCAGGCAGGACCGAAGCATTAAAATTATTTGGAGAGGAGCTGCTGCTTTCCCGTAATTTAATTTATTGCCCTTTTTCTCCAGCTAAATTGTAAACTCCTTCGGGGCACTCTCCCCATCGCTCCTTTCGGTGCTGTGCACACAATAGGGGCTGAGGGATTAGTTAATTAACATACCGACCCCAGCATTAAGGAAGAGTCGGTAGTTAATTGTTTTTTCCGGCAGGGTACTTTGGAAAACGGCCCATTAACCTGGTTGCATCTTATTTTGATGAGGTGAAAATCAGCGCACAGCTCCTCAAAGTCTTGCTTTTCTTCTCCTTTGGCAGAGCACACCGAGTATAAAGTGGAGGCGGAAGACCTGGTGATGTTAGTGGAAAAATTGCAGAAAGGTACCCGTGGAGAGATAATAAAAGTAGTCCTCGGCGAAGTGTTGGGAGGCACTAGTAAATTGCACGTGACGCATTTGTAGAGCGAGAAAAAATATAAGTCGGGCCCCACAACGTGAAATTATAAATTTGGAAAATGGATAAATTCAGAAGGAATTAAAAAAAGTGGGGCTACAACATGGTAGAAAAGGAGGAGGTATGTAATGCGTGGCATAGTGGAAAAACCCCAGGTTTGGGAGTCAGAGATTGTGGGTTCTAATCCTGGCTCCGTCACTTGTCAGCTGTGTGACTTTGGGCAAGTCATTTAACTTCTCAGTGCCTCAGTGACCTCATCTGTAAAATGGGGATTGACTGAGAGCCCCACGTGGGACAGCCTGATTACCTGGTATCTACCCCACCTAAGGAACAGTGCTTGGCCCATAGTAAGCGCTTAACAAATACCCATCATTATTATTATCATATAAAAAATCATCCAAGTATTGAGAACTATTAACTAGAGCAACATCTTTTTTTCAGTACCTATTATGTAAAAGCCAAAGTATTTTGTGAAACATTCACATGCCATCAATATCATGCCCATTAAAATTAATGTCATCCCTCAGTGATTTACAGATGGGAGGGAAAACCAGAAATATCTCCAAGCTCATTTCTAGCTCAAAAAATCCAGAAACTCCCCTGTTCAGGGTCTACTCTGTTCTTTTTTTTTTTACTGGTGATGAGAGTTGTTCTTTGCTAAACATCTCAAGGCTATATCTTTGCAATATCATGCCAAAAGCACCCTTCATTTTGACTGCTTTCAGCATATGTTCTCAATGTTTTAATTGGAATTGTAACATCAAATATTGAAAACCCAAATTTGCTTGTTTTTGTCCATCCGTCTCCCCCAATTAGACTGTGAGCCCATTAGGCAGGGATTGTCTCTATCTGCTGCCGAATTGAACATTCCAAACGCTTAGTACAGTGCTCTGCACATAATAAGAGCTCACTAAATAATATTAAATGAATGAATGAATGAATGAATGAATGAATGAAGTGTGCTTGGAGGAAGGGGAGTTAAAGTGCATAGGCATCTCTCTGTGACAAATCTTAAGGATTCTTGCGTTGTAGAGGAATCAATTTGTTTATTGGCCCCATATATCTAATAATTTTGGTGTAAGAAAATATCAGGTGAGCTAAACTTGGATAGTTTGATCTTAGTTGTATTTTTTTTTTAGTGATTTACACAAAATGTACCTGGTCAATTTGCAAAAGAAGCTACCATATTTTTGTAATTCTGATTGAAAAAAGTGTACACAATGTCAGAGAGCCCACATGGAATTGGATTTTCATTATGGCATGTAATGATTAAATTGGATGTAATCATGCCTTTTCAGTCTTAAACTACCTATGTTCTCTTCAAAAAAAAATGCTTTTGCATTCACATTTCCCCAAAATTTACAGTCTAGTAGGGGAAGTCAGGAAGAAATCAATTCTTGGACAGTTATTTTGTAGAGTGCAAATATTCCTCTCTGAACTATAGCAATTATTTATGGAAAAAGTTTATACTCAAATTAAAATCCAAGTTTACAGGGATCAGTGTAGTTGGTATGCCTTGAATAGTGCTGTGTGTCAAGAGATTTTAAAAAGTGCAGAGCCATCCTTCTGTGAAAAATGTTAGAAGACAATATTAACACCTTAAAATGTATAGTTTTGTAAATTTATCCTATATCCCCAAATAACAAAACAAAAATGATTCCTAGGAGCTTTTATACTGTTTTTAGTTTGGACCCTATATTTTCAGAGGTCGTGGGTTCTAATCCTGACTCTGCTGCTTGCCAGCTCTGTGACTTTCGGCAAGTCACTTAACTTCTCTGTGCCTCAGTTACCTCCTCTGCAAAATGGGGATTAAAACTGTGAGCCCCAAGTGGGACACCCTGATCACCTTGTATCCCTTATTGCTTAGAACAGTGCTTTGCACATAGTAAACACTTAACAAATACCACCATTTATTTTTTCATGTATTCCTATCAAGTTTTGCAGTTACTGAACCAGAAAGTGTACCAGCAGGGGGAGTCAAGATTTATTTATTTTTTTTACTTTCAATTTTGCATTAAGGGTGTAGAAACTACTACTAGGAAGAAGAAACAGGTGGTTGTGACAGATGTGGGCTCTTTAGTAAAATGTCCATCCCATCGCCAATGGGTGAAATAATTTGGATGACTTGTCCAGTGCCTGAAAAGACAGGGTTCTCCTGTTGGCGTGAGGTGGCGAGAGGGGACCGGGAGCAGCAGCAAGTAGGGGAAAGTCTACCCAGATTCCTCCTTCTCCTCTTTCTCCACAGCTGCAGCAGTTGTGGCATTCAGTCGTATTTATTGAGCACTTACTAGGTGCAGAGCACTGTCCTAAGCGCTTGGAATGTACAATTCGGCAACAGATAGAGACAGCCCCTGCCCAATGATGGCCTTAGAGTCTAATCGGGGGAGACAAGACAGCAGAGCAAAACAGAACAAAACCAGACCACATCATCAAGATAAATAGAATCAAGGAGATATACACCTCATTAACAAAATAAATAGGGTAATAAATAATATAATAATAATGTTGGTATTTGTTAAGTGCTTACTAAGTGCAGAGCACTGTTCTAAGTGCTGGGGTAGACACAGGGTAATCAGGTTGTCCCACGTGGGGCTCACAGTCTTAATCCCCATTTTACAGATGAGGTAACCGAAGCACAGAGAAGTGAAGTGACTTGCCCACAGTCACACAGCTGACAAGTGGCAGACCGGGATTCAAACTCATGACCTCTGACTCCAAAGCCCGTGCTCTTTCCACTGAGCCACGCTGCTTCTCATATATACAAATGAGCAGCAGGGCCATCCGGACCATGGCAACACTGTTGCCTGCTAGGTTATTGCAGCCATCTGGTCCTCGGCAGCAGGCTTTGGCAACACACGCTGCCCAAGTCGGGACCGTAGTACCTGTGGTTCTTGCTGCTGTAGCTTGGGTAACAGAACAACCATGCTTCCTGCTGCCTTTCAGCGTTGCTTTCTATTTGGCCCTGGGGCATCGTGGTTTAGACAGCGGCAGTGACCCAACAGTAATGATCGAAAACGTTACAGCAGGGATTGTGAATACACCTCAAAGACAGAGAGAATAATAGTGGAGTGGTTGGGGAGCGGAGAAATGCAACCCAGACTATCCCCTATCCTCTTTGTCCCCATTTTGATTCCTCCGACCCCTTCTGATTTTCTCTTTCTCTTTCCTGCGTTTTTTCCCCCCTCTTGTACCGGGGGTTATGGTGGGGCATTAGGGGCGAGGCTCTGAGGAGGCTGGGGACAGTAAGGAGAGAGAGGAAGGGGAAAGGAGAAAGAGGAACGACAATCCAAAACAGGTCCTTGAGGTCTAAAACAAGCCTATCTGATGGTCTTGTTTTATGAGTTTTACTATTAGCTAGGCCTTTAGCAAATGGCCCTGGCAAGTTTGAGATTGCAAATGGATTTTTAGACTTCACAACATTTGTTTGGGGTTCTATTCCCTCTTCTGCCTTCAGCAGAATCCCTTCTTCATCGTCATTATTATTAAAGTTTCTACAATAGGCTGCGTGATGGAGTCTCCTGTCAGGAATGGCAGGCGAGCCCCAGTCCTTCGGGACTGAGACCCTGTGCAGAGGAATTGATCATAGCGCGAGTGGTTTTGCCCAGGACCACTTGCTGTTTCCTATCTCCGCCATTCAGATTGTCACTGGGGCATGGAATGCAGCGAGTGAATAAATAGGCAGGACTGCTGCATATTGTGAAGTCCATGTGTGGTCTTTGCCCACATTAGGCTCTGCCCACGGTAAGCACTTAATAAATACGATCAAATTGAATGGAATTAGCCAGATACAGCCAGCTACAGTTCTTAATTCCCAGAGCAGTGCTCTGGCTACTGGACCAACAGTAATAATAATGATGGTATTTGTTAAGTGCTTACTATGTGCCAAGCACTGTTCCAAGCACTAGGGTAGATACCAGCTAATCAGGTTGTCCCACCTGGGGCTCACAGTCATAATCCCCATTTTACAGATGAAGGAACTGAGGCCCAGAGAAGTTAAGTGACTTGCCCCAAGTCACACAGCTGACAAGAGGCAGAGACAGGATTAGAACCCATGACCTCTGACTCCCAAGCCTGGGCTCTTTCAACTAAGCCATGCTACTTCTCCAGGTAATGAGCAAAACACTATACTAGGCTCTTGGTAAATATACAGTATAAATTAGCAGACACGATCCCTGTTCTCAAGAAGCTCACAATACATGCAATTAAACTCTCAAGAACAATGGTTAGTACTCATAATATTAAAGTAATAATAAAGGCCCACTGGAAGCATTCTATTTCTTTTTCTCATTTCATCTGGAAATTAAGATGCTTAATATTATTCGTGTTTTGGAAGCATTGCTTAATGAAGCTGCCTATTCTGAGTATTTAATTCTGCTAATTATTTTATGCCACTTTTAACTTTCATCATACGAATGGCACGGTAACCTCAGTGTTAAATCTCTGCTTCTTTCTGTAGCAGGAACTCTGGAACCCAGAATTGAAGATTTGATAATCAAGATTAAGGATTTACAGCGAGGTGAGGTGGAAGAACAAAAAGACTACAGCATTAATGTTAAAATTAGCTTTTTTTCTTTAGTTGTAATTTCTAAATATAGTGAGTCCTTGCGTTCTAACAGTGAGACTGTATCTATGTGTGAATGTCTTTGAGAGAATCTCTGCAAACTTGCACTTTGTTTATGAAAATTCAGTCGTTCATCTTTTTGGTCCCTAGCCATTCAGAAATGGGATTGCTTAGGCACCAATGATTATAAAAGGGTAAAAGTACACATCACTACCAGCAGATCAGATATTTGCGTTTCTTTGGTAGTTGTGATGGTTTGCCCCGAGTCATCCTCATTCCCTCACTCTTGTACCCAACTGTGTTTTCCCAGAAGCTTTCCTTTCCCATGCTAATCTAATGCAAGGACATGGCAATTGGTGAAAAAATTAATATTAAAAGAGAGGCAGCTTTCCCTCCTCGCTCTCCTGTTGCCTGGATTTGGGTCATTTGGGAACGTTCCTAAAAATAAGAATGGTTTTTTCCCTCAATAACCTTAAAGTCTAATAGGGCAGAAAGGCAGATAGTAATTTTTTATACAAATAGTGGAACTAGGAAGCAGGTTATACTAGTAGTGGTAAGAGTACAGAAGGATGAAATCGATGAAGGAATAAATACATACGTCTCAATAGTATTTATTGATTGTTGTATGTATATGTACACACATATATGTACACCATATCAATACATACATCCTCAAGATGGGAGTAAGTGCATAAATGCTACAGATGGTGGTTGCATAGATTTGATTTGGGGAGGGGAGAATTAATCAGGGAGGGTTTATTGGAGAAGGCAGTTTTTTAGGACTTTGAAAATGGCAAAAGCTGGTGGATTTGAGAGGGGAGGGAATGTCTCCCTGGAGCCCACCAGGTCAGCTGCTCTGACTGCTCATTCATGTATTCATTCAGTCAGTCGTATTTATTGAACGCTTACTGTGCGCAAACCACTGTACTAAGTGCTTGGGAGAGTATAACAATATAAAGATACATTCCCTGCTCACAACGAGCTTACAGTCTAGAGGCTCTGGACCTGTGGCCTATATAGCCAGGTTCTGGTTCAGCCTGTGTAGATCCCTCTTCTCCAGTGACCCTCCCATATTCATACTACATTGGGTAGGATTGTCACACACTGCTCTTCCTGTCCCAGCCATACAAACAGAAAAGTTTTGCTATTGGTTAGGATGGAAATGGCGAGAGAAGAAACCCGTGGGGAACTGGTGGGAGTGTGGGAACCAAACACCATAAAGCAAAATTAGAACAGGAAGAAAACAAGGCAAGCAGCGTGGCCTAGGGCATAGAGCACGGGCCTGGGATTCAGGACCTGAGTTCTAATCCTGGCTCTGCCACATCACTCAACTTCTCTGTGCCCCAGTTACCTCATCTATAAAATGGAGATTAGGAGTGTTAGGCCCATGTGGGATTTGGGCTGTATCCCACATCATTAGCTTGTATCTACCCCCCAGTGCTTAGTACAGTGCCTGACACATAGCAAATGCTTAATAAATACCATTTTTTTAAAAATTAAAAAACTGTGGCTGTAGCTCCCAGAATTCCCATTGCTCTTTTCAGTCTCTGTTAGCTTCAGAGAGACTTTCTACTGACTTCATGCCAGACAGCTGCACTGGGAAACTCTGGGGATTCAGTAATGACTGTATTTGGCTGCTGCTCTTTCTTTTCAAATCCTGCCATTTCATCAAGCATGTTTGTGTAAGTTTACCAATCTACACTACTGAATATACTTACTGTGTGCAGTAGGTGCTAAGCACTTGGGAGAGTACCACAGGATTAGTAGACATGATCCCTGTCCTTAAGGACTTACTCTCTATTTAGAGTGCTAGGCATTAAAATAAATTGCAGATAGGAGGAAATAATGGAGAGTATAAATTGCATATCTAAGTGCTACTGGGAGTTTTGAGTATTTAAGCGCATAGGTGGTACAAAGATGCTGAAAAAGTGCTGGAGAAGCAGCATGGTCTAATGGAAAGAGCATGAGCCTGGAAGTTAGAGGATCTGGGTTTTAATTGCTGAGTGGCTTTGGGCCAGTCACTTAACTTCTCTGTGTGTGCCTCAGTTACTTCATCTGTAAAATGGGAATTAAAGACTGGAGCCAGGGCCTGCATCCAACATGATTACATGCTAGTACAGTGCCTAGAATATAGTAAATGCTTAACAAATACCACTTTAAAAATAGAAGCCTTTCTGTATTTTCCCCTATTAAAGTGTAAACATACTTTGGGCAAGTCTGCTGTATGACTTTTCTGTGCCTCAGTTACCTCATCTATAAAATGGGGATTAAGATTTAATACTTGTTTCTCTAACTCTATCCGTTTCTCCTTCCTCTCTTTGTTTTCCTTGTGTTTTTCTTCTCTTCATACTCCCCACTCCTCCATTCTGCCCCATCCTATTTTGAACTAAAGGAAATACGATAGCTTGAAGTATGAAGCCTCCGGGGATATTCAGACAGCAACTCTTTGATTTTTTTTCTAGTCAGGAAGAATGCAAATGAAGAACTCCTCAAGACCAGGGCCCATAGTGAAGCATTGCAGAGAGAACTTGATGAATGTAAGTAATAATTTTGCAATTTTCATTACCGTTTGGATCCCATTACTGAGATTTTTAAGATTTTAAAAATTTTCTTCCAACAAATTTTGCATGGTGTATGATTAAACAGCATGAGAGGCAGTGTGGCCTAGTGGAGAAAGCACAGGACTGGGATTCAGAAGGACCTGGATTCTAATCCTGGCTCCGCCAATTGCTTACTCTATGACTTCAGGCAAATCACTTTCCTTTGCCTTAGTTTCCTCAACCCCAGTGCTTAGAACAGTGTTTGACACATAGTAAAAGCTTAACAAATACCATTTAAAAAGTATACATACCCCAGTTTAGAAGAAAGCAAGGGAAACAAGATTGCTAAATTGGCTAAATCAAGGACTTTGAGGGGCATGAAGGGATTGTAATCTTAGGACTAGAAAATAGAAAAATTAGGGGTAAATCACTAAAGAAAGTTACAAATGGTGGGATGTTATAAAGGAGAAGACTGAAAAGGAGCTGTCTGAGACATACAAGGTAGCAATATGATTATATAATTAGGCAAAAATGTACATGTGAGGCCTGTGAATTTGTCAAACACCCCTGCCCTCAACCCTCACCCACCTTAGGAAGGTTAGGAAAACTAGTAAGAGAGTACTGTGAAAAAGACAAAATTTTAATTTTTTCCCTCTTCTGACTTTTCAAAAATGAACAAAATGAAGAGTTAGCTAAGCCGAGTTAAGTCTTCCTTGGGAAAGAAGGTTGGGAAACCAAATTAGAATGCTGGGATAAACAATAGAAGGATTTGAAAAACGTGGTTGCTTTTAAACAACAGGGCATGATGACAAGCATTGTATGGTACAAAAGTGAAGAATGTTAATGCTGAACCACTGACTATTATTTTTGAAGACCGGTGAAAGATAGGAAACTCTCGAGGTTTGGAAAAAGGCAAATCTGCACATCTTTAGTCATTACCAATTGGTCATCTTAGTATTGATCATTATGAGAGCATTAGAACAGATGATCTAAGAATAAATTGGCAACCACCTACAAAAACTAAAGATGCCAAGGATCAGTCAATGCAATTTTTTGGAAACCAGTCATGCTAGGCAAATCTAAGCTTCTTTTAAGAGAATAATAAGCTATATAGGCAAGGCAGAAGCAATATATATAAAAACTATCTAGACTTCTGTATTAGTTGATTCCATCTCATATTGTATCCTTTTGGCAGTCTGGCAGAGGGAAGCAGCATGGCCTAGTGGATAGAGGACAGGCCTGGGTGTCAGGAGGACCCAAGTTCTAATCCCAGCTCTGCCATTTGTCTCCTGTGTGACCATGGGCAAGTTACTTCTCTGTACCTCAGTTACCTCCTCTGAAAAATGGGGATTAATAGCGTGAGCCCCACTGGGCCATGGACTGTTTCTAACCTGATTAGCTGGTGTGTACTCCAGCGCTTAGTACAGTGCTTAGCACAGAGTAAGCACGTATCAAAAGTCTTAAAAAATCTTGGAAAGTAGTCTCTACCATTCTTGATCAGATATGTGCACAGCTGACTTCAGAGTTGCATTCAGAGGTTTAGTCTCAAACCCAGGAGGGTGGATCGAGTGATGTTCTGCGGGGTTCAATTCTGGGGACAGATTCTATTCATTACCTTCACCGAGAATCTCGACGAAAGAATTAAGACCACGCTCATCTGATTTGCAGATGATTTTAATTGGGAGGGATGGTTAGCCCTTTGGGAGACAGGAATGAAATTCAAAGTAACTTCATTATCATTAACAGCATCTTTTGCACCCCTGTGGCTGAACAGCACTGTACTAGGTACTTGGAAATCAAAATTAAAGTAAAAGGCAGACCTTTCAGGGAGTTTGCAGTCTTCGGGGATACAAGTGGTCACCATTTGCCAAATACCCAGTTGGTAAAAGAGCAATAGCATAGGTATAAATGATAAAAACCAAAGTAAGCAATTAAATAGTAAATAAATGGGCAACACATGAGTGAGAGCTAAATTGGCCAAGGGAGTGGGATAATTAGAAGAGCTTCTGAGTTCCAGAATCCTCTGCTCTAGGGATACTTGATGCAGCTTGTTATGATATCCAAAAATGACCCTTCTAAATGAACATCTGGGTTGAGCTGAAATGATCCAGAAACAGTTTGCATTTATATATGATCAACAAGCAAATATTAGAAAGTGATTTGTAGCTTTGAAGATGTCCTTCAGAAAGTATTATGACTTTGTCACCAGTTCCAACTGAGAGCTTGCTAGGTATAGCTCATGGGAATGGCAGGAACGCCTGGTAGCCTTGCTGATGTGACATGGTACCCGTAAGTATTGTTCAGGTGGCATTTTGGATTTTACATATTCCGAACCTTAACACGTAAAATGAGTTTAGGAAAATGACTCAGAATGGGGGGGTTTCTCTTTTACAGTGAATGCCGAGAAGGCTCACCTGGAGGAAATTTTAAACCAAAAGCAAGGTACAGTAACTCGAATGTACTGTTCATTCTTTGACTTTGGAAATCTCACTAGCGTTTAGCAGAGCTTGATTTCTGCAGTGATGAGTGTGACTTCTTTTTTTTAATGGATGACTGTTAAAACCCATGTATTAGAGAACTCTCATTGGTAATTGAGGATTGA